>NC_134483.1:200397107-200720857 GCF_040206685.1 Ascaphus truei | reverse complement strand
TTGTTTCCCCTTGTTGCAGCAGTTTGTGATCGCCAATGAAGTTGATTTCTCTAAATCTGTTTTTGAAGATCACCGATCACAGGTTATCAAGTGGTTTGAAAAATACTTTCAGGAGGAAGATGATATTGACAAATTCGCATGGATTCAAGACCCATACAAAGCCCAAGCTCCACCTGAATTTACTTTAGAAGAAGAAAATCTTATTGAGCTATCCTGCGACAATACACTGAAGACCAAATTTTGCCGCATGGATATTACTGAATTTTGGCTATCAGTAAAAGATGAATATCCGCTGTTAAGTGGTAAAGCTTAGCGAATCTTAATACCATTTGCAACATCATATCTGTGCGAAGCTGGGTTTTCGGCGGTCGCTGTGATAAAAAGCAAATACCGTTTCGAAAATCAATGTGGAACAGAAATGAGGGTGGCTGTATCCAGTTTGATTCCGAGGTTTGAAAAGATGTGTAGTGAAAAACAGGCTCATCCGTCTCACTAATAATTTCCATCAATAAATAGTTTTTGTGGTTTTTACATTCGTGTTTAATTTGTATCACTGTGTGTCTGAGAGTGGCTGTGTGTCTGAGAGAGACAGTGTGTGTGAGAGAGAGACACAGAGTGTGTGTGAGAGAGAGACACAGAGTGTGTGTGAGAGAGACACGGAGTGTGTGTGAGAGAGAGACAAAGAGTGTGTGTGAGAGAGAGACACAGGGTATGTGTGAGAGAGAGACACAGAGTGTGTGTGAGAGAGAGACACAGAGTGTGTGTGTGAGAGAGACACAGAGTGTGTGGGAGAGAGAGACACAGAGTGTGTGGGAGAGAGAGACACAGAGTGTGTGGGAGAAAGAGACACAGAGTGTGTGGGAGAGAGAGACACAGAGTGTGTGGGAGAGAGAGACACAGAGTGTGTGGGAGTGCGCGCAATGCAACTGTTAGGTATGTATATACAACTTTGTTTTTACTTTGGGCGCCGCGGAAAAATCCTGATCGCCTTGGGGAGCCTTGAAAAAAATCCTGATCGCCTTGGGGAGCCTTGAGCCGAAAAAGTTTGGGAACCACTGTGTTATAGTGTGGGTAGAGAGTGCTTCTCTAAGTGAAGGTGCTTTGTAGTAGAGGGAAGGTCAAACGAATTGCTTTGCCATGGATTAAATAGCAGAAGAAGTACTCACTCAGCCTGCTTGGATGGAAAAGGAAGTGTGATATTACTGTCACACTGGAAAAGTGACTGGACTGTGCTAACTATGAACACAGACAGGGGAGTATGGGAAAATCCACTTAGCTAGGGGGATTAAAGAGGTTGTCAAGGCAACCAGCGATTGACAGTCTGGAGAGGGGAATGTATCTAAAATGTAGCAATTTCCACATGCATTGGGAGTTACAGATGCAGGGAAAGCATACAACCAAATAGAGAAGGCTGGCAGTCAGAGCTGCAAAGGTAAACAGAAAAATAAACAGTCCTGTTCCAGGACACTATCAGAATGTTTTCTGTAACATGTTACGATTTTACACTGTGACGGCACTAACTACAGGGCTGCCAGCAGGGAGGAGAGCCAGGACAAGTGCCCCACACCACCTAGCAGTGGGGGGCCTGGCCGGTGCTGGAAGTTGGGCCTGACTTGTGCGTCCGGCTGTCGGGCCTCTGGTTGCTGATGAGCCTCCAGATTTCCCCCACTGCAGGCCTCTCTCTGACGTTGGTGCGCGACAGAAGTCAGGCTCAGTTTCCAGCGTGCACCTGCATGAGAGAGAGGCTCAGTGAGGGAGACTGAGGGAGAGGGGCTGGAACACAGCAGCGTGGGAGAGCCAGGTCCGGCGGCAACCTGAGGCCTGGATGCCCAGACCAACCTCTGGCCATAACCAACTCCAGCGCCGGCCAGGCCACCACGCAGCCACCAGCGTGAAAGGTCTGGCGTGGGAGAGTGAGAGCCAGCAGCTGTTGGGGAGAGAGACAATCCCCAAGGTAGTGTATGAATATATTTGGGGGAAGTGTAAGTATGTATTTTGTGGGGGAATTGTGTGGGTGGGGGTGGGGGGGGTCATTATTGTGGGGGGATTTGTATGAGTATTGGAGGGACCTGAGTGTGTGGCCAAGGGGGGAGGAATGAATTAATGTGGTGAGGGAGTGGGATTGAGAAGGAGGTAATTGAAGTGAGAGGGGTGTAAGAGAGAGTGAGGAAGAGAGAGGGATGAGGCGGGGGAAGAGTGTGACGAAGTTCAGGGGGTAAGATTGAGATGGGGGAGAGAAATACATGGGGAGAGAAAGGGAATAGAGGAGGGGCTCGGTAAATCTGTCAGCAGCCCTCCTAACCACGATAAAAGGGCCCTAGCAGGATACCAAAAGTAGAGGGAGAGGCCACATCTGGTGTCTGAAGAAAGAAGACGTCAAGAGAAAAGAAGAATACCATAAGAAAGAAGAAAAATACTTAGGTGAAGACTTCAAGCAACTGAGGATCCATGGCCGCTATGGATGACCTTGGATTGATCATAGGCTATTGATTCTGAATTTACAAAGTGTAAGGATTCAGGAGTCACGCCGCTTGCGGCGTGCTCCTCACTCACCTGCAGCCCTGCCAGGGTCTCCCGCGGCTCACACGGATTCCTCCTCTAAGACGCCGGGCTCCGTTTCCCCTGTGCGCGCGCGCGCACGTCAGTTCCCTTCTTCTGCCCTCGGTTCAGGGCGTGTGCCCGCGCACGCATCCACAGGCGCAGCCACACGGAGGCGCGGCCACACAGAGGCGCACCAGCCTCTTAAAGGCACAGTACCCTTTTCCAATGCTGCAATTCAATACACCAATTCTTCTAGGATCTATAGCTCCTCCTCCAGGAACTCATCTAGACCTATCCCTGTCTCAGCCTGGCCCATTCACACACCCCCACCTTGCTACTCTGCCATTGGACCCTCTTGCCTATATACCCTGCAGCTTCATTAACTCGTCGGCTGAGCATAGAACCAGTTGTTCTCATCACTCTCTGCCTCCCTAGTCCTGTCTTGTCCTATCTTGTTTTGCAGTCTTCCTCGTGTACCGAACCGGCTTCCGCTACGTCTACCCGCACCTCTGGCATCCCGAACTCGGCATACGGCAAAACGACTCTCCGCACCTCTGGCATCCCGATCTCGGCAAATGGTAAACGACAACGTCCCTCTCTCTAACCCCGGACTTGGCAAACAGCACCCTCTACCATCCGTACCTCTCCTGCCCCGATCCGAACTTCCAGACCACTCTACTCTCAAGACGTGCCCTCGTGGCTGTGGGTGGCATTATATCCTATCCCACCTCAGCACAGCGGTCCCGTCTCGTTTGTGGTGAGTACGCCCTGACACAAAGAAGCCATTTAACCTAGATTTATTAGGGATGTTTTATTTTTGGCTGTGGATTGATGTTTGTGTTTTTCTTAGTTTTTTTTTTTACTGGTTGGGCATTGGCTCCTTATTGGATTAGAAAATATAATGTATTTCAGACAAGCTAGCTGTATAGGTATTACTCACCAACGTTATCCTATACAGGTAATGTTGGATATTTCCCACACCAATACTTTGGATTTTGTTTACTAGTTTTTAATGTGAAATTCACTCACAAAAAGCAGCGGGAGACCATTTAGAGTAGTTTGGCATATGGTAAGATTACAAATTTGATGTTAAAAGCAGCTTAAGGGATTTTGGAGGGATGGTAGCTCTCCACTGCAATGTAATTTACAGGAGGAAATGTATCTGCTTATCTGAATTGATCACTCTGTGCAGCACTTTTCATCTCATGGAAAGGTAGAGCAGACAACAGAAGAAATACAAAGTAGTTTTTCAGCTTAAAATATAGCTTAGATGACAATTTCATATTTAGATAAAATTGTCATATTACTTCATATATTTTAAGTGTATGTGCTATAGCCAATAATTCAGATTTTTTTTTTAATGCACCGATTTTGCAGATTTAAGTAAAAAAATAAATGGGAAAATGTACAAATAAAACAGGTCTCTGAGGTACAGAAATTCTATATACCTGACCGCTATTTCTATCTAATAGAAAAGGGTTGGAAAAATAGTCAATTAAAACAAAATACATTCTACACTGACAATTCCATCTTATTGAATTGAAATACTGGTGAATTATAATAATAATAATAATAATAATAATATCATGTTCTTGTATAGCGCTGCTAGTTTTACACAGTGCATTACAGAGACATTTTGCAGGCACAGGTCCCTGCCCCGTGGAGCTTACAATCTATGTTTTTGGCGCCTGGGGCATAGGGAGATAAAGTGACTTTCCCAAGGTCACAAGGAGCTGACTCTGGAAATTGAACAAGGTTCCGCTGCTTCAAACTCAGTGCCAGTCAGTGCCTTTACTCACTGAGCCACTCCTTCTCCTTATCATTCATCTCACGCAGCAGAAAAGCTATGGATGGAGCCTTAACTATATAACAAGTGCATGAACTTGACTGTGAAGGGAAAATGGTTTAGACATATTGATTACATTTATCCTGATATATGCAGCCAAAATAAAGTGTCAAAATCTTCTTGATTAAAAAAATGGAAAGCATCAATTTTTTTTTGTATATTATGAAATGTTAGTGGGGCAAAATGTCAAGACATTTTGAAAAGAGTACTCCTTATTGGATATATTCAGTAATAAAAAAAAACTCCATGGAAAACAATTGAAGTAAACATTGAAAACTAAGAAAAAAGAATGATTTGAAATACAGTAGTTTTAAGTAATTAAACATTGATGTGGAAAACTAAAGTGAAGTGGTTATTTTCTATTTTTATCCTAGTAGGAATACATGTGGTGGATTATGATAAAAGAGTATGCATCTGTCATGAGAAGAAGAGGCATCATTCATAAAGAGATGATACAGTAAGTCAAATGAAATGAATTAATACTACATTAACATTCCCTGTATTACTGTATTCATCCAAGAACAGGTCTGCAGAAAAGCAAAGTTTAAAAATAGACTAAATGAAGTAAAATGCAGATTTGGGCTCTGGGTTTCAGAGCTGCAAAGGATAATGTTATTGGGAGTAAATACTGTACTGTATGTCTACATCCAATGACCAACATCAGTGATTTGGGAGTTTTGGACCAAAACAATTAATAAAATATTCTGGGAAAGTTCTGAATTCCATCAGTGAGAATCCACAGACACACATACCGGTTCAATCAGTGAGACTAGATATCTGTGAAGTGATTACAGAATAATATATACTTGTAACCCCATGTAAACAGCACGGGCTATATATATCTTTCTCCTACTGTGGTAAGTCCTGTTAAGGGCAGGCGCCAGTAGTACTCATGGGTTTTCCCCCTTCACGCCCTGCCTTGAGTGATAGATGCAGGCCCCTGACTCTGCTGCAGGCATGAGACAGAGGGGAGGTCCTGCTGACATCATGAGAGGTGGGGCTGACTCTATTTAGTAGCCAGTTCCTGTGAGTGACAGTTAGTCTGTTCGAGTCTGTCCTGGGAGTTGGAGGAGAGGAGTAGGTCGAGCTCTGTCCTGGGAGCAGGAGAGAGAGAGAGAGAACTCTGGCCTATTAGTTTGGAGAGTGAGCAGAGCTCCGTGGACCAATGCCCCTCACCCTGATGAGGGGGTGATGGGGAGGATCTACCCCCACCCAGAGGATACCCTCTGAGGTGGGCATTGGGGTATTGTGGCCCCTCACAGACCATCCTGTCGGAGTGCATCTTGGAGGAAAGGAGAGGAGAGGAGAAGGCCTGTACACCTTTGGAGTGCCTTGTGTGCTGCTGCTGCTGTGTGCTGCCAAGACTGCTGTGTGCGAGCTAGAGACAATAAAGAGACATTGCTGATTTTAACAGAGACTGTGTGTGATTCTGGAGCATCCACCCTGGGACCAGGGTTATTTCTTCTATAAGGGTCCTACCCCATATCCCTGGGAAGTTATAGAGGATGGAGGCGCTGCACCACCACTAAAGAATGAGGCAGCTACCCCAGAAGCCTGGTCCTGTGTCCCCAACATCATCGCGGGAAGCTCAGGCCCTCCTGTTACCGCCAGGTACGCACCACTCAAGCACGTGTAGCCAGCCCTCACACACCCTAGATATAGCATCTGTGTCTGGGGGGGGGGGCAAATATGGGTTACATACTATTTTTATGTTATTGGCAATGCTTGTGTAAGGGGGTCACCCCCGGTTCCCGTGATCTTCCTTTGCCCCCTGCCTTACCCCTGTGGCAGTGGGGGAAGGGGATGGCGACTTCTCCTGGCGGGCACCGCCATCTTGGTTGCGGTGCGAGGTTTGCGCAATGCGCAGAGGTTGGCCAGGCTAGCGGTGGCCATCGCCAGTGTGCCGGAGCTCTGGGAGGTTGCGCAGGCACAGTTAAGCGTAGCGGCGGCCATTACAGCGTCGCACATGCGCAGTACAGATCGCGCACGCGGTCCCCATAGGAAAGAGCTGTGCCAAGGACTACAATTCCCAGCAGCCTCTGGGGACTGCACTTTCACCCTGGTCACAGGCAGCATTGAAGCCAATAGAGTTGGCAGATTCTCATGCTGCAGAGTTGCAACAATGTTGTGTGCAGACAGGGTTTTTGTCAGTTGGAGCTGGGAGTAAGAAGGGGAAGGAAGGGTGTAAGGAGCAAGTGAAGCTCCTGCACCAATTAAGGTTCCCCCAGGTCCCAGATAGGCCCCAACTCCCCACCAGGTTAGTGGGTAATTAACAAGGGACGGCCCCAGGTTAGGGACCCTGCCCTTAGGTGTGCGTATATGCTGTCTTGTCAGAGTCACGGCTGTCAGTGCTGTGAGGTCTGACAAGAAGGCATCGTGTGTTTGTGCAGCACGTTTGCTGCAAGTACCAAGTAGGTGGCAGTGCGTTACTGCAGGTGCTAGGTAGTACAGTAGTTAGAGTCAGGACTGGGAAGAGCTAGGGGAAAGGAGCAGGTCAGTAACCCCTTAGGCCCCAGAAAGGTTCTCACTCCCCAGTTTGTGGTGCTACAGGGATAGGCCCTAGGTTAGGGACCCTGTCACAGTAGCACTAGTGTTAGATAGGGACACAGCGGACGCTGCGCTCCCCGTGAAGAGACTTGGGCTCAAGTCTGTGCCCACAGAAACTATCACCAAGGTGGGATCGCCCCTGGCGGACCCCGTGCGAGGAACCACAAGAACAGACGGAATCACCGAGCGACAGATCCTTTGCGAAGTCAATTGCAGGCCCGAGTGCAGGAGCGCTCAGCAGATACCCCCATAAGTGCACCAACGTATCCTAACATACTATCATCACACATAGTGGCAGCACTGACCACGGGACAAGGGGGTTGGGCTGTGGACACAGTGTGGGGATACGGTGACTGTAGAGTTACTCCCTAGGGGGAGTGTTAGTAGTGTATGTTAAGAGTGTTGTATTGCCTGCATATATATAAATTGGTTATATACATCCTCGTGTATGTACTTATTATATGTGTGGGTCCTGTGTAGGTAACCCTCTACATCCCTAGAACCCTACACAGGTGGAGGCGCTGAAACCGAGAACGTTCCAGAGGATTTACCCCAGGCTCTCACTAGCGGAGGCTCAGACCTCCTGTGAGCCTGACAGGTATACTGCACCACACCTGGTAACATATAGGTTCCCCTTCCATATGCCATATATGCAATTGGGTGGGGGGGAATACCCGTTACATTTGCTTTTTCTTGTTCCATGTGAGTTTAATCCCTCTGCATCACACAGACTGGAAATCTTGTCTCAAAGAACACAATGTTTAATCAGACGCGCTCATTTACGACTGCAAAACTATTAAAAGTACAGCATGTGCATTTTAGAACACAGTGACTACCAAGTCAACGGGATTTCAATATTTATTTTACATCCATTAAACAGAAACATGATACACATTGTGTAAATACAACAATTAACATTGCATATCATGCAGTTCATTCTTTTAAGTGAAAACGGAACTTAAAGAGTAGCACTGCAGCCCTCCAGGCTAATAGTAAGAAGGGACAAAGGAGTCGTTTTTATGGACTAAAGAGACCCTCAACTAGTTGTAGAAGAATGCAAAGAGTGGACAGGTATAACTATTTGGGGTGCCGCAATCAGTTAGTGCATCCATTTATTACAGGGAAGAGGTTTTAGATTGGTGGAGGACTGAACTTATACTTTATATGTTGCACAGGTTCCTTTTCAACGCTGCTTTAACTAAAGATGGAGCTAAGCAAAATGTAATGGTGTTGCAGTTGTGATAAAATAAGTACAGGCATACCCCGTTTTACGTACACTCGCAAGTACGTACATTTATTTTTAGTTACACCATACCCCTGTGTACGTACGCATGCTTCGCGAGTACGGACACCAGGGGGCGGCGTGCGTGCGTGCGCACCTCATCAATACTGCAACCTCCTTCATTGTGGTCCCTAACTGAGTGGGAGTGCAGGTAAGAGGAAAGGGGGAACGGGGCCAGATGGCAGGGGGAACGGGGAGATTGGGCGCGCCATCAATCAGCAGCTATAGCAGTGATTCCGCCCGCACTGCAGCTCCTGGCTTTTCTCCCTCCGCTCTCCTCCCTCCTCAAAGCTCGATCTAGCCTTCTGCTGCTGCTGCTGCTGCTGCTGTAGAATGGAACTTTGCATGTGAGTTACAGGCTACGGGGGAGGAGGAGGTGCTCTTCTACTGCATTCTGTGCTTGTGTGTGTGTCTGTGTGTGTGTCTGTGTGTGTGTGTTTCTCTGTCTGTGTGTGTGTGTGTTTCTGTGTCTGTCTGTGTGTCTGTGTGTCTGTGTTTCTCTGTCTGTGTGTGTGTGTGTTTCTGTGTCTGTCTGTCTGCGTGTGTGTCTGTGTGTGTGTGTCTGAGTGTGTGTGTGTCTGAGTGTGTGTGTGTCTGTCTGTGTGTGTGTGTGTCTGTCTGTCTGAGTGTGTGTGTGTGTGTCTGTCTGAGTGTGTGTGTCTGTCTGAGTGTGTGTGTCTGTCTGAGTGTGTGTCTGTGTGTGTGTCTGAGTGCACGTGTGTGCGTGACTGAGTGCGTGTGCGACGGAGTGTGTGTGCGTGCGTGACTGAGTGCGTGTGCAACGGAGTGCGTGGCGTGCGCGACTGAGTGCGTGTGCGTGCGTGACTGAGTGTATGTACGTGCGTGACTGAGTGCATGTGCGTGCGTGACTGAGTGCGTGTGCGTGCGTGACTGAGTGAGAGTGCGTGAGAGATTGTGTGACTGAGGGAGTGTGTGAGAGATTGTGTGACTGAGGGAGTGCGTGAGAGATTGTGTCACTGAGGGAGTTCGTGAGAGATTGTGTGACTGAGGGAGTGCGTGAGAGATTGTGTGACTGAGGGAGTGCGTGAGAGATTGTGTGACTGAGGGAGTGCGTGAGAGATTGTGTGACTGAGGGAGTGCGTGAGAGATTGTGTGACTGAGGGAGTGTGTGAGAGATTGTGTGACTGAGGGAGTGCGTGAGAGATTGTGTGACAGAGGGAGTGCGTGCGTGACTGAGGGAGTGCGTGCGTGTAAGCCAAGCTGATCAGGGACCTGAGTAAGGCCGTGCGTATAGTGCCGGCGATGCCGCTCAAAAACAAACACATTGCCGCCGCCGCGTGCGCTTATAGTAAGCGCGAGAGCGGCAATGCGACGGAGCGGACTTTGGAAGCCGGGAATATTTGATTTTCAAGGGCTGTCACCTCATGTGACAGCCCCTGAACAAATCAAATGTCCGGGAGTCTGCGATGCCGCCGCAAAGCGAAATATAACTTTCGCTAGCTGGGATGGGTGATGTCGCCGGTCGCGGGCACTGTACGCACGGCCTAAGCAAGCACAGCATTGTAAAACACTGTACTGTACAGTATTGTACTGTACTGTTTTCACCAAAGTCACAAAAAATAAGTCCCAAAAATATATCAGTCAGTCAAATAAATGCACCTCACCTTCATGCCCTTTCAGTAAAAATACAGTACAGTAGAAGATATGCCCTCTCCTTCATCCTTCCTACATATTTCTAAAATAATTTTCCATTCATCCATGTTGTATCTGTCAGCACATAAGAAAAATCTGCTGACATGAAAGATTTTATTTCAATAAAGCGTACTGTGTTTATTTTAGTTCCAAATGCATTATTTACATCAGTTATGCACATATATGATGTTTGCAGTACAGTACATGCATTGTAAAGTGGAAAAAAGGTAGTGCTTCACTTTAAATACATTTTCACTTTACATACATGCTCCGGTCCCATTGCGTATGTTAAAGCGGGGTATGCCTGTACACTGATGCCCACAATTGTTGGCTACAATGCCATTACAACAGTATTCCCCTCATTACAGAACAAAGCATAATTTCCTCTTACCTATTTTTTTTGTTTTAATAAATGCAGCAGTTCCTTACATCTATGGCAATGCAATAATCTAAGATGCTAATTGATCTATTCTCCGGTGATCTGTTCTACCATCCTTATCCCAAGGTATCAGAAATAGCTCTCTTTTGGAACTGCTCAGTATGGGTCAATCCTGAGGCGCTCTGTGACCCTTTACTTAAAAGGATTCCCCCCACAATACTATGCATCCTCCTCTTTCAAGGCAGATGACTAACCTCGGACCGTTGCTATGGGCCATGACTAGAAGAGGCACGTTCCCCTACTATAAAATAATAAAGGTAACCAGATATCCTTAAACATATTGCTCTACACATAAACATGACTTACACTATGTACAATGAGATCCCCCCTCTGTGTCTCCTACTGGGACCTGACTCTAGAATCTTCCACCCCTACTATGTATTCTTACTACTAACATCACTGATCACCATGCCTACAGGGGGAGTAGCATGGATTTTGCAGTTATCCTATACCAGTTCACAAGCTAGACATGTTCTAGAAGGTGGACGTGGCTATGCTCCTGCCTAGTAACCCTGTACCATGTGATGGGAGAGGGTGTTACACTTCCTAAGCACATACAGTACTGTAGCATTGACCCTTTAAGGCCCATAGCCTTTTAAGTGAAAATAGTAATCCCAAAGAGATGGTTTGCTTTGGTCAGAATTGCATGAAGGGAAATATTTGGATGTCCACACCACTTTTTACACATCTAGCAATTGTAGGGCTTCTTTGAAAACAAGATTTATATTTCAGTGTATCTTTTATAGCTTGTACAAAAATGCTATTGCACAGAAGTGATGCAAAAGTGGTAAAACCTAACACTTGAACTGACCAGAAAAGAATCATTGACATAATTTGGGAGCGACTCCCATAATCAATGATGTTTCATCTTTACTTCCCAGATATTGTCATATTTCAATTCCTCTTCTCTATCACTATTATCTATAAAGTATTGTGATTAAGTTACTTTTTGTAAAATAATGATTCTGCCGGACCCTAGTCCTCTCTCGCAGGCCTCCAGCTCTCCTTAAGAGTTTCTCCCTCCCGCGGGTATCTGGCCATGCCCCAATGCATGCTTCCAGCCCCCCTCCCCCCCCCATCCCCTTGGCCAGCCATATATTGCAGTTTCCAGCTTCTGAGGGCCTGCAGCACCATGTTGGTGTATAATATGTCTGTCACTGTGTGTGTGTTTGTCCCTGTGTGTGTCCGTCACTTTGTGTGTGACTGTATGCCAGCCTGTCACAGTGTCATTACAGTAGGTCAAAGAGTGTGCATGTAACCTGAGAGGGTGAGAGTGATGGAGTGAATGACAGAGTGTCTGGATGTAATAGGGATGGGTGTGTTTCATGTTCCAAGTGTTTAATTTTAATACAATAGGGGACTCAGTGCTATTATTGCTCAGTAATGGATTTTATTGTTTTGTGGCCCAAAATAGTGTGTGCATGGGGGGGGGGGGGGGGGAGCTGTGTTGCGTGTGTCTCTCTCTATAGAGGGGGAGCTGTGTGTTTCTCTCTGTGGAGGGGGGAGCTTTGTGTGTCTCTCTGTGGAGGGGGGAGCTTTGTGTGTCTCTCTGTGGAGGGGGGAGCTGTGTGTGTCTCTCTGAGGAGGGGGGAGCAGTGTGTGTCTGTGTGGGGAAGCTGTGTCTGCATGAGGGAGAGGGGGCTGTGTGTGGGTGTCTCTACGGGGGTGCTGTGTGTGTCTCTTTGGGGGTAGCTGTGTGAGTGTCTGTCTCTGTGGAGGGAATCTGTGTCTGTCTCTCTGTGGGTGTGTGTCTGGGATGGAGCTATGTGTGTGTGTGGGGGGGGGGAGACTGAGTGTCTGTGGTGTGTGTGTGTGTGTGTGTATGTGTCTGCGGGGAGTTGTGTGTGTGTGTCGGGGGACAGCCATGTGTGTCTTGGGTGGCAGCTGTATGTGTCTTGGGGAGGGGAGCTGTGTATGTGTGATTCATGAGGGGGAGGTGTGTTTGAGCAGGGGGGAATTGAGTGAATGAGTAAAAGGGTGTGTGTAAGAGAGGTGGAGATGTGAGAGTGAGGTAAGTGGGGGGAATGATTAGAGGGTAAGTGATAGAGAGGGGAGATAAAGAAAGGGGCGCATGAGTAGAGATAGGAGTGCGTGAGTGAAGAGTGTGCGTGAGTGAAAGAGGGGTGAACGTGAGAGAGAGGGGTGCATGAGAGAGAGAGGGGGGTGTGTGAGTGAGAGATGATTAATAAATAATTTAGTATTTTGTCCAGGTTTGTCACTTTAAAAATATGGTCACCTTAATTCTAAATATACCCTGTAGTTTTGAAACTGCTTACCATGTTTACAGTAGTCAAAGTACAAATATTAGTATTTTAGTGTACTATCTGAAGCTTTAGTGTGCTGCTTTCAAAGCTCACTGTCAATATAAATCACTGATGTTAAGCCTATTCTAAGTTGGCAAATAATCACTCTCTTCTGTTATTGTATCTTCAGGTTCATTGCATTCTTAGTTATCTTGCCTTGTAAATGTACTGCCATAAAAGTTATAAAATGTTATTGTGTCGAGTAGATTTTGAAGAATATGGAGCTTTAAATCATCCTTGATGTTTGGAGGGAGAGGACTTAATATCCCTCTTCTGTATCTCTTAAAAAATGAACATGATGCATTGTCAGGTCAGCACAGTCCTTTTCTTTAGAGAGAACATTGAATGTAAAGTAGGCCCCTGTAACAGGGTGCATTCCCTGTCTAAATAGCTTTGCAGAGAGACCTTGAGCCCAGCACTGAGCAGGTTAATTCAGAGCAGACTATCCTAGTTAACCTGCTCCGCTGGCTCGTTAGTCCTTTAAAAACTGTAAACCTCTTAGTGCAATGCTGGAGAGATCACATAGGGACTACTCTCTATGATCCAGGAAGGTACTGGACCGTGGACCGCTGTGGATAGACACCTACACTCAGACTCTCCCCCATCCCTCTCCTAGCCAGACTGGAGTAGGCGGGGGCCCGATAGTAACTGACCTCCACCTGCAACTAATGTATTTTGTTGTTGAAAAGGGGCTTAGCCTCCCAACCCTCAGATAGGGAATAAGACTGATGTTAGCCAGAGCTCCCTGTAAGAGCTCGGTATGCTTATTCTGCTACTCCCATTTTTGCTGAAACATAAGCTGTGTTTCTGTTGTTTAAAACCGTCAGTCACCTGATGACGACTGAGCTGAAGACGACAAACGCTATTATTACCGCCATGGTCAAGAAAGAGTCGCTCTGACACAGTTAGGCTGCAAACCCGCTGCGGCCGGCGGGGCGGGGCCCGCGAACCACTAGACTCTTGCCCGAATGGTCCCTGCCCCCACTGCCTCCTTCCGGCAGCGCTGATTACGTACTGTGATGCGTCAGCCGGCCGATGCTGCAAGAATCTAGTGATTTTCGGCGCTGACGCGTCACGTGGTACGCGAGTCAGCCAATGGGGAGGAGGGGAGGGAAGGAGCTAGATGGGAGGCGCCTTGGGCGGGGAGCAGGGAAGGAGCTGCGGGTTAAAGTGTGTGAGTGTGTATGTATGTATGTGTGTGTGTGTATGTATGTGTGTATGTATGTGTATATGTATATGTATATGTGTGTGTGTGTGTATGTGTGTGTATGTGTGTGGGGGGTGGACGGCACCTCAATCAGCACTGGAAGAAGCAGAGCGTTCTTTACAGCAGGAAAAAAGCCAATCCCTATTTCTTCAATTAGAACTTTCTCAGATCAAAGCAGACTCTGAAAGAAAAAAGATAAGCTTTCTAACACTTCGGAAATACTGCAGAGCTCTTATCTAAGTTAGATTGGGGGGGAAACGTTATCCGCGCAAACCCTCTGCAACGTCGTCATACAGGCTGCCTACAGAGGAACAAAAGCTTGTCGGCTTTATCGTCAGAATAAAGCCGTCTGTCTTATCCAGTCAATATGGAGAATACAACGACAAAGAAAGAGTATGAAGATTTGAAGCAAAGTGTAATTGTGGTCCAGTCAAATGTTAGGAATATCTGCAGCAAAAGAGGCTAAAGAAAAATGAAGGAAGCTGCTTGTATGATTCCTTTAAGATATAGGTCCTACATCAAAACCAAGAAAGCTATTTGTTGCTACTGTATAAGCGCATCCACCATACCATCTCAGTGCTACAACTGGCTTTCCAAAAAATCCAGGAAAGAAGAATCGAATTGGGACTGAGAAGTACAAAACAAATCCAGTCATGCTACGTACCCACGTTAGCCAAACAGATTCCTCACGAGGAAAATATCATAGTCTTTGTCTAGATAGAGACAGATCTGCATCTGTGATCACGCCCATAAAGATGCTAGACTAGTTGTCTACTCACCTATGCAAGGGAAAAAGGCACAAAACTACAGGTTTGCCAACTGCAAAAAAAGAGGCTGCAGGTAATGGTCAGGTATGAGAAAAAATGCAACAAGATAATGTACTGGAAATTAAAGATCCCGAACCAGAAGCAAAAGACATCTCTACTGATAAGGGGGACATGCTTTTTGTGGATAAGCCCATGATGGATGAGGAGGATGTATCCCAGGGTCCCCTGATGTTGAAGGAGCTTCAAGACGGTGCTACTGTAGTAAAGATACACCGCCAGACATCACTTGGGACTTCCCCATGCATTGGAGAAGCGGACAGGCAGGATAAATTAATGCATTGAGAGAGGCCCAAGACTATGTCTGCCGACTGATAAAGAGAGTTAATGAAAACTCCACCAAGGTTTAGCTCCATGAGATCAATTATGCTGAGCCAGAGGCGGGTGGTCACCTTAGTGACAAGGAAAAAACACAAAGTGTGAAAACTCACTAATGGAAAAATGTGCTTGAGCGAGATGTTCTTCACAGGGTTGAAGAAGCTAAGAACATCGTGGAAAAGCGGTGCTTTGGAAGAGTCATCCAGGAGTGACTAAAGCGTGTTTAATTTAAGCGTCTACTAAGTAGACTCTACTTAAACAGACACTGGTTGTATGCACAGGCTACAAAGACTTTGGGGGCTATGCACTAAGCTGTGATAACTGCTTTTAAGACCGCAAAGTGGCTTTTAAGGCCAATAAAGGCTGCTGCGTGATTCACTAAGCAATGAGAACAGTGTTTTATCGGCCTTAAAAGGCATTTTTTCTGGCCTGTGAAACATTTCCAGCCGATCAGGCAAAAAACAGTGTCAGGCAGTCTACCCAAGTGTCAGGCAGTCTACCCAAGTGTCAGGCAGTCTCCAAAGTTGTCAGGCAGTCTCCCACCCACCCAAGTGTCAGGCAGTCTCCCACCCAACCCAAGTGTCAGGCAGTCTAAACCAAAGTGTCAGGCAGTGAATGTGACTAGCAGTCTCCAAAAGTGTCAGGCAGTCTCCCACCCGAACCCTGCCAAGTGTCAGGCAGTCTAAGTGTCAGGCAGTCTCCAAACCCAAGTGTCATGCAGTTTCCCACCCACCCACGTGTCAGGCAGTCAAAGTGTCAGGCAGTCTCCCAACCACCCAGCCACCCAAGTGTCAGGCAGTCTAGTGTCAGGCAGTCTAAGTGTCAGGCAGTCTCCCAAACCCAAGTGTCAGGCAGTCTCCCAACCACCCAACCACCCACTCACATGTCAGGCAGTCTCCCACCCAAACACCCAAGTGTCAGGCAGTCTGTCACCCACCCACCCAAGTGCCAGGCAGTCTGTCACCCACCCACCCACCCAAGTGTCAGGCAGTCTGTCACCCACCCACGTGTCAGGCAGTCCGTCACCCACCCACCCAAGTGTCAGGCAGTCTGTCACCCACCCAAGTCTCAGGCAGTCTGTCTGTATGTCTCTCTCTCTGTCTGTCTCTCTGTCTGTCTCTCTGTGTTTCCCTGTCTCTCTCGGTCTCTCACTCTCTCTCTCTCTCTCTCTCTCTCTCGGTCTCTGTTCTCTCTGTTCTGTCTCTCATCTGTCATCTGTTTGTTCCTCTGTCATCTGTCTCTCATCTGTTTGTTCCACTGTCTTTCTGTCTGTCTCTCTGTCTCTCTGTTCTGTCCTCCTGTCTCTCTGTTCTGCCATCCTGTCTCTCTGTCACTGTCTCTCTGTCACTGTCTCTCTGTCACTGTCTCTCTCTCACTGTCATTGTCTCTCTCTCTCTCTCTCTCTCTCTCTCTCTCTCTGTCTCTCTCTCTCTCTCTCTCTCTGTCACTGTCTCTCTCTCTCTGTCACTGTCTCCCTCTCTGTCACTGTCTCTCTCTCTGTGTCACTGTCTCTCTCTCTCTCTCTCTCTCTCTCTCTCTCTCTCTCTCTCTCTCACTGTCTCTCACTGTCTCTCTCTCTCTGTCTGTCTCTCTCTGTCTCTCTGTCTCACTCACTCAGTCTGTCACCCACTCTCTCTGTCTTATCTTAACTGTCTACAGAAGTTCAGAAGTCATTCACATCTGGCTTTTTTTTTGTTCGATTTAGTGAGGTCATCCGACACACACACACACACACACACACACACACACACACACACACACACACACACACACACACACACACACACACACACACACACACACACACACACACACACACACACACACACACACACACACACACACACACACACACACACACACACACACACACACACCAAGAACTAATGGTAGTAAAGTATAAGTGTAATACAATAAATAAACTGTTAATGTAAAAAAATAAAAAATAAAAATATAATTGTGTGTCCCGGTTTCTAAGGACTGTAATTACCCTATGGACTTTGTGTCTCTTGTGCAGTGTTTTTAAGCGCCAGGTATCTGTGTTTTATTTGCAATTCTGTTACATGTAAGTTTATGAGAGACTTACTCCATGAGACACCTTGGCAGCTTTTGATATCTCCAGCAGGTATCATCATTATTTATCACAATTAGTAGCACTGTTTATTTTTCACTTACAAATCACTTTTATTTTTTGTATTAGTATTGTGATTGTTTAAATTCACAGTTGTGTAGCACTCACATATATTTAGGTCGAGCGCTATTTAGTTTAGGGTCTTATTTCACTAGCATATGTTTTACCAAAGAGGGAGGGATGCATTTTACAGCATGTGCCGAACTAGAAAGGTGTGGCGTTATCATGTAAATCTCTAGTGTGATATATATGTATATTGTTTTAAAACACCAAGTCAGCTGCAGTTGACACATAACAGCTTGTCTAAAACTCATTATTCTTGTTTTCAATTTGTGTTTACTTATTTGTTTGAAGGAACACAGCTTTCCAGCAGCACAGAGCTAGTGAACCAGCGCCTCCAATCAGAAAGGGCTTCTCAGGAACTAATCGCAGGCTGGCTTCCTTGTTCAATCTGCTGCATGCAGTTTGGAGGAGGGGCATGGGAGGAGGAGAGAAAGTGGCCTCCCTACAGGGATAGGATCGGACTGTCACCAGAGAAGCCCTCCCTCTTCTTATTTCTTTCTCTCCGACCCTCCTCCCTCTGACACCATCCACCTCTTGCTGTGGTGACAGTAGGAGGAGCAGAGACATTATTAGCAGCCTTTTGCAAAAAGAAAAAAAAAAAAAAGTTCCTTTTCATTCAGTATAACAGGTCTTGAACATGGCAGAGCAGCCAGTGTGTGCAGCTCAGGTGAACCCCAGCCCTGGCACTCAGGGTAGCTGCTGCATCGGTGCCCTGGGAGGCATTGGCAGTAGTAACAGCAGCAGCAGTAGCAGTGTCCCTTTGCTCTTCTGCTTCTCAGTGTTCGCGCGGCCCTCCTCGGTGCCGCTCGGCTCCAGCTATGAGGTCCTGATCCAGAAGTTCCTCAGCCTGTACGGGGAGCAGATAGACATGCAGCGCAAGTTTGTCGTGCAGCTGTTCGCGGAACAGTGGGGCCAGTACATTGACCTGCCCAAGGGGTACCTGGTCAGCGAGAGATGCAAAGTCAGGCTGGTGCCCCTGCAGAATCAGGTCAGTGGTTACAGGTGCGCTGGGTACAGGGCAGAGGCAGGGCTGCATTGGAGTAAGGGCTGCATTGGAGGAAGGGGGTAGTGGGAATAAGGATTGTATGAGCTACAGCTTTTTTTGCACAGTTATTGTTATGTAAATGAAACATGAGGTATGTGTCCCATTTGACACTAGCTATGGCAGTATAAATTAATGCAGGAACAATTAAGGATTGTATGATGATCAGTTGCACTAAATTAAGCAATACGTGGTCATTTCACATACCCAATATTATTTGCAAATAGCCAAACTTGTTGCCTTGGTAGCAAAACAAACACCAATGATTAAAGCATCAAACTACACTCTCCACCCCCCCACCCTCTTTTTTTCTTTTTCTTTTTCTTTTATAAGTAAAGCATGTGGCATTGTATAATTCTATATTCTTACCTAAACTGGCAAACATTTGTTGCTCTTGTTATAAATCTGTCAAAATCCTGATTGTGTGCCTAACGAAATGTCCGCTTCTAACTATGCTGCAGTCAGTGAAATGCTGCCGCTGATATGTAACATTATACAGCTCAACCCCGTTATAACGCGATCCGTTACAACGTGAATCCGCTTATAACGCGATCCAAGCGTGGCTCCCAATTTTTGTATTTGTGCATACTTTACAACACGATTATTGGTATCTTAAATACTCTATTGTACAATGCATACAATTGTACATTATTTCTAACGCGATACGCTTATAACGCGGTGCGATTCTTTGGACTCCAAGCACAGCGTTATAAGGGGGTTGAGCTGTATTATTAAATGTAAAACATTACTGTTACAGCATTCAGAGCAATAGACAGTCTGCTCTTTGGAACTCAGCAACAGATTTGTTTGTGATACTTAGTTGTCAAAGGGCAGAACTAAAAAAGTTGTGTGAGAGCTTGTTTCAAGAGAGGAAATCGATACACTTTCTAAATGGTTGCTGTAGCGACCAAAAGGCGGATCAGTACATTAAAAAAAAAAACATTAATAATGGCATTAGGAGTTACAAAAAAATGCAAACAGTATTATCTAATACTACAGAACAACTAATTTATTAAAAACAAATACGTATAGGATTGTTCATGATTTGGTGCTTAATCTTTTGTCTAATAAACAAAAAACTATCTCTCCTGTCTCCTGCCCTAAATAAATCAGTGTCTGCCTCCAGAAGGTGATTAGCCAGAACGGGAGCTGCTTGCAATCACAGGCAGGTAGAAACAGCCATCAGAAATAAACCATCAGAAATTAAATTCTCAAAGGAATACTCCACAAAATCTGCTTAATAAGGCTGCGGCTGAGCGCGCTTAGTGCGTTAAATTCAATAAAAGTCAATGTGTCCGGCCACGCTCACGCGGCTCGTGCCCGTACTCTTGCTGGTGCATGGCGAGACAGATGAAATTGATTTCCAGGTGCGCTGAAGGGTCACATGACCTTCAGCAACCAATCAGCGCCAGTCATGGCACGGCCACGCCCACCCGCTCACCCTTGAAAAAAAAAAAGTTGTGTGTGCTGTGCACGCGCATAGTAAGTGAAACTTCTTTGACTTTTGTCACAGAAATTGACTTATAACGCGCGTGCTCGGCACACATGTGTCAGTCAGTGTAT
Source organism: Ascaphus truei (assembly GCF_040206685.1). Taxonomy (NCBI): domain Eukaryota; kingdom Metazoa; phylum Chordata; class Amphibia; order Anura; family Ascaphidae; genus Ascaphus; species Ascaphus truei. Next base: position 200,701,098 of record NC_134483.1, on the reverse strand, counting down.
GTGTCAGTCAGTGAGTATGTATGTGTGTCAGTCAGAGAGTATGTATGTGTGTCAGTCAGAGAGTATGTATTTGTGTCAGTCAGAGAGTATGTATTTGTGTCAGAGAGTACAGTATGTATGTTTGTGTATGTATGTGTGTCAGTCAGAGATTATGTATGTGTGTCAGTCAGTGTGTGTATGTGTGTCAGTCAGTGTGTGCATGTGTGTCAGTCAGTGTGTGCATGTGTGTCAGTCAGTGTGTGTGTGTGTCAGTCTGTGTGTGTGTGTGTGTGTGTGTGTCAGTCAATGTGTGTGTGTGTCAGTGTATGTCTCTCTCTCTGTGTTGTGTGAATGTCTCTCTGTGTCAGTCAGTGAGTGTATGTGTGTCAGTCAGTGTGCGTGCATATGTGTGTCAGTGTGCGTGTGTGTGTGTGTGTGTGTCAGTCAGTGTGTGTATGTGTGTGTGTCAGTCAGTGTGTGTGTATGTGTGTCAGTCAGTGTGTGTGTCAGTCAGTGTGTGTGTGTGTGTCAGTGTGTGTGCATGTGTGTCAGTCAGTGTGTGTGTGTGTGTGTGTGTGTCAGTCAGTGTGTGTGTGTGTGTGTGTCAGTCAGTGTGTGTGTGTGTGTGTGTGTGTGTGTATATGTATGTGTGTGTGTCTGTCAGTGTATGTGTGTCTCTCTTTCTGTGTCCTGCCCCCTCTCTCCTGACTCCCCCCCCCCCCCCTCACAGACAGGCAGAGCTGCGGACCCGCGGCGGCTCTGCCTGAGACTCTCCTCCTCCCCTCACACCCCCTTACAGACAGGCAGAGCTGCGGACCCGCGGCGGCTCTGCCTGAGTCTCTCCTCCCCCCCCACCCCCCGGCGAGACGCGGCCGCACCGGGCACCGGGCAGATACCTTAATAAAGGCCCCCCCCTCCGGAAGTGCTGCGTGGGCAGAGGCAGTGTTGGCGGGGGAAGGGGGGCAGCGCGTCATCGTCAGCGGGAGCTGGCTTCGAGGGGAGCGCTGCAGCGATCCCCTTCTGATGGTGCTGTGGGGAACGCAGCTCACTCTACCCCCCCCAGTTCCATGCCTCGGCCGAGGGAGGTCAGCAGGGAGTGGCGGCAATTAAATTTTGAGGGCTAGCGCCGCCGCATGTCAGTGGGTGGGGGGAGCAGAGCTCGTTAGGAGCTGCGGCGGCGAGTAAATGTTGAGCGGGTGGGGGGGACCGTTTGGGGGGGAGCAAAGATGGTTGGGAGCGGCGCCGGCGGCTGTCGCCGCCGCCGCCGCCGCATATGATTTGCCAGAACACAGCCTGGCCTCAACTGCCAGCACTGTGACGTCAGCACTTTGACGTCACATCCGTTTCATTTTCTATCCCCACAATCCATTTTTGTCCCATTAGAAATGAGGTGCCACTAAAGAAGTTTCACTTCAAAAAAATATGCAGGACAGCCGAGCACTCATGCTTGGAGAGTTGGTGACGTCACCGCTCTCAAGCATGAGCGTGCTCAGTGGCAGTGTGGCCGCAGCCTTATGTTCTGCAAAGCTATGAAGAAGCTTGGGAGCAGTGATAATTAACCTGTGGCTCCCTTGACACATTTGGCTCAGGAAGGCCCTCTAATTGTATTTTTTTTGTATTGAACACTGGAGAATGAAAGAATATTTCACGCAGCAAACAGAATAAAGAAAATGGTTATAGTACGGAGATATTTGAAATTGGCGGTGAATTGCAGGTATTTCCGTACTACAACCAGTTTTTTCAATTCATGGCTAAGGTGAATCTTTTCATGCTACAGTAATTGTTTATCACCACTTTACAGCGTCACCCAAAGCACACACACGCACCTGCAACCCACTGTCTCTGGATTCATAAAATTAGCCGCGTTATTCATCATCTGTCAATTGTGTCATCAACTGTCATTGTGTTTTGTTCCCCAAAGTTATGTTATAATATACTTTCATTATATACACAGACCAGCATACAGTAGCTGTTGACGAGGTATGGATGTTCCTGGTTGGATTGCTGCTTTAATATCTAGGGAACCTTTGGATCTTAAACAATTTGATCTGATTTTCCTTTTCCTTCCTCCAGCTGACTACACTTGGGAACCTTACACCTTTAAGTACTGTGTTTTTCTGCTGCGACATGCAAGAGAGGTTTCGGCCTGCGATCAAATATTTTGGAGATATAATTAGTGTAGGACAAAGATTGGTAAGTACAGTTTGCCTTGAAACGCCTATCACAATATAGGAAGAGGATATTCAAGATGTACTGTGTATTTTAATGACTATATTTAAACTGGATATACTTTTAATTTTAGCTCCAAGGTGCACGCATATTAGGAATACCAATTATTGTCACAGAGCAGTATCCTAAAGGACTAGGAAGCACCGTGCAAGAACTTGATCTAACAGGAGTTAAGCTTGTGCTCCCAAAAACAAAGTTTTCCATGGTTTTACCAGAAGTTGAAGCAGCGTTGGCAGAAATCCCTGGAGTGCGCAGTGTTGTCTTATTTGGAGTGGAGGTGCGTTTGATCACAGTTCTCTTATGTGTTTTTTTTTCCAGCAAGGTTAGATTTTCCTTTTAGAGTTTATGCCAGCAAAGATACAATATGTATGAGTATTTTTGCATGGCTTCTACAGGTCCCCAAACCTGCTTTAGTCGCCTCATTGTCACGTCATACAGTGGTTAAGCTGCACACAAGGATTCTGGGTAGTTACAGGGGACATATCACTTTCAGCTCACTATCCACTTTATTCTATGAATTCCCTACACCTTTATTAAGCCTGGAACAGGGAAATGATATAATCTGTTGTACCACTCAGAAACAGGTCATTAGTTTGAGCTTGGTCACTGATTATAAACGGTGAAGCTGGTAGTGGTTGCAAACCAGACAATACATGCGTATCATTTTTGTGTATAATTAAATAGCATCATCTGCCTGGGGCTAAAATATATGATTTACTGTTATAACACTTCTGTTGCCAAAATGTTACCGTTTTCTAATTCACTAGCGACATATTATTACAATTTGTACATCTGAACAATGGGCTGTATCTGTTGCTTTGCATTATTGGTCAACACTGATAAATTATGTTTATCATTCTGTAATTCATGACTGCATTTTGTTACTTAATATTACGCTGATTTTAGTTTTTCACAATTTTAAGGAGATGTCACTTCTCTAGTTGGGAAACCAAGACCTCTCTGTTTAAAATGCTAAATATATGTATTTACTTTGGTTGTGCATTTTCACACTTTTAAACATCTGTTTTTTTTTACACCAGACTCACGTGTGCATTCAACAAACAGCATTGGATTTAGTTGGTAGAGGTGTTGAAGTTCATATTGTGGCCGATGCATCCTCCTCAAGAAGTATGATGGACAGAATGTTTGCCTTAGAGGTAAGATTAGCAATGAGCTTTAAAAAACTTAGGGAGGTAAACTTTTTAATACCATTATATTCGTTAATGAGTAATACATTTTGAGCAACATTGTTGAATAAGGTAAGCACAATCTTAGTTTAAGCTATGTAATCATTATACCCTGTTATTCATGCTTTGGCAATACTGAAATGTTCTTTCGTCATGCCAATAAAGCTGATATGATTTGATTAAAGAAGCCATCTGCACTGATCGATTCCTTTTTGTGCAGATATAGGAAGTGTCTGGTACTGCTGCGGCCAGCTTTAAGCTAACAAATGCCCGTAATTTTCCGGGGCTTTTTTCGGTTGGCGCCGAACTTGGCCGCGCGCCAGCCGCATCTTCCCTTCCTCCCTTCCTCCGGTCCACGACCCCTGGCTGCTCCGCCTCTGCTTCCCCTGATCCCCCACATCCCCCACAGATACAGCGTGATCCCCAGTGTCACGGATGCCTTCGGGATGCCGGCGGAACGGAGGCAACGGAGGCACCAGTGCCGCGCGGCACGCATCGGGGAAAAACCGCGCCTGCACGCGGTTTTAAATTACCCGCGGTGGCGGCCGCTTTAGACTCAGGGCGGCCGCCAGTGTAGGTCAGAATGGAGCTCTGACTTGGGCCCAGTGCCATCTGAGGTTACCATGCTAGTTAGTTTGTAAACATGGTAAAAGAAGACATGGAAAGGGGTTGTGTGATCTCATTGTATGTAACAGAAAAAGCATGTACAGGTAAATCCTCCACCCTCTTCTTTTGCCTTCCCGTATCCTCATTCGCTCTCTGACAGAGACGGAATGAATTAAGGTTAGAGAAAACAATTCACAAAGTTGTGTTTGTTGGTAAAACTTGCAAATGTAAATACAACTGTATGCTCATCTGCATGTCTTAGGCAGTTCTGCAACCCCGCCTTTCCCCATTATCACCCAGCACACAGCACTTCCACTGCAGCAAGGGATTCTGGGAAATGACATGCAAATGAGCACACAGTGCCACTTTTTGCTTCAAAAACCATTGATAAAACTTGAAACAGGAAAACTCACATGACCATGCCCTCTGCTGGTCATAGCTCAAATGAACACATTAATTATGCAATTCTTTTTAGATGGCTGGCTCATTTTTTGCTTTTTTATCTATCACAGTCTGTTTTGCAAAGGGTCGTGTGAAATTGGAACTCTTTGGTATAACATATGTAATGGTGTTTCCCCCCCTCCCTCCCCCCAATCACAGATAGGGGCCATTACGGGGTGTATGTGGTGCATAGTTGATGGTAACAAGAGGGCTAAGTCGTCCGTGATGACTTTGGGACACAGGATCAGGCTTCTGGGGTTCATACCCCACATAATACTTAGCCGTGCAGCGCCTCAATCTGCCGTAGGCACCAGGAATATATGGAGATGATCTCCCATGGTAGAAGTTGTACTCTCCCCGAGTTATATTACACACCAGGCCAGAGATATATTGCAAACGGGAACGGTTTATTACTACATACTTTGCAGCAACCAACAGCTACCCAGCAGTCGTCTGCCGGATACAGTCTCCTTAAATCAAGGGCACCCTCAGCTGTCCTAACTCTTCCACACCTCCCAAGCGGAGGCAGAGGTATAATCACACTCACTCCTCTCCGTAGGGAAGAGCACATGGGAAGGCCCAAATCTCAGGCTCCCAGTCATGTGACCTGCCTTCCTCAGAGGGAAGGAACAACCTCCAAATTTAGGGCGGTCCTGCCCTTAAGTACAGCCAGAAGGCGGGCACCCCGTTGTCCCAGCTACAACAGGATGTGCCACCCCCTGCTGTCAAGTGCAGTACCAAAGGTGAAGGGGAAAACCCCATACCAACTACTGGCAACCTGATAGTACCAGGGTTTACTGCCAGCCCATTGGGTAGAATAGTAGCCAGGGGGTGACCCTGTTTCACATAAAAAAAAGTAAACTTTTCTTAACGTTTTTAAAAAGTAAAGAGCGAGGCACATTTCCCTCAAACATACTATAACATAGGCACGTGACAGGTAGGATCCCCCCCGACTATTACTATTAAAACTAGAACCAAGAGGAGGAGTCGTCAGGTGCCACAGAGAAGGGCGCAATACGGACCGACAGCAGATCTTCCACTACCGAAGAACATGGTGGCAGTCCATTCCCTCTCCCCCTCCCCCCCCTCCTTTCCCCTCCTTGTTGTTTTTTCCCTCTGTTGTCTAGTCTTCGGTCCGGTGAGTCAGGTTTGTCTAGTCATGTGAGTGTATGTTGTTAGTCCCTTGTTGCTTTTGAGTGATTTTACCCTCGATAGTGAGAGTGAAAAGGGTAAACCTCGGGGGGTTTCAATTTGTTTTACCATGGGATGTGGCATAATGTACCTGTTGTAAAACCCAATAAAAATCTTGAAGTTAAAAAAAAAAAAAAAAAGTAAAGAGCGAGGCACATTTCCCTCAAAAAGGTATGACTCCTGCATCTTTGTTTCTAGAACATCCTACAGCCTCATAAACATGCTCTTTGTCAAGGATAAATTCAACTTGTTCAAGAAAGCCATTGGCCTTTTTTTTGTTTGCTCCAAACTCAATAGAGCTTTCTGATTGGAGCTTACACAATAAGGCACATTTTCGATCTCTGCTGCTAACATGTCTTCGTCTCCTGTTAATCTGTCTATAGGTGTAGCTCAGGGCTATGTTCGTGGGAATCTCCTTTTCTCTCTCTACACACTATCTCTTGGTGACCTTGTCAACTCTTTTGGCCTTAGATATCATCTCTATGCAGATGATACGCTGATAAATATCCACCCCTACCTTCACACCTGCAATCCAGTTCTCATTCTCTGATTGCCTCCGGCTATATCCACGTGGATGGTGTCACGCATGTATGCCCGCAGACATGGCAAGAGGAGAAGTTCGCCAATTGTTGGGAAACGGTAGACAGCTGGTTGCTGACAAACTGTAAGGCCTCTAAGGAAATACTCGTACCCACCTCAGGGGGTTATGCTTTTGTTAGGCTCTGCATAATGTCACGCCTGTATGCCTGCAGACCTGGCAAGACCCCAGTACTGAGGTGGGAAAGGTATTACACCACACACCCACAGCAGTGGGAGCAAGCCCGGAGTGTGGTATAGCATTGCTGGGCCTGTAGAAAGAGTAGTTATTGTTACTTGCAACGTCCTTAATAGTATGCGTAGGGATAGTCGTGTCCGTGTGCCAATGTCCAAGGGTTCCAGAGGGTAGAGTCGTCAGGGTCCAAAGCCAGGTCCAAAGGTTCCACAGAGCAGCGTGGTCGAGGGCGTAGCAAGGTTCAAAGGGGTACAGAGAGCAGAGTAGTCCAGAGCAAGCAGGGTCAAAGCCAGGGAAATCCAAAGGTAAAACACAGGAACAGGATATAGCAGGGACACAGAAGGAGCACAGCATAGGTCAGCACACAGAGAAACAGGAACTATGCAAAGCGAGGAAGAAGTGGACAGACAGGGATTATAAAGGAAGGTGCACCAATGACAGAGAGGGGAGGAGCAGAGAGAGAAGTGGGAGAAGATAGGGATTGGTCAGGAATAAGAGAGGAGGAGACAGAAGGGGCAATCAGGGGAGTAACCGGTAGGGATTGGGAGGAGCTGTCAGGGTCGTGGCAGGGTAGAGAAAAGGAGCGTGTGCGCGCGCCCTCTGTAAGTTGAGGGTGCGCACGCACAAGCTGTGAAAGCGAGATGGTCCGCAGGGACCGGGAGGAGGACGTAGAGGGCGGACAGAGCCCGGAGGAGGGGCGCGTGCCCTGCATGAGCGGAGGAGGTGCGCGCACAGGCCGCATCACCAGGCGCTCGGAGCACCGCGCTGCGGGGACCGTACAGGAGGGAGGCAGAGGAGCAGACGGGGCCGCCAAGGATGGCAAGGTATTGCTCGTGGGCGCAATGGGTGACTGGGAGCGGGGAGCGCTATTGCAGGGGCTCGGGGACCGTACGAGTGCGCGAGGTCTGCGGGGCAAGCGCTGAGGAAGTGGGAAAGAGGTAGAAGGAACGGGACAGGAGTGGGACAGGGTAGAAGGTGTAACAGGAGATGGGACAGGGGAAGATAAGGAAGGGGAAGGAATCCCCTAGATCATCACAGTATCCCCCCCTTGAGGATTGATCTCAGAGCGATCCAACCAGGGCTTGAGGGGAAACTTCCGGTAAAAATGGAGAAGAAGTCTTGGGGCGTGAATATGGCGTGCTGGAACCCAAGAACGTTCTTCCGGACCGTAACCTTTCCAGTGCACCAAGAACTGCAGATTATTCTTCGACCAGCGGGAGTCAATAATAGACTGGATCTCATATTCTTGTTGGCCAAGAGTGGAGACAGGATTGGGTTTCCGAGAGGGAACAGGAAAGTGAGGACTGGTATGAAGGGTTTGAGAAGGGAGGCATGAAAGACTGAAGGAATCTTCATGGTCGCAGGCAGTTCAAGGCGGTAGGCCACAGGATTGACTTTTTCCAAAATTTTGAATGGGCCTAGGAATCTAGGAGATAATTTCAGAGAAGGTGTTTTCAGCCTAATATTTTTGGAGGATAACCACACTTGGTCGCCGGGTTTGAAGGAGGGCCCAGTATGACGATCACGGTCAGCTTGGGTCTTTTGTTTGGCCACTGCCGATTGTAAGGTCTTGAGGATCCTTTTCCAAGATTCTTGAAGGTTGACAACATGAGAATCGGCCGCAGGAACGCCCGAAGGAGAAGGCGAGAGAGGGAGGCTACTGGGATGGAAACCGAAATTGATAAAGAATGGGGACTCCTGAGTAGACTCGTTTCTTAGAGAGTTTATGGCGAATTCGGCCCATGGCAGAATATCCACCCAGTTATCTTGTGAGTCCGAGATGAAACATCTTAAATATTGTTCAAGGGTTTGATTCATCCTCTCTGTTTGACCATTGGTTTGAGGATGGTATCCTGAAGAAAACAAAAGCGAGATTCCGAGTCTTTGAGAAAAAGCCCGCCAAAACTTCGAAATGAACTGTGATCCACGGTCAGAGACAATAGAAATGGGAACGCCGTGTAACCTAAAAATTTCTTTGGCGTAGACATCGGCCAAGGTGGCAGAATTAGGAAGACCCTTGAGGGGAATAAAGTGTGCCTGTTTTGAGAACCTGTCAACTACAACCAGAATGGTGTTCATCCCTTTGGAAATGGGCAGCTCAACAATGAAATCCATTGAAATGTGTTTCCAGGGTTGTTCCGGAATGGGAAGAGGTAAGAGAATTCCAGAAGGTTTGTGATGGATTGTCTTACTCTGGGCACATACAGGACAAGCGGTGGTAAAGTCCAGAATGTCCTGATTCATCTTAGGCCACCAAAAAGTCAGTTTGATGAGATCTGCTGTTCTTTTGAAGCCTGGATGACCGACTGCTCTGGAAGAATGACCCCAAAGTAAAACTTTATGGCGAATGCGTGGAGCTGCGTAAAGGCGACCGTCAGGTACCCTGAACCTGCTGGGAATGTGAGCTTGAGCCTTGTTGATCTCGTCCAAAACATCGAAGTTGTTCGCAGAAATAATACATTTGGCAGGGAGAATAGGTTCCGTGGTTTCGCTAGCATCGATTTTGGTGGCGAACTGGAGAGAGAGAGCATCCGCTTTAACATTCTTAGTACCCGGAATATATGAGATGGTGTAGTTAAAGCGGGAAAAGAAGAGAGGCCATCGGGCCTGGCGGGATCCCAAGCGACGAGTCCCCTAACTATATAACAAATTTTTGTGGTCAGTGAGAATAGCAACTGGTTCCTTGGACCCCTCGAACAGGTTTCTCCATTCTTGAAGAGCCAGTTTTATGGCCAAAAGTTCACGATTACCAACATCATAATTCCTTTCGGCAGATGAAAATTTCCGGGAAAAAAAACTACAGGGGTGAAGTTTCTCTTGCGGAGAAATCCTCTGGGACAGGACTGCACCGGCTCCTACGTCCGAGGCATCGACCTCCAAAGTGAAGGGGAGGGAGGTATCCGGATGACGAAGGATGGGTGCAGAAACGAAAGCCTTCTTAAGAACCTCAAAAGCATGAACCGCCTCAGGAGATCAGAAGCAACATCAGCGCCCTTCTGAGTCATGGCAGTGATGGGAAGCGCAATAGAAGAATTTTTCTTAATGAATTTCCTATAATAGTTGGCAAAGCCAAGAAAACGTTGCACAGCCTTGAGTGAATTAGGCAGTGGCCAATCGAGAACAGCTTTCAGTTTCTCTGGATCCATGGAGAAGCCTTGGCTGGAGATGATATAGACTAGGAAGGCTGTAGAAGACTGATGGAACAAACACTTCTCCATTTTCGCATATAGATGGTTAGAACGGAGTCTAGAAAGCACTAGCTTTGTATGTTGAATGTGTTCCTCCAAGTCTTTTGAAAAAAATTAGAATGTCGTCTAGGTAGACTATAACAAATGTTCCCAATACATCGCGGAAGATGTCGTTCATGAACTCTTGAAAAACGGCAGGGGCGTTACATAACCCAAAGGGCATAACAAGATATCCATAATGTCCAGAACGTGTGTTAAATGCCGTCTTCCACTCGTCCCCCTCCCTTATGCGGATAAGATTGTAGACACCTCTTAAGTCGAGCTTTGAGAAGATAGAGGCCCCCTGGAGACGATCGAACAGTTCTGAGATAAGCGGAAGAGGATAGCGGTTCTTCACCGTGATTTTATTGAGTCCGCTGAAGTCTATGCACGGCCTAAGCGATCCATCCTTCTTCTTCACAAAAAAGAAGCCAGTCCCGGCAGGGGAGGTAGAGTTGCGGATGAATCCCTTGTCCAAATTCTCCTGAATATAGGAATTCATGGCATCAGTCTCCGGGACGGAGAGTGGATAAGACTTCGACTTCGGCAGGACGGTACCTGGAATGAGATCAATAGGACAATCGTACGGACGATGTGGGGGAAGAATCTCCGCTTGTACCTTGTTGAACACATCTAGGTATTCATGATACACAGTAGGAAGGGTTAATAAATTGGAAGAAACAGCATCCAGGCCGGCCAGCACCGCAACAGGAGACTTCTGGGGAGCGGTATCAGTGGACGAGGGCCATTGGAGAGGCAGAACACCGGTCCAGTCAATATGCGGATTATGGAGTTGAAGCCAAGGTAATCCTAAAATAATTTGCACAGAAGGAGATTGAAAAATATCGAAGATGATTGACCCTGGCTGATGGCCATAAGGAGGTAATGTGAGAGGAATAGATTCCCAAATAATAAATGCCGGCTGGAGTGGTCGGCCGTCGATGGCCTCGAGGTCAATGGGAGTCTTCCTTCTGACCATGGGAATTTGGTTCTCTGAAGCGAACTTCTGGTCCAAGAAGTTACCACCCGAACCTGAGTCGATGAACGCTTCAACCTTCAGAAAAAGGTTCGGACCCTCCAACGTAGCATGAAGCATCAACTTCTTAGGGAGAGTTTCAGGAGGAGAGGGGCAAGGAGAGACAGTACCCAGTAGAAGCCCCTCTACCTTTACTGGGTATGCCTGTTTCCCGGCTTCAGAGGACAATTCTGGAGACGATGTTCCGGAGAGGCACAATAGTCGCCAAGTCGTCTTTGAACGTATCCGTGAGTCCATGCCAGTATGCGGCAGCGAGTGCCTCATCATTCCACTGGACTTCAGCGGCCAGCGTGCGGAACTCGATGGCGTATTTGGCAGCGGATCTTCGGGCCTGAGAAATGTGAAAAAGAGAAAAAGCGGCTGTCTCACGCCGTGCAGGGGTATCAAATACAAGTTGAAACTCGTGTCTGAAAAGAGCGTAATCTTGGGTTACTTCACTTTTGCGCTCCCACAGGGGAGAAGCCCAGGCGAGAGCGTCTCCGGTTAACAAGGCGTAGATATATGCTACTTTTGGCGCGGCCAGTAGGAAACAGGGAGGGGGATATCTCAAACTGCACCTCGCACTGGTTTAAGAAACCGCGGCAGGTGAGGGGGTCCCCATTGTAACGGTTAGGTGAGGGAATCCGGGGCCCAGAATTGGAGTAAGTCATGGCATGGGGGCCGTGAGATTCTCCTGAGGGGAGAAGTTCGCCAATTGTTGGGAAACGGTAGACAGCTGGTTGCTGACAAACTGTAAGGCCTCTAAGGAAATACTCGTACCCACCTCAGGGGGTTATGCTTTTGTTAGGCTCTGCATAATGTCACGCCTGTATGCCTGCAGACCTGGCAAGACCCCAGTACTGAGGTGGGAAAGGTATTACACCACACACCCACAGCAGTGGGAGCAAGCCCGGAGTGTGGTATAGCATTGCTGGGCCTGTAGAAAGAGTAGTTATTGTTACTTGCAACGTCCTTAATAGTATGCGTAGGGATAGTCGTGTCCGTGTGCCAATGTCCAAGGGTTCCAGAGGGTAGAGTCGTCAGGGTCCAAAGCCAGGTCCAAAGGTTCCACAGAGCAGCGTGGTCGAGGGCGTAGCAAGGTTCAAAGGGGTACAGAGAGCAGAGTAGTCCAGAGCAAGCAGGGTCAAAGCCAGGGAAATCCAAAGGTAAAACACAGGAACAGGATATAGCAGGGACACAGAGGGAGCACAGCATAGGTCAGCACACAGAGAAACAGGAACTATGCAGAGCGAGGAAGAAGTAGACAGAGAGGGATTATAAAGGAAGGTGCACCAATGACAGAGAGGGGAGGAGCAGAGAGAGAAGTGGGAGAAGATAGGGATTGGTCAGGAATAAGAGAGGAGGAGACAAAAGGGGCAATCAGGGGAGTAACCGGTAGGGATTGGGAGGAGGAGTCAGGGTCGTGGCAGGGTAGAGAAAAGGAGCGTGTGCACGCGCCCTCTGTAAGTTGAGGGTGCGCGCGCACAGACTTTGAAAGCGAGATGGCCCGCAGGGACCAGGAGGACGACGTAGAGGGCGGACAGAGCCCAGAGGAGGAGCGTGTGCGCACGCCCTGCGTGAGCGGAGGGGGCGCGAGCACAGGCCGCGTTACCAGGCGCTCGGAGCACCGCGCTGCGGGGACCGTACAGGAGGGAGGCAGAGGAGCGGACGGGCCGCCAAGGATGGCAAGGTATTGCTCGTGGGTGCAACGGGTGACTGGGAGCGGGGAGTGCTATTGCAGGGGCTCGGGGACCGCACGGGTGCGCGAGGTCTGCGGGGCAAGCGCTGAGGAAGTGGGAAAGAGGTAGAAGGGACAGGAGTGGGACAGGGTAGAAGGTGTAACAGGAGATGGGACATGGGAAGATAAGGAAGGGGAAAGAATCCCCTGGATCGTCACAGATGGTGCTTCGCTGCCTTAAACTTAATAGGTCTAAAACTGATTTCATATCTTCCCCCTAACCTGGCATAATATCCCATTTTTCCATCACAGTAAACGATACTAACATCTCTCCTGTCGCCAAAGCATGTTGCCTAGAGTGAAATTTTACTCCTCCCTTTCCTTCATTCAGATTCATGGCACAACTAAAATTTGTCGCTTTTTCCTCCTTAATATTGTCAAGCTCAGCCCTTTCCTCTGTGAATCTACTGCTAAAACTCTAATGCATGTCCTTATCCTCTCTGCATTATTGTAACATACTCTCTCTGCCTCACAACTTTATTAATTTGCAATCTAACCAAAATTCTGCTTCTAGAATAATTTAACTTTTTCCCAAAACAGTCTCTGCCCATCTCCTCCTTAAATCCCTTTCCTGGCTTTTCATCACATTTTGGATCACCTACACAGTTCCCCTCCTTACCTTCAAGGCTCTCCACTCTTCTGTTCCTCCCTACATATCAGCTTCTATCTCTCGTTATACCCCTGCTCTTCTCTTGCACTCTACCCATAACTGCGTCCTTTGTATCCCTGGCACCTCTACTGCTCTCTTTGACCTTACACCTTTTTCCCTCACTGCCCCTTATCTGTGGACCTCCATCACACTTGGTATACAAGCACCTTCACTCCCCACCTTTAAGTCAAACCTTAAAACTCACCTCTTAAAGGAAGCATTTCAATAGCCTATATTCATGGCTACTGTTCAACCCCCACAGTTGCACCTACCAACCATTGTGGCCAAGCAGTGCCATCTACTGTCTCTGTAAATCTCCCAACATACCATTTAGAGTGTAAGCTCTCCAGGGCAGGGATTTCTTATCATATTGTCTGATTTTGTTTGTTGCACTTATCGTATTATAATTCCCTTTGCTGTAGTTTCTCATTTGTAAAGCACTGAGTCCACTGTGGTCGCTATATAAATAAAGATATACATACAGGCCATTGTCTTCAATGTGTCATGTGTCACTTCATATTGATTTTATAGAAAAAAATAAGTATTTGGTGAATGCAACAATAATGTACCCTTTTAAATGTTTAGATCTGAGAATGAACATTTTAACACCCAAGAGACTGTTTAATTACATATTTGTGTAACATATAAGGCCTTTCCTTACAGGTTAAGGTGTGTGTATATTATTAAGCTTCTAGATCCAATTTCATCAATATGTTTTCATATGTCCCTGTGCAATTGATAAACAATAGATGATAAAAATGCTAAATGCTAAAATATGGTTTGAATCTCATGTCTCTATTCATGTTACCGTGGGAAAAGTATTTATTTCCCTTTACTTTAGTCCACAAATATTGTTTGTGCAACACTCTAATTATGCATTTTGCCTGCTAAATTTTGTGTTCCGTGTCTATAGTGCTACATAAGTTAAAGCATATTTGGGCATAATTACGAATTGTTGCTATGCCAAAAGATCCCTTTTGAATGATTTCTTACAGCTCACTTGAATATGTATCATACAGCGCCAAAAGGTGTATGCAGTTAATATTGCCCATTATGTATATGAATACAAATGACATTGGTAGGGAAGAGGGTACATTCATGCACCAATAGATTTTCTCTGTCTTGTGAGATAGTTCAGGGGGGTCAGAAACAGATCTCCAGCAGCACTGGAGTTGTCGCATCAAGCTTTGTGTAGGTAAAAAAAAAAAACCTTAGTCTTCCTAAATAGAAAATTTGGAGACGCAAAGTTATTGTAAGCACATTAAAGTCTGTTATTTTTAGGAGTTGTCTCTAGACCAGTGCTATTTTTAAGTGAAGTATGCATAGATATTGATAGTGTTGTGATGACAAGTAACAGAGCATGTGTGAATTAACGGACAGGAGGTGACGCGGTTTGTTATAACTTACATTAAACATAACTGGAATGTAATGTACACATTCAGGATTTATTTAATAGGTATGTTAAAGCAATCTTCTTTTAGATGCAGCATCCTGACCAGTATGTAAAGCTCATGTTGCCACGATTCCCTCAGAACATTTTGTATCAGTTTGTGTCAGTTTTTTTCTTATGTCTTTGTCCTTCTACTTAATGTAACTACTGTTTACCCACTGTATGGCTCTTTATAAATAAATAATATAATATTGTCTTGAATGAGGAATCTTTAGTCAAGGAGGAAGAATACAAATGATACATATTTAGGTAAGTATCAGGACTCTTGCTGATAAATTGAAAGTGGGCTGCAGTGATCCGAAAAATAACTATACAAATAAAAAAGGGATGATCTCCTCTTGTTTCAAGAGTGATTAATTGATCAACACATCCAGACTACGGAAGGGTGCAGTGTATTACTTTAATACATGGAGCTGCAGATCCTCGCTCCTAAGAAATGAATGAATATTGATTGAGTATTTTGTTTATCTGGAGGTTTCTTCCGTTTAGCTTTACTTGATGGTAAAGGTAAAGTACTGTTTGAAATTACATGCTTTCCAAATGTTCTTTATCAGCAGTAAATGTAAACAGCATTGGGAAACCACAGATTTTGTTAGATTACAAGTGGCAATCTACCCATTTAATCTTTGACTTTGTCTTGCAAATGTTGAAGAATCAGCCTATGTTGAATGGCTGCTGATGTACTGTATGGCAGCTTAGATGCATTAATGGTCAAATGTTGGTAGACACATTAAAGCATTGAATGACCCAACTAAATTGCAATCAGGCATATGAAATGCCCCCTGGTAGTGTTCGTACTAAGTCATTTACTAATTGTAGCATAGAGACAAATCCCATTTGCTTAATGAATGAATAATGTTGCGCTGACAGATACATTAAATAATGGAACCCCCTGCAGGCAAAAAATATCCTTACTTGTGCATTTGGAAACCATCAGACAAATTGTAGCTTATTTTTTTTATCCCATTATAATATTTTAAACCATTCTGGATTGGAAATGAATAGCATTAATTTGTGTGTAAAAAGGCTGTGTAACCAATGTTCCTGTTTTGCCGTGTTAGAATATTATATTTTTGTAGAAACCCACTCAGTTGAAACCACGGAGTCTTATACCCACAATGTTTATTTTCATGTGTATGATGTTGATTTTGACTTCTTGGAAGTCTTGTTGCTCAGCATTAGAAAAATCAAAATACAGTAGGCGAAGTGGATGTCTTGATGCCATTTTCATCTGGTAAATAGATGTTGGATGTACAGTACAAGCTGGTTTATGTGAGAATAATAAAGAACAAAGGAAGGCGATTTGATGAAATGTAGCCGGCTTTAATAACTTACTGAATTCTGTATGTTTATTCAGTAAAACTGATATTGCCACCATTTAAAAATGCAAAACCTCTTTGCAGCAAAATGCAACTGCATGGAGGGTATGTACATCCTAGCAGCGTAATAATGTTATGTTTATAATGTAATGTCCATGTATGTGGAGCTGTACTCATTATGGTGAGTGTATGTAGTTTAGTAATTGAGACACTAGGGGATAAATTAACTGGCCTAAGATCACTAGTAGTTTACTGAAGCTACTTGGCTACATTTCATTGAGTTTTGTAGCTGTGTATTCATGGTTTAGTTGTGTAGTAATTTACACTATAGACTTCTCTGTTCTACTGTACCAGTGCTGTATTTATCAAACAGACCCTTCTTCATGTTGCCTTTCGTTAGTTTTCTATGGAATTTGTCGAGCAACTTAGCCTCTTGTGTACTTTCAGATTGCCTGGTTCCGGTAATAGTGAATGTTGTAGAGGACTAAAGATTCCTTCAATAATCTTACTGAGAGAAGAAATAAAAAAACTGTATTGGGCCTAGCACCAACAAAATCAATAAAATAAAATGTTATCTGCTAAATGCTGCACATTTTTGATGCCCGTTAAAAAACGGCTTAAAATTGTATCCATGTGTTGAACGTTTTAGTGCAGCGTCTATGATGGTATTATTACTATTATTGGATTGTTACATGACTATTCTATCTTATTTTTAGCGCCTGGCACGGAATGGGATTATTATAACAACAAGTGAGGCTGTACTCCTGCAGTTAGTAGCTGATAAAGACCATCCAAAATTCAAGGAAATACAAAACCTTATCAAAGCAAGTGCTCCAGAGTCAGGACTCCTTTCCAAAGTGTAAAAAGAACATGATGGTAAAAGTGCAAATGGATTACCTGTGTTTTTCTCCAGGGCAAAATGATTCCAGTTTTGCAGGGTATTATTTGCATTGAAACCCATAGGATATTTTCATGGATTCTTCAGTTTTTGTTTTTTTTTGTTGTTGTATTTTTTTTTTCTTTTGTGTAAAATTAAAATGTTTGGTTGCTAAGAGAAGCATCATAAAGCACCTGGTAAAATTCAGGCATATAGTTATATAACCACAGCCATGTACACAGTGACATAACACAGACATACAGTATACCATATTCAACTAAACATAGATTATATGAAGTCCATTTTTTCTAAACCGGTTAAAAAAAAAATAAAGCAACATTATACCCGTGTGATGAATAGTTTAAACTGGAGTAATTTTTATGATGGAAGAAAACTGTAATAAAACATTGATGTAAAGTAAACCCACGTTCTATGTACCCTGTCTACCATGAAAATAAATAACATGCATTGGTGTAAACGTTGCAATGTGAGATTTTATAATACTGTACCTTATTTAAAATTAGTTCAAATAAGGAGCATGTGTATACTCCATCTCAATTGGAATAAATGTACTGTATGAAAATAGTTATTTTGTGAAATCTCTATATTGTGTACTTTGTATTTGTGTTGTTCCATTTTTGGTCAATTCTTGCTGAATAAAATTGTGTTCTTTTATTTAATGAGATTCTGATTTTACTCCTATCTATGATCGCTCTATCTATACATTTCTAAAAAGAAAGATAAGAAGTGCTACCTATATAATGGGATGGGTGAATGTGTGACATACTGTATACAGCTCAACCCCGTTATAACGCGATCCGTTACAAAGCGAATCCGCTTATAATGCGATGCAAGCGTGGCTCCCAATTTTTGTACTTATGAATTCTTTACAACACGATTATTCGTATCTTAAATGTACAATACATACAATTGTACATTATTTCTAACGCGATCCGCTTATAACGCGATGTGATTCTTTGGACCCCAAGCACAGCGTTATAAGGGGGTTGAGCGCTATATACAGTATGTATGTATGTTTGTACAGTGCTTGACAAATTACCCAAAAATCTACTCACCGAACAAAAAATATACTCGCCACCTAGCCCCGCCCCCAGTCCCGCTTTTAAAAAAAGAAATTGAATAAAATCCTAGAAAGAACTAATATTAGTTTTTTACATAAGTTTATTGTATTACATTTATACTTTACTACAATTAGTCCTTGTTACATAGTTACGTGTGTGTGTGCGTGTGTGTGTGTGTGTGTGTGTGTCAGATGACCTCACTAATCAACAAAAGCAGCAAAGGGGAGAACTTCCTAGTGATAATTTAGGAGAATTGGTTGGACTAATTAAAGAGTTAGTAAGTAAATTTGGATACTTCTGCAGTTGGTGGATCAGTTGTTTGTAGTTATCAAGATTTTAACAGGTCGGCTAGTATTAGAGTGCCTTCTAATGTAGCAGATACACATAGTTCAGTAGCCTCTGTATCAGCAATGGCAAACTGTATGTATTGCATTTGTCCATTAGGTATGCATTTGTCCAAAGAAACCGTTTGAAAGGTGGATTTTATGGTTATTCTGAATTGAATTCCATTAGATAAGGAGACCATGGAAAAGTTGATAAAAAGGCAGAGTTAAAATTAGATCCACCTGATAGGAAAAAGTTATTGCCAAAAACATTATGGAGGTATGTCGTGGCGAAAGAATGACATGACGTACAGTTTCATCAAACGTTGGTGGTAAGGCCTAATTTAAGTTCGGTTGTTAAGGATGTACTGTAGATTTATGTCTGTCATTGACGATGCCACAGATAACTTCTCCCTTTTCAGACCAGCTGGCACTTCCGGAGAAGGGGTGTTGACAGGAAGAAGATCGGGAGTTTGCTGGCTCTTTAATGAGAGCCATTGCAGATGGCATAGTGCATGCAAATGTAAATTGTTTGTACTGTGGAGGCAGGGTGCAGGGGTGCATGCTGTGCTCAGATGTTTTAAGAAAGGAGACACAGGATTCCATAGGTCTGGGGGTAGAAACATGTTTGGTAAAGGGGGCCCACACCAGTGAACGTCAGAGATATGGGTCAATAGTTTAACATGTACCACAAGAAAAAGGAAGCAAAAATAATTAGTGATGGACTTGAAGGTGGTTTTTGGATTCCTTGGAGGAGAAGGAATCATCGTTTTGCTGCTAATATAAAATCAGTTTATCAAAATGAAGATGTGGTGCAAGAAAAATGTTAAAAGAAGTTTAATTGGGTTGGATGTTTGGTCTTATTGAGGTACCACCATTTATTTAAGAGAGTCGCCTCTGGGTCTAGTACCGAGAAAGGAAGCAGGGAAGTATAGTTTCATTCATCATCTTTCATACCCAATAGGCGAATCGGTTAATGGTAGAATTGACAGTAAAGATTTGTGATGGTAGGTGGTAACCAGGCTCTTAATAAAGGCCAAGCCCTGTTTTGTTTACCTCTGATCCGAAATAAGGGTTCAAGAAGAGGTTGCTCTTGAACCTAGTAACTGTCTATGCATAACCTGCAATGTGCGACAATAAATCATTTTTGTGTTTTTACCTTTCCAGGGAAGCCAGTGAGCAGCGATTGCTAGGGCATGAGTTTCAAGAGGGGGTTTGCAGAGATTGTTGTCAGAATGTGCCTAGGTAGTTGAGGTCCGGAGTTGTCGGTTCCCCTAAAAAATGTACCCGGGAATCATGCCTGATTCTCGGATACATGTAGGCACATTTCCGGCAATATCTCTCCTTGAAAACGCTTGTGCGACTCACCACTAGGGTTCCCTGCTTCAGCATAGCCCAGAAAGGTAACTGGGGCAAAGGGATGCAAAGTATCCCTGTAACTATAAGGTGTCCCTAGGTTAAGGGGGATACCCAGTTAATGCCCAGAACTATTTTGGGGTTCATGGGTGCTCCAGCTGTAGATAAAGTTGTGAGGGGACTCTCAGAGTCCAGTCTAAGTTCAGAGTCAGTGTGTGGGGAATAAAGGCTAGTAGAAAAATAAAGTGCAGCTTTCAATTCTATTTCCCATACCCAGAGGCTTAGGATGTATTACAAGTATATTTTATTAACACTGTGTTTAATATTGTAATGTACTGTTGTGCACTGTATATGAGCTGGAACTTTCAGAACTGATTCCCACTTACTGTAGACTGTCAGGGCTACCAAGTTGGTGCCAGTAAGTCTAGTGGACATCGGAGATGAGTCACCATTGAATGCCCGAGGTGCGAAAGCCATTTGGGTAACAGGGAAAAGCTCAAGTACCCACGTCCTGGGATCAATGGCAGTCGGCCGGGCTGCCATTTGTCCTACCAGACCTGGAGGAGCCTGACCCATTGGGTGGCATGAGATAGAAAGGTACACAGGTGGCAAACTTGCACATGTCTCTTGGCAATTTCAGATTTCCCTTTCCATACCGGCTTCACTCTGATTGGCTGCTGAGAAAGTTTCCCACGCTCTGATTGGCTGTAGTATTTTGTGACTGAACTCCAAAATACTATAAGAAACCCCTAAGCCAATCAGTGTTGAGATTTCCAGCGCCAGAAGTGTGGGCAGGCTTTTCAAAAGTGCTCTTGCGTGAATAGCAGAGCACCGGCTTCAGATAAGTCTGCCTGGAAAATGTTCCCACTAGTCCCACTTTTGGCAGCCAAGTTCTAATAAACAAACGTAGTGGTCGCGGCTGGGAATGCAAGCTGATTTTAGTTCCAGGAAGTTTGGCAGTAACCCCTGGTCAAAGGATTCCAAGTTCTCAGAAGAGAAGGGAGCGGTGTCATGTGGAACTTCACACCGATTTTGGAACCAGAGGATTTCGGGCTAAGTCCCGGTCAGGGTAAAACTCTTACATATAGTTCCCTGTACCTAGAACAATCTAATTTTCGAACCCCCAGACCCCCAGTAAGTGTGCTTTTCGTCTGTATTTTGGGTTCCGCTGTGTGTATGCCTATTTCTGTGAATAAACTACAATTTATTTCATTATCTTGTTTTGCTCATTGAATGATCCTAGTAAAGATGTACAATAAACCTGGTCTCCCGTGACAAGATCTTTTGATAAAGCGTTAGAGTTGGTAAGGGAGGCAGGAATGGAGGGCATTGTTGGTAAAAACAGATTGATAAGGGGCCTGTCGTTTATTCCCAGTAAATCCAGATTGCTTTCATTTATTGGGTTGTCAGTTAAAAAGCAGTTATTTTTTGATAAATGTTTGCCTATGGGATGTTCCATATCATGTTACTTCTTTGAAGTTGTTAGTACATTTTTGAAATGGGTAGTTCATCAAGAGGCTGGTGAAAGAATCCTTTTTGCATTTGTGTGATTGTGGTACCAGTATGCAATAGGTACTTGATTTATGCCTGTACTCTACCTAAAGCAGTCAGTGAAATTTTGCTATTTAGCATAGATTAGTAGTGGGTGTACAGATAAGTATGCCAGAGATTCGGTCAGTCACCAAATATTTCCTGACATCCGTTAGAGGAAACACTCTTTCAGGACTTTACCCTTAAGTTTGTTACCGGCCGCTGTGTTAGCGCTGTAGCCCAGGTTACTTTCTGTTATAGCATATGCTGGCATGAGGTAGTAGTTACGGTAGTCGCTCCTAAATACTAGACTGGACTGTCAGGCATAGTGCAGGAGCAATCACCGGACACTTCTCGACACTGTGAAGTGCTTGTGGAACACTCAAGAGTGCCGGTGATTAACCCCTTACCCAGCAGGCAGACGCCTTTGAGTGGTTGAACATCCCACAATATGATGTCACCATGTCCATTTAAGCTTATATGATGGAAAATGTTCTACAGAAATCAATTATTTCCTAATCTTTTATTCATTCAAATAGCTGCAAATTCACTGGACAGCATTTTGATGAACAGTGATTTGGATAATAAGACCACATGTACTACAGTGCTTCATCTACCTGCTTTCAAACATTGTGAGTATTTATTTGGCCAAAGACATAGCATCTCGAACAATTACGTGTTTTGTGATGTGGCAAAAGAACACTTGACAACCTTTTCTTTTACTATTGTGTGTTAATTTCTTTAATAATATTTTAAATACATGTGTATGCCATAACTTCATACTCTGTGGTCCATTTATCATTGCTAAATATATTGTACTCATCAAGCACATGACATCAAAATCACTGACCCACATTGTTGACCTAATTGTATTTAATTTTGTGATAGACTTCCCTGACTCAATCCTGATTAAAAGGGAAACCAGTGCTTATGTACTGTATGATAGAACAGATAATATGCTACAGGTTTTGGTTTATTTGAATTATCTACTATAGGTCTTAATTATTGTAAGTAAAGTAGAAAAACAGGTAAATATACTTTCCACAGAATAACAAACTGAAATGCAGTACAGGCGTACCCTGCATTAACATACGCAATGGGACCGGAGCATGTATGTACTGTAAAGTGAAAATGTACTTAAAGTGAAGCACTACCTTTTTTCCACTTTACAATGCATGTACTGTACTGCAATCGTCCTATACGTGCATAACTGATGTAAATAATGCATTTGTAACCAAAATAAATACAGTAGGCTTTATTCAAATAAAATGAATGGGAGCAAGGAGGTGAGAGGCGCGCACGCGGGTCAGTACTGTATAGCAGCTCTCTCCTATCTCTCTCCTTCTCGCAGTCTCTCTTCGCAGTCTCTCCTTCTTGCAGTCTCTCCTTCTTGCAGTCTCTCCTTCTAGCAGTCTCTCCTTCTCGCAGTCTCTCCTCGCAGTCTCTCTCTCCTTCTCGCAGTCTCTCTCTCCTTCTCTGTCAGTCATGCACTCTCTCTCACTCAGTCACACACACGCACTCAGTCACACACACGCACTCAGTCACACACACGCACACAGTCACTCACTGGCACTCAGTCACACACACTCAGTCACACACACTCAGTCAGTCAAACACACACAGTCAGTCAAACACACACACACACAGTCACACACTGTCACTCAGTCACACACTGTTACTCAGTCACACACTGTTACTCAGTCACACACACACACACACACACACACACACACACACACACACACACACACACACACACACACACACACACACACACACACACACACACACACACACACAGTCACTCAGTCACTCAGTCACCCACACACTGTCACTCAGTCACACACACACACACAAGCAAAGATTGCAGAAGAAGATCTTCTCCTCCCCCTCACAGTTGCTCCGTAGCTCGGTAGTTCACATGCAAAGTTTTGCAGCAGGCAAGAGCGAGCTCTGAGGAGGGAGGAGAAGGAGGGGGGAGGAGGAGGAGGAGAGTGGAGGGAGAAGAGCCAGGGGCTGCAGTGAGTGCGGGCAGAATCACTGGTTTAGCTGCTGATTTATGGAGCGGGAGTGCAGTGGGAACAGAGACAGATGGGAGGGGGAGGGCAGAGGGAACGGGGAGATCGAGCGCACCATAATAGGGACAAGCATGAAGGAGGTTGCGGGATTGTTGAGGTACGCACGCCGCCGCATGCGCACGCCGCCCCCGGGTTTCCGTACTCGCGAAGCATGCGTACCTACACAGGGGTATGGTGCAACTAAAAATAAATGTAAGTACTTGCGAGTGTACGTAAAGCGGGTGTACGTAAAACGGGGTATGCCTGTATATAAGAAAAGATCTATGCCTCACATCACAGCAGTAAAACAGAACACAATACAGTAGAATTGGTAAGGATCAGGCAAAATTATGCTATTTGAAACTCCACTGCAAGGCTGTTTTTACATGCATTATGACTTTATTAATGTCCTGCCACATGTGAGCACTTCCTCACCCCCTAACTTTATACATTTGACTACATTTTCTTTTAATCTAAAAGCTGGTTGAATTGACACCCACTGTAAAACATGGGGGAAATGATGGCAAATAAGCTAAAATTGCTAGGTACCGTTATAATATACAATGCAGCGGCCATTATTTAAACACCACGCGGTGTATACCTCGGAATACCCACGTCATGGCGCGAGATTTCTTCCAACCGTACCGCCTTAAGACGCGAGTGCATAAAATGGCATTTTAGTGTTCTGGCTTTTAAACATCTGAAATTGATACAGTATCACAGTACTGTACACATTACAATTCATTCATTTCATTGCATTTAATTGCACACAATCCTTGAAATTCAAACAAAGCAACCGTGATAAACACGTGTGCCTGGGGTGGTTGGCAGCGTTAATGCCGCGTTGAGTACAGCAGCGCACATGAAAACGGCGTAGTGATTTTTTCGAATAACGGCCGCTGCATCTGTAGGTATTATTTTTTTCCCTTAACACACACTCCATTCCTCCCGATTTCAAGTAAAGTGACAGTTCCTGAAAGGACCACCGTCAATCAATTACACATTTAACGAGTTAAAAATATGTAATTAACCCTTTCTTGTAAAAATGTCATCAGTATTTTGAAATACTGTACTTGATTTAGCTGGTTATACTTTTAATGTTTTAATGACTTTCAGGACAACACTGTTTTGTCCCTATGAAATATTCTGTGAAGACGCTGAACCCATCACAAGCACATTGAAGACGTCTTCGCTGCATACTTCATAAAGGCAAATTGACAATTTCCACTGGTTTTCTTTTTCCGTTCTTTGTAAAGTAATTATGTTGCCATCATTAGTTTAACAGTTAAGAGTTTAGTTTTAGTTAATAAATTAAATTAATTAATGTAATACATTTTTGAAATTCATAGGACACAAAAAAATGAGAAAGAATTAATTTTCCATTGGAGACAAATAGGTACAAGTTTTACTTTAAGTGTAATTGAACCTTTCTAAGGAAGTTGATTCAATTGATGAATCATTTCAACTGCTATATGAATATCAGTGATCTGTTGACATTTGGGTAATGTTTTATTCTCTTATTTGGTATGCTATTACAGTATATTTAAAGTACATTTATTTTAAATAAAGATTCTTCACACACTGCACATATAACCAAAGAATAACCTTTCAATCTGAAAGCTGTGCAAAGCTGACAAATAAGTAAAGTTAAGTGTAACCTACTGCAGGGGTGCACAATAATTTTCCATTGCGACCCCTGCTGGCTCTCCCTCCTCCTTGTGCCCCCCCTCCTTACCTTGGCTCCAGCGTTGTGGCGTCATGTTGCTGTGGCAACGCGGCATCACGTGACCCCCACAGCATCATTTGACTCTGCGTTGCCAGAATCCATCTGAGCCAAGGTAAGTGAAGTTACTACAGCCTTCGGGAAGCGCGAGGGGCCTGTGTAACCGACACGCCCCCCAGTTTGCGCACCCCTGACCTACGTATGTCATCTTACACAAAACTGTTCTTAAAGTTAATGGGAGAATACTGTACATACATGATCTACATTGGGTTTCTGGTGTACATTGTGTAGTCTAGTGTAGATAAGAGGGTATTTGTTGCTTGCTACAGGAAGCTGACATTTATTAAGTACTAGCTGAGAGACCCGGCGTTGCCCGGGATGTAATGTTCCCGCTCCTCTCTGTCTCCTCTCTCCTCCCCCATCTCTCTGTTTGTCCCCCATTCACATCAATCCAGTCCCCCCCTCCCTCCTTTACAGCTCTGTTTGTCCCCCTTTACAGCTTCATGCAGTGTGAGTGCGTCAGTCATTGTGTGTGCGTCAGTCAGTCAGTGTGTGTGTGTGTGTGCGCGCGTCAGTGAGTCTGACGCAGAAACACAAACACACACACACACACAGACTGACTGACGCACACACACATACACACACAGTCAGTGCTGTCAGGGGTTGTGTGCGTGCGTCAGTAAGGGTGTGTGTGTGCGCGCCTGTCAGGGGTTGTGTGCGTGCGCCTGTCAGGGTTTGTGTGCGTGCGCCTGTCAGGGTTTGTGTGCGTGCGCCTGTCAGGGTTTGTGTACGTGCGTCAGTCAGGGTTTGTGTGCGTGCGTCAGTCAGGGTTTGTGTGCGTGCGTCAGTCAGGGTTTGTGTGCGTGCGTCAGTCAGGGTGTGTGTGCGTGCGTCAGTCGGTGTGTGTGCGTGCGTCAGTCAGGGTGTGTGTGCGTGCGTCAGTCAGGGTGTGTGTGCGTGTGTCAGTCAGGGTGTGTGCGTGCGTCAGTCAGGGTGTGTGCGTGCGTCAGTCAGGGTGTGTGTGCGTGCGTCAGTCAGGGGTGTGTGGTTGCGTCAGTCAGGGGGTGTGCGTGCGTCAGTCATGGCGTGTGCGTGCGTCAGTCATGGGGTGTGTGCGTGCGCGTGGCAGCCAGCCGGTGTGTGTGTGTGTGTGCACATCAGTCACTCTGTGTGTGTGTGCGTCAGTAAGGGGTTGTGTGTGTGCGTGGCAGTCAGTCAGTGCTTGTGTGTGCGTCAGTGAGTGTGTGTGCGTGCGCCATTCAGTGTGTGTCAGCCAGTCAGTGTGTGTGTGTGTGTGTGTACCTCCTTGCGGCAGCCGGTGCTCCCGGCCGTGGGGGGGGGGGGTTGTGTGTGGGGGGGTTGTGTGTGTGGGGGGGGGTTTGTGTGTGTGGGGGGGGGGTTTGTGTGTGTGTGGGGGGGGTTTGTGTGTGTGGGGGGGGTTTTGTGTGTGTGGGGGGGGTTGTGTGTGTGGGGGGGGTTGTGTGGGGGGGGTTGTGTGGGGGGGGTTGTGTGGAGGGGAGGGTTTGTGGGGGGGGTTACCTCCTTGCGCCAGCCGGTGCTCCTGGCCACGGGGGGGGGGTTGTGTGAGGTGGGGGGGGAGGTTACCTCCTTGCGCCCCCGGTGCTCCCGGCTCGGCCGCGGGGGGGTTGTGTGGTGGGGAGGGAGGTTACCTCCTTGCGCCCCCGGTGCTCCCGGCTCGGCCGCGGGGGGGTTGTGTGGTGGGGAGGGAGGTTACCTCCTTGCGCCCCCGGTGCTCCCGGCTCGGCGCAGGGGGGGGTTGTGTGTGGTGGGGGGGGGGAGGCTACCTCCTTGCGCCCCCGGTGCTCCCGGCTCGGCCGCGGGGGGGGGTTGTGTGTGGTGGGGGGGGGGGGAGGGTACCTCCTTGCCTCCCCCGGTGCTCCCGGCTCGGCCGCGGGGGGGGTTGTGTGTGGTGGTTGGGGGGAGGTTACCTCCTTGCGCCCCCGGTGCTCCTGGCTCGGCCGTGGGGGGGGTGGTTGTGTTTGGGGGGGGGGGGAGGTTACCTCCTTGCGACCCCGTTGCTTGCTCCCGGCTCAGCCGTGGGGGGGAGGGGGTTGTGTGTGTTGGGGGGGAGGTTACCTCCTTGCGCTCCCGGTGCTCCCGTCTCAGCCGCGGGGGGGGGGGGGTTGTGTGTGGTGGGGGGGTGAGTCCTGGCACCCCCGGTGCTCCCGGCTCGGCCGCGGAGGGGGGGTTGTGTGTGGTGGGGGGGGAGGGTACCTCCTTGCGCCCCCGGTGCTCCCGTCTCAGCCGCGGGGGGGGGGGGTTGTGTGTGGTGGGGGGGGGGGTTGTGTGTGGTGGGGGGGTGAGGTTACCTCCTGGCACCCCCGGTGCTCCCGGCTCGGCCGCGGGGGGGTTGTGTGTGGTGGGGGGGGAGGGTACCTCCTTGCGCCCCTGGTGCTCCCGGCTCAGCCGCAGGGGGGGGGGGGGGTTGTGTGTGGTTACCGCCTTGTGCCCCCGGTGCTCCCGGCTCGGCCGCGGGGGGGGGGTTGTGTGTGGTGGTGGGGGGGGTTACCTCCTTGCGCCCCCGGTGCTTTCGGCACGGCCGCGGTGGGGTTGTGTGTTGGGGGGGGAGGTTACCTCCTTGCGCCCCCGGTGCTCCCGGCTTCGCGGCCGCGGGGGGCGGGGGGGGGGGGTTGTGTGTGGTGGGGGGGGGGGAGGTTACCTCCTTGTGCCCCCGTTGCTCTCAGCTCGGCCGCGGTGGGGTTGTGTGTTGTGGGGGGGGGAGGTTACCTCCTTGCGCCCCGCGTGCTCCCGGCTCGGCCGCAGGGGGGGGGGTTGTGTGTGGTGGGGGGGAAGATTACCTCCTTGTGCCCCTGGTGCTCTCGGCTCGGCCGCGGGGGGGGGTTGTGTGTTGTGGGGGGGAGGTTACCTCCTTGCGCCCCCGGTGCTTTCGGCTCGGCCGGCGGTGGGGTTGTGTGTTGTGTGGGGGGGGGGAGGTTACCTTCCTTGCGCCCCCGGTGCTCCGGCTCGGCTGCTGCGGGGGGGGGGGGTTGTGTGTGGTGGGGGGGAGGTTACCTCCTTGCGCCCCCGGTGCTCTCGGCTCGACCCGCGGTGGGGTTGTGTGTTGTGGGGGGGTGAGGTTACCTCCTTGCTCCCCGGTGCTCCCGGCTTGGCCGCGGGGGGGGAGGTTACCTCCTTGCACCCCCGGTGCTCCCCGGCTCGGCCGCAGGGGGGGGGTTGTGTGTGGTGGGGGGGGAGGTTACCTCCTTGCGCCCCCGTTGCTCTCAGCTCGGCCGCGGTGGGGGTTGTGTGTTGTGGGGGGGGAGGGTTTCCTCCTTGCGCCCCCGGTGCTCCCGGCTCGGCCGCAGGGGGGGGGGGGGGTTGTGTGTGGTGGGGTGAAGATTACCTCCTTGTGCCCCTGGTGCTCTCGGCTCGGCCGCGGGGGGGGTTGTGTGTTGTGGGGGGGGAGGTTACCTCCTTGCGCCCCCCGGTGCTCCCAGCTCGGCTGCGGGGGGGGGGGGGTTGTGTGTGGTGGGGGGAGGTTACCTCCTTGCGCCCCCGGTGCTCTCGGCTCGGCCAGCGGTGGGGTTGTGTGTTGTGGGGGGGGAGGTTACCTCCTTGCGCCCCCGGTGCTCCCGGCTTGGCCGCGGGGGGGGAGGTTACCTCCTTGCACCCCCGGTGCTCTCCGGCTCGGCCGCAGGGGGGGGGGTTGTGTGTGGTGGGGGAAGGTTACCTCCTTGTGCCCCCGGTGCTCTCAGCTCGGCCCGTGGGGGGGGTTGTGTGTTGTGGGGGGGGAGGTTACCTCCTTGCGCCCCCGGTGCTCCCGGCTCGGCCGCGGGGGGGGTTGTGTGTGGTGGGGGGGGGGAGGTTACCTCCTTGCGCCCCCGGTTGCTCCCGGGTCGGCCACGGGGGGTTTAACTGCTTGCTGGTGCTCCCGGCGGTAATACGAGGCCCCGATGAGAAGAGCTGAGTGGCAGGCGCGGCGGCGTGTGAGAGAGGCGGCGGTAGTTTTTGCTGGCGGCGCTGTGAGTGGTGAAGGTGGAGGAGGCTTGGCGCCGGGGAGGCTGGCAGGTTTGCGGTAAGGTGGGGGTGAGGGGAGGGGGTTTGCGGGTGAGGGGGGGTTTGCGGTGAGGGGGGGCGGGAGTTTGCGGTGAGGGGGCGGGGTTTGCAGTGAGGGGGGCACACACACAGCACACACACACACAACGGGAGTGAGAGGTGGTGGAGAGTGGGACTGGCGCAGATCCGAGGTGAGTGTGTGTGCGCGTGTCTCCTTTGGTCCGTCACTCCGCCTCAGGCCAATGAGAGGTGTGCGGGGGCGGATGGGCCAAGGGAGCCATCTCATTGGCCTGGCCCAAGGTCCAATGTGATTGCCGCTAGGGACACAGGGAGGGACACAGGGAGACACATACAGACACAGCCACATATGACGGTTTCAGAAATATATAGTAAGATTAATGAATTTAGGTCGGGTTAATTGCTTAGTGGTTGTATCATTGTTATCTTTATGTACAGGATTTTACTTTAATGAAACATTTTAATCCATTGAAAGGGGTGAAAAGTTCAATTAATCAAATGATAAACGAAATGACATACAGTATTTATTAGGAGAAAGGATAAGCTGCCACTGTCAAATATCTGTTGTCATACTGTAGTTAATGTCGCATTGTGCTTTAACATAGAATTATTCTGAAATAAAAGGGAATGTTGACCGTATCTCTTGATTTAATTTTTTATAGTTTAACATGCTTCCATGTGACAAAAGAATATATTGAAATATAGTACTGTAGGTACACTGATATTTTAAACTAGCATAAAGGTTCAACTTTTGCTCTCCTGATTAGAACCTCCAGCTGGGTTGGGTAAAGAATGCACTTCACCGCTGAGGAAAGACCTGTGAAGTTCTATAAACACTGATGCATGTAGTGGGTTCTCTTCTCTTGGTCCACTACAAGGTGTTGCAGTTGGTAAATAATTTACCAAACATCTGACATTTCAGCTATATTCTGCAAACTGTCTCTTGTTTCTGAGCAACTTTATACATTTTCAATATTTGTTTTCCTGTATGGCAGTGATTTCCCAACCTTTTTTGTGTGGAGGAACCCTTTAAGTATTTTGTAACATTTCGGGGAACCCCTATCTGGATGACATGTTCGATAAGGGTAAATCACAAAATAGTCATTTAAAGCAGTAGAGGTAATAAATAATAATTGACTCGTACTTTTGAATAAAGAATGTGTATATATTTCGTAATGATTTTGGTTTAAACATCACCCCCCTGCATCTCACATCATACCCCCTGCATCTCACATACCCCCCCCCCTGCATCTAGCATAACCCCCCTGCATCTCACATCACACCCACTGCATCTCACATCATACCCCCCCTCTCTCTCTCACTCACTCTCTCTCTCACACACACACACTCACCCTCTCACACACTCTCTCACACACACACACACACAAACACACACACACACACACTGCCACACTGTCACAGACACACACACACTGTAACACACTGCCACAGACACACTGCCACACACACACACACATACACACACACTGCCACACACTCTCTCACACAAACACACACTGCACACACACACACACTGCCACACAACCTGCCACACACTGCCACACACACACAGACTGCCACACACTCTCTCACACAGCCACAGTAAGACACACACACACTCAAGCAAGCAAAGTTTATAGCAGGAAGCAAACTCTCCTCCCCATAACCGTAGCACACATGCAAAGTTTTATAGTAGAGACACCACGGATCCCCCTCTCCCCCCCCTCCTCCTCCTCCTCTCCCCCCCCTCCTCCTCCTCTTCCCCCCTCCTCCTCCTCATCTCTTTCCCCCCCCCCCTCCTGTAGCTCACAGGCCAAGCTCTCTCCCATCACATACCTCAGGCAGCATGAGGCTTGAATCGGCAGGACTGCATGCACGCTCCTAGGAGAGAGGAGGGGAAAGGAGAGCGGAAGGGGGCAGAGCCAGGGGCAGCAGTGAGTGTGGGCGGCCAGGCGGAACCCCTTGGACTGCTCCACGGAGCCCCAGTGTTCCGCAGAGCCCCGGTTGGGAATCACTGCTGTATGGTCGATAACAGGGGTTTTTGGTTGCCTTCCTCTGGATCAATAAGTAAGTATAGATATAGGATAAAGTATCTGTTGTCTAAATTTAGCATACAGTAGGTTGAACTTGATGGACCTATGTCTTTTTTCAACCTCATCTACTATGTAACTATGTAACTATGTAACACAGACCTCATTGTTATGGGTACAGTAACTAATTTGTTTAATAACGAGAGTGTTTAATTTGAGCAGTTATGATTATTAGTAACACACATGGCAGGGCACATTGCAAGATGACCCTATATATTTGCATTTAGAATCTGTTATGTTTTTAAGCTGTTCGATTACTTTTCTTAAATACCCTGATCAATTTCCTTTTTTATAATATATCTAGACCCTCCCTCAATAAATCAGCCATCACTGGGGTGAAAAAGCATCCCCACATCCAGGTCCCAAAAGCTATTTAAATCATATCTCATCAGCTGTCTTCAATTGAATGAACAATATCTTAATTTGTACAGTATTTGCTCAGTCTCCTCCATCCCTTTAACCAGTTTGATCGTTCTTCTCCTAAATTGTTCTTTTTCATTGTGCTGTTTAACAGCAAAATCATGCTCTGCTTCTTCCTATCTAAAGCCGCTGTTATGCCTGACAATGTCCTTATGACTTTTTCAGTTTTAGTCTAACTTTCAGCATTTAAGCCAAGTCTGATTAAAGTAACTTAAGCAAAGATTGCTTATTAGTTTAAATTGGATGATATTTATGGTTATCACATTAATGATGAGTGCCCAGATAAAACAAAGCAGAGATTTGCTAATGGCATATTTGGGTGTGTGCCTGTGTCCTGTTTATGGTATTTCAAGTAAATAATTTAAGGCAAATATGTTTAAAGCGGGTACTTTTCTCACCAGAATTTATAGTGCATATAACCACCTGGCTATTTCTGATCCTACAGTAGTATCACATTGTTATCAACTAATGGGTCTCTTTTTCTGTGGGCCATCCTGTGTATAAATTCAAGGTTTTTAATAGGGATGGGCAAATTATTCACCCACATTTACATTCACCGTGAATATGGCATTTGAGACCGAGAGAGACAAACACCATCAAACTGATATAAAAAATAAAGATAAACAATTCACCAGATAAGAAAGATGCAACAAAAAGTAAATTAAAAGATATACCAACAAAATAAATATACTGTACAATATTAAAAAGCAAATGGGATTCTTGCAAAAGTTCAGTGTTAACTTCATATTGTCAGGGTTCTGCTCGCCACAAACCAGGACCGGACCGCGAGGCTGAGGTGGGGTTGTAAAAGCACCGACCTGAGACCGCGCAGGCTGATCCGGATTGCGCAGTTCGTAGTCATATGTCGCAGGATCAGGATTGGAGACAACAGGATAAACATTGTACAGGCAAGAGTTCGGCAACAGGTAGTCAGGAGAGTCCCGCTTCAGCTTAGGAGCGCGGGGTTGGCCTTTGCGCGAGCGACGACCATGGCCCATGGTGCTGGTCACAGGAGATGGTAGGCAGACCAGAATAGCACACCGTCTTGCTGCACGGGTGCACCAGTGCTACAACGCAAAGTCCTGAGCGGGCAAGGGAATCCACTGTTTCAGCGCAGGAACCAGGACACGGCCTCTCTAAATTAGGGAAAGAGTAGGCCCCAGGAACCAGGAAGCTGTAGATACAGGGAAACCTCCGCTTCAGTGCAGGAATCAGGAGACTGCAGAACGCAGGGACGAACCTCTACTTTAGTGCAGGGAATCCAGGAGGCTGAAGGACGCAGGAACGAAACCTCTGCTTCAGCACAGGGGAACAGAAGCTGAAGGACGCAGGGGAATACCTCCGTATCAGCACAAGGAAACAAGCGGCTTGAAGGGAGCTGAAGGATGCAGGAGCTAACCTGGAATCAGCATGGGAGAACAAGCGGCTTGAAGGAAGCTGAAGGACCGCAGGGCGTGACCTGGTATCAGCAAGGGGAACAAGCGAGAGCTTGTGGCAAAACAGTTGACATCCAGTAGGACTATGCTCGGCAAGGAGCATTATGGGAAAGCAATACTTAAAGGCCAGCGGGCCAATCCCCGGCGGGGGTGTGAAGGTACTGCTCCAAATGAGTGAATACAAGTCTATGTTGCAGTGATAGGCTGCACAGCTGCAATAGATACCAGAGGGGAGTGTGTATTGCTTTGGTGAGTGAATCCAGGCTGCAGCAAACATCAGGAGAGGTGCTCCAGGACTGCACAAGTCTGCAAGGTAAGGCAACCAGTAAACCGCGGAGCGGATTCCTTACACATATCAGGTTTCGTCATACTTGGACTGTAAAGCAAAAAGTATATCTATTGCTTCTCTTCACCTCTGCACTCTCACCCCTGTTCTGTCTTAATTTTTCTATGTTCCTTAACTTCTTTAATAGCTCTCAGACTTCTACTCCCAAAACGTACTCCTTCTTACATCTCAGCCCTAATTTCTCGCTATACACCATCCTGGCTCTTGCGTTCTGCTCAAGGATGTCTTCTCCCTACCCCTTTTGTATCCAAAGCCCTATCTCGCCTTAAACCCTTCTCACTGACTGCCCCTCACCTCTAGAATGCTCTTCCTCTCAATATTCGACTAGCACACTTTCTATCCACCTTTAAAACCCACCTTAAAACACACCTGCTTAAGGAAGCATATGAGTAGGTTGATGGCTGATAATTAACACCTCTTACATTAACCTTGGCCCCTTGCAGAAGCACTTAGCAGAATGCCTTCCTACGGTCTCTGTATGTTCCAAGCAATTAGATTGTAAGATCTTCGGAGCAGGGATTAATTTTCCTAAATGTTACTTTTAAGTCTGAAGCACTTATTCCCTTTGTGTTATTTATATCTTATTATGTGTTATTTATATCTTATTATCTATATGACTGTAACCAGTGGTTGACAAATTACCCAAAATCTACTCGCCGAACCAAAAAATCTACTCGCCACCTAGTCCCGCCCCCAATCCCGCCCTGCTTGGTGTCGGCCATGAGGAGGTCGCCACGGGGTCAAATCCAGTCGCCACGGGCCTGTATTTTAATGGATTTGTCGAACACTGACTGTAACTATTACTGCTGTGAAGCGCTATGTACATTAATGGCGCTATACAAATAAAGCTATGTGGGTATGTAGCACACAAAAACAGTGCAAATAAATGCAAGAAATGCGATACTTGCGCACAATGCCGGAGCTCCTGGTTCAAGGATGGCCTATCTGCAGCAATCCAAATATAAAGCAACAGGAAAGATGATCCACAGGTTTTTAGCAAAATAATGTATTCATAATACACAACGTATTTCATTCTACTCGTTTTGCCTACATACAGTAAATGAGACCGCAGGGACATTTGATGGTATAAATCACCATAGTGGAAGTACATGTGATCCTATTCTTAATGTTGTATTTCATTGTCTCATTTATGTAGGCAAAACGAGTAGAATGCTCAAAACCAGATTTATTGAGCACCGCAGCAAGATTAAAAGTCAGAAAAGAGGAAACTGCACTCATTAAACTGTACTGATTTCAAACATAACATATCATCTCTCAAATTAATGGGGATCAAACAGATTACAAAGTTTCACCCAGGCTTTGAGAAAGATAAGGTACGTTTGCAAAGGGAGGCCAACTAGATTTTTTACCCTAGACACCATGTTCCCAAGGGGTTTCAATGACTTTTTGTCTTTAAACTGCTTCCTAGATAGGAGATGATTCTTGGTGGCTTATTACCTACATACTGCTGTTGCTGCTTATTTCTGCAGTTCCTTTTTTGCAGCTTCCTTCCATTACTATGTATTACTACTGTTTCAATTTCACTGGGTACTGATCCGATCCTATGCATTATTTAACCCTTTATTCCTCCATTTCTTACATGTGCTGCACCATCTTCGTGAGCTGACAGACATCAGTCGTGCTTCCCCCCCATGAGATCCCCAATGTGCTTATACCACTTTAAGGGGCTGTTTATTGCTTGGATTAGCATGTGTGTTATGCTTCACTACGATGTGACAGAGGAGGAGACAGCTTCAACTCCAGGGAGCATCTAGGACCGCCCACGATGACATCACTGAGGGGTTTACCCAGATACCCATAGGAGGAGGCTGCTACGACTGTACTGGCACCAGAAGGACCGCCCATCGTGATGTCACCGGCAAAGAGGATCTCGCGAGACTACATGGCACTATCATTATGGATGCGGAAAGATGACGTCATTACCGGATGAAACTCAGCTGCGTTCCACATTTTCAATGGAGGAGGGACATTATCTGCATAGGACACACATGGGGTGATCAGCGTTTGCTGTGGGTGTGTGTGTTTGCTCACCTGCTTTAATTATATGGAGGGGTTTATATAGATGGGACATTGTGTTTGTCAGTTCATTACCAGTCACTTGACAAAGGCCTAAGTGAGGCCGAAACGTTGTGTATTATGGATACATTCTTTTGCTAAAAACCCGTGGAGCCCTGGATCATCTTTCTTGTTGCTATACAAATAAAGACATACATACATACGTAGCCATGTTTAAAAATGGTATACAGTTCTCTCTCATGCTGGCAGTAAGCCTGGTAAATATACAGGATTGCCAGTGTAGCCCCCTGTAAGAAATAGTGGGCTACCAATCCTGGGGTAAGCCCTGGTAAGGGCAGGCGCCAGTAGTAATCATGGTTTTTCCCCCACCAATCCCTGCCTTGAGTGATAGAGGTAGGCCCTTGGCTCTGTGGCAGGCCTGAGACAGAGGGGAGGTCCTGCTGACATCATAAGGGGCAGGACTGTATCTATTTAGTGGGTTGCTCCTGTGTGTGTCTGAGTCAGTTGGTTGGAGAGTCAGTTGTTGTTGGAGTTCTGTGAGAGTTGTTGGAGAGTCAGTAGCTGGAGTGTGGAGGTCGTGAGTCTGATGAGAGAGGAGAATGTGACAGATAGTCCAGTCTGTCCTGGGAGCTGATGAGAGGAGGATGTGAGCTGCTCAGTTCAGAGGGAGAGAGCTGAGTGAGGTTGGAGGATACAGGAGAGAAGAACTCAGAGCCCGTCTGAGTAGAGCTGATACAGCTAAAGTGGACCAATGCCCCTCACCCTGCTGAGGGGCTGATGGGGGAGATCTAGCCTCACCAAGAGGGCCTACCCTCGGGTGGAGATAGGGGTATTGAGGCCCCGCTACAGCCATCCTGCAGGGGTACAAATCCTGGAGGAAGAGGAGGTCATATACCTGTGTACTGCCGTGACTAATACTGCCCATGAACTGCTGCTGGGTGCTGCATCACTGATAAAAGACAATAAAGACATTGCTGTTTTATATAAGACTGTGTGAGATTGGAATCTCTCGCCCTGGGACCAGGGCTTTCTCTGGAAGATTCAAACCTATCCCCTAGGTTTCACCAGAGAATGGAGGCGCTGCACCACAACCACTAAAGAATGGAGGCATATACCCCAGAAGCCTGGCCCTGTTATCCCCCACACCAACACGGGAGACTCAGGCGCTCCTGTTCCAAGCAGGTATGCACCACCATACACATGTAGCCAGCCTTCAATACACCTTAGAGGCACGATCTGTGTCTGGGGGGGAACATGGGCTACACCAGCATCAATCATGGAGGTTTGCCCTCACACCCTGGTGAGGTGTCATATGTATTCAAGGCGAGGGGTAACATGCTCTGAGTCCACTGTTAGTGACATCAGAGATGTGGCTATTCCCATAGTTATATAAGACACAGCACTGCCCAAAGTTAGTTGTTCTGAACTTGGAGTTCAAGAGTGTGGTTCTACAGTAAGCAGTAAGGTTAATCAAAGTCTGCAGCAGTAAGGCTGGCAGGTCTACAGAGAATGTCTACACTGTGTCCAGGGACCTGGCACAGGTTGTGATCTCCCTGAGGGGAGAGGTGATCCAACTCCATTGGGAGGGCAGATTCTTCTGAAAGAAAGTGCTGTAGAAGAATGATCAGCTGAGCTGACTGCTGCGAGGGGCAGTTGTCTACCCTGACAATAAAGATGCCCTTATTCATCAAAACCCTCATGTGTGAGTGTGGAGTTACTCAGCAGAGGAAGGCACCTGGAAGGAGTTCGTCATCAGAACCATCCCCCTGCGGACGCAGAGATCCTGTTGAGGTGGAGTCGCTGCACTGGAAGTAGGTAGGACTCAAGCACACTACCTCAGCGCCTGTCTTGCTGATATTCCCATACCAACAACATGCGGGAGACTCAGGAGTCCTGTAGCCAACAGGTGCACCACCAGACACATCCATGTAATGGGGACCGGTTAGACCACAGGGGCCAATCTGAGATTGGGTGGGTCAGCAGGGTCCAGAAAAACCGTTACATTTGGAGGCGAGCTGCTGAGATCTGCATCAACAGGACAGGCTTTTGCTAGGCACACTAGGAAACAGGGAGAGTGTATGCTGCCAGTTAGTGCTGTGTTTGGGACGGAACCTTGGGGTAGTCAGGGGGGCTGATGGAATTGTCAGCTCGCAGGGACGACCTAGGATCCTGAGAGGAGTTAGGGGTCTGGAGACAGGGCTATTGCTGTTCTAGTCACCTTGAGGCAGCTAGTTGGTAGGATGCCTAAAGGGATAGCCTGTTAACAGAGGTCAGGAATCCTGGAGAGGGTCTGCGCTATGCTGGCCAACAGTAGGTAGACGCCCTAGTACTGCATGGAGAAGCCAGAGTACTCTAGCCCATTACAGACCACTTACCACAGAGCACAGACTGGAGGGAGGAGGACATAGCAGACACTGAGAGAGTGAGCCTAGTCTGAAGTAGTGCAACACGAGTCAGACTTACATCAGGTACACAGGTGGTGCATCGGGCATTCTTTATTGCATCGGTATGGTAGCTGCCCCGCAGAGTGGAGCTCAATGTGCGATAACAGAAACAAATATCGTGAAAAGATGGCGACCGCAAGAATGAAGGATCCGCGCGGTGCGGAGAGTCCAAAATGGTGGACGGAGGCAGATGGAGGGAGCGCACGTGGTGTGTTCCACTGAAGAGCAAGTGGCAGAAGGGACATTTGCAAGCATGCTGTGGAGTGGCGCCAAGGCTGTGGCCGCGCCGTTTTGGAGCTTAGGACCGCGGGTGTTACCCTGGAGGACAGTGTGGAGGATATTGTGGTGGTGTGTGGAAGGAACGAAGAATCTGCTCGCCAGACGGCGATGCCTATGCCAAGATCCACCTCAATTGCAATTATGAATGGCCGGGAAAACCAAGATGGCGGTTCCCGCTTCCCTGGGAGACCGCGTGGGCCGGATGCGGGAAATTCTGGAAATGCAAAAGTTGCAGACAGTTGGCTGGGATTGGCGCCAAAAGTAGAACCCCACCCTGCTGGGAGGTATGGCGCGAAAGCTATGGCCGCACCCTCCTGGACAGTGACAGGCTCAGCCCCAGTGCTGGGTCACCCCATGAACTTGTGGGACCCTCCCCTAATATCAACCAGGGGGAGTGGTTTCCAACTATGCCAATTGAGAATGGAGCTAGAGGGGGAGGAGTTACTAAACCAGCCCCTGCTCTTCAGTTGTGAGGAGCTGGAATGCAGGAAAGACCTATACAAAAAGTGTCTCCTGTCATCAGTATGGCTGGCAGAACAGATGAAGATTTGCACATCTCTGCGCACCCCTACTCTGCACCGGGAGGCTTCCTGGTGCTCACAGCGGGTGGTAAAGAAACCATTAAATGCCTATGTATGAAGTGCCGGCTGCCGGGTGGTGCGGTCAGCACAACGGCCAGGTGCCCCCAATGTGGCATCCACTACTTGTGGGCCTTGCAGTCGTTCATACCTGGACAGACTGTGGAGGTGGGAGCGGACACAGCCATGCTGACGGCTGAAGCCCCGCGTGCGGCCTGGAAAGAACCAGTTGATCCCGGTACCTGGGGATCGCTCCTAATGATTAAAATGTAGCCGGAAGAGATAAGGGCCTATCCACAAGGGGAGAACCGAGAACCTCACCATCGGAACCCGACGGGAGTGCCACTCCCCGGGTCGGAGTTCGGCTCCTCGGACGAGGAAAAAGTGACCCCGACGATGGTGGTGATGCGCCTACCGGTGGACCACTACAGCGGTGCTGAAAGAGAGCCGGCACTTACCTGTGTCACGGCGGAGCGGAGTCTCAAGTCACCAGTGCAGAGACAACCGGAGAGGCGTAGTCCCACAGCCGTGGTGACTGGCAGAGCAGCCGGAGGAGAGGAACCCATCCCGAGCCGACGGAGCGGTGAGCTACATCCCTACCCTCCACAGGCGCCGGTGGTGGCAACGGCGGAGAAAGGCCTAGCCCAGGCCCGAGCGGAGAGCAGGACCATCAGTTCTGGCGGCGGATGTCGTTCTGGAGGAAGAGGTTCCGGTGGGGAGCCCAACCCAAGATGGCGGCGGCGAGTCCCGCGAGATCAATGATGTCACATCCGGCGGACACATCGGAGCCGGATGGAAGATGGCCGCGTCTTCGCAACCAACCAGTATTACCAGATCGCCTGGATCTGGGAAGAGCTGGCAGGCCCTGCGGAAGCCTGTGAGCAGCGAGACGGGAGAACCGGAAGGCCAGTCCGATGGCACGGGGCAAGGTAGCGAGAAGTTGCGGGTCGTAGCCCCGCGAATGCCGGACGTATTTCCCTATGCCCAACCCCCAGCCATAGTTAAAGCCCCTTCCCCTGTCACTTTTTCCTATGGGTCCCAATCCAGCCAAGGGTTATCTGGGGAGTCCCGATCTAATTCGGATGAACGGACTTTGGCGAACTTGGACTGGGGAGAGTGCTTTACGTCGGATGATGGGTCAGGGGGGGAGGGTACACACGACAGGTGTCTTGTTCCAGCGAGTGTACCAGTACCGCAAGTGTCACCAGTAGGCCCAAAAGGCTAGGGTCAACTTCCCGATCTACCGGTACCTCGGGGATATCCTCTGGGGAAGAATTAGAGGACAGTGAGGGTACGGTAGCGGTACTGGAACCCGATAAAGAGAGAGAGACCCGTGGTGGGCACCACTGTTCGAGGGGTACGAGGCCTGGCTGGACCACAACGGTTTATTTTAAGGAGAGAAGGGGTAGTGGACTACTGGTGGGGAGTAGGGGAATTTACAGAGGAGGAACGAATGGAAGAGCTTAGGCTTAGGTGGCACGACATTCACACAGGGGTAGTGGATCCCAAGGGGACTGCTAGATTCAGGGACCCCGTGAAACCGGATGAACCTTGTCATGGGTGCTGCCAGGCAGGGCAGGTAACGCCAGATTGATCAGGTCTTGCAGGGCTGAGCGGGCCATAGTTACTAGGTACAAGAAGTCCCACGGGTGGAGTATCCCTATGTACCTGAGCCCTTAATGCAGGAGATTGAGGGCCTTAATGCCTGGGCCCCCTCACTCACCAGGCCCGGGATGCCAACACCGGCAGACCCCCCCTGTTGGTGGCCCTGAGTGGGAGGGGTTAACCCCTTCATTACCATAGCGGTAGTAACTGCTAAGGTAATGAAGTGTGTCACGGGGGACCAGCACTTAACACTTTTTACCTCTCTGGGATCATTCACTAGGCAAAACAAGGAAGTGGAACAAAATGTAGTTTATTTGAAATACACTTACTGGGGGACTGGGGATGAAAACTAGCCTCAAATAGGTGCAGGGACCCAAGCTTCCTGGTACTCTTTTTGGGGAGAATACCCAACCGCAACCACTACGTTCTATTTTCAGAACTTGGTCCTAGCGTCTGACTAAGGCTGCGCTTATAGTGCTGGCTACAGCAACTGCAACGTCGCACAGCGCCGTAGCAAGTACATGCAGTCTGTTGCGGGTGCCCATAGTGTGAGCAACTGCCGGTAGTCAAAGGATTTGTACTTTTTTGGCGATTGCCTAGTTACGTCAGTGGGACGTGAGCGGTTCAGCCAATAAGGGCGAACTGCTCACAGCCACGCCTCCTCCACGCTCCCCGGTCGCCCTCTTTTGTCTACTGCACCATAGTGCAGGAATCGCTATTACAACGGCAAGGGCTGATGTCACACAGTCGCGTTGCCTGCACTATAAGCATTGCCTTAGTCTCTGCAGAGCAAGCTTTCCTAGCTTCAGAAACAAAGCCGATTGCTCTGCTATTTCCTATGGGTAACTCTAACCACACATGGCATCCCTATCTTATAATCCTGCAGGGGACAGTATAATGGGAACAGAGTTACAGGGAAACATAACTGTGCACTACTACACCCAAGTGTTTACACTCTCCGCTCTTGACATACGGTTTTAGGGGCAGCCAGCTGGGCTTCACCTTTATTATGAAGGCCGTCTACCCCCTACCATCACAAAGGGGTTTACTCCTCCCACAACCACCCCGGAAGGCCTAAACACCAACGGAAAGGCCAAATACCACCTTCACCTACCACCGCTACCCACAATAAACCAGGCATTGGTGTTTAACCCCTTCAGTACCTTCGCGGTTTACTGCTAAGGTAATGAAGCTGCCAGTAAATGTATTTTTATTGCATTGGATTAAAGATGGGGATATCCGGTGCTCGTATTAATGTGATCAGCTCCGCAGCCTCCCGGATTCAATCTGATGCAATAAAAATATTTTTTTTCTCTAAGTCCTACTCTCAATTCCCATCTGGCCACCCCTAAGTGGCGAGATGAGATCAGTTATAAGCTCGCTAATTGAGAGATCCTATTAGATTATCGGGGCTTCTAGAATAGCGTGATTTTATCAATAGCGTGATTTTTTCAGGTCCCGCTCGGTCGTTTTGAGCAGGAGCAAGACCGCTCAGGAAAATGCCCTTCCCTAACAAGTTTGGCAAGTTATCGAAGCTTTCTGAATAGCAAACTGGCCAAATCATTTGAGAACTGGTCAAAAAGCTTGATGAGAAAGTTATCAAACCTACTACAATAGGCCCCCTATTGTCTTAATTATTAGATCAAACACCTCTTTCAATAGAGCTATAATAACCAGACATTGCCACCATACAGATGCAACACAATGATCGGTTGCGCTGCCACCCGTAAATCCATCTTGGCACCGTAATTTTTCCATCTGTGTTCGCGTGGGCTCTTGATCTCAGTAAGGGGACTTAATGGCCCATTTGGATTAACACAGCGGAGGTCCCTGCGTCTGAATGGGACTCACGCTGTGTGAATCCTTCCAGACTATATAATATGGGCATGGTTTACCACAATGGCAATGAATGGGCAAGCTACAAATAAATAAACAAGCACTGAATAAAATACATTACATTTCAATAATAAAACAATTGCCAATAAATCAATTGATTGGCACAGTGGCAAACCAAGCCCATAATATGGGCATGGTTTGCCACATTGGCAATAAATGTGCAACCTAAACAAAAACAGGCACCAAATAAAACACATGACATTTAAATAAAAGCAAAATGTTTCCAGAAATTGCATTGCTTGTTACTGTGCTTAACCTATACCAAGAAAGGAGCATAGATAATCACATTACCAGTCAATACATAGTTAAATACTTCAATGTTGGTATTCTCATAAGTAAAGGTCATTTAGTTAAACCCTTTGGCCAAAGCGTTATGAGCCTGCAGCCACGTCACGGCATGAGCAGTATGCAGGTCCTAACACAATTATGTCAATGTCTGTAAAGCATTATCAAGTAAAGCCCATTTGTTTAAATAAAAGTTCCTGGCACCCATCCATATTGTAGCATCCACATCCAGACTGCACTTACCCAGCACCCTTTAAGGATCTGATGTGACCTCCTTTAAAACCAGGTAAGGAGTGTTACATTTGGGTCTCAACATGAGGCTGGGCATTGAAAGACTGTTTTTGTGTTTTTGCTCATTTTGAAAATGTTAGAGTGTTTTTGTGATTTATCCCTGGTTTTTTTTTTTGTTACTTAAATTTTTATTGAATATTTTTATATACATACAAAATAGGGTATACAAAACAGACAACACAAAAAGGGGGGGTACAATAATACAAATAAACTGGTTATGAAACAATAAAGGGGAGGGAAATCAGGGAAGTGGGGGAAGGGGTAGCATTTGTAACAATATAACACTGTAAACAACAATTTAAATACCACATGTATCACTCTGTTCCAAGTATTCTAATCTATACAGTATATGGGGATATACCTGCATGGCGGAACCAAGGAGCCCAATTCTCAGAGAATAGCGAGGTAGAGCCGTTCAAAAAGGCTGAGAGTTTTTCCATATAGACTATAT
Source organism: Ascaphus truei (assembly GCF_040206685.1). Classification (NCBI taxonomy): domain Eukaryota; kingdom Metazoa; phylum Chordata; class Amphibia; order Anura; family Ascaphidae; genus Ascaphus; species Ascaphus truei. The sequence continues at coordinate 200,658,154 of NC_134483.1, read as the reverse complement.
GCCAAATGTTGTTATTTATTTGGTTTAGGGATGGGGGGGGGGGGCAGGTTGTTTCTAATTTTTAGCAATTGTACACCTCGTGGCGTTTAAAATTTGGGATATCACTTTAGCTTTTTTTTTTGAGAGATTGGCCATTGGTTTTCCTAACAATATATATACTGGGTTGTGTGGGACAGTGATTTCTAAAATCTTGTGTATTAGGGCAAACACTTCCATCCATGTTTGTTGAATATTGGGACATGACCAAAATATATGTACAGTAATACATTCCCCACTCCACCACAACCACGCCAACACAGAGGGGAAACACTTGGGACAAAAGTGTGTAACCTGGCAGGAGTCATGTACCTCAAAGATTCAGGGGAGCGCCAATGTTCACCTGAATCTTTGAGGAATTCTGCAATCAAAAAGACTAAGAGAACAGTCTTTACAAGGGTTTTGAGTAGCTTTTCTATTAGCACCTTTTACACTCGGTGGTGGATTTATCACATGATTAACTAATAGATCACAGTTCACGTTGTAATTGAATTTATAGATATTATTTCTGTCATTTGCTTTTAAACACATTGTTACACATATTTCACATTTTTAGGACATTGTTATAAGTAAGCGCCGTTGCAATCACATTTTTTTCACAGGAGTCATGTACCATCTGAATATTAGAAGCACTCATGAAAGGGTAGAGACCCTTCAAATTTCCTTGTGCTTCAGAGGTTCACTCAAGGTATATAAAGTCCATTTAAATCAGCAACATGATAATAGACCATAAGGGGTTAACGCATATGATGAACAGCAAATGAGTCTACTGACTCTCTCCTAGTATGGGAGCAGCCTGGCAGCATACAGAGGGTTGACCCAGTAGGTTAAGTAACCTGCTAGGGACCCCTCAAATGTATAAATAGTGCACTAAAAGTGGCTGTTCCCTTGGGGTGCTTAAGAATAAGAAATAAAATTACTCAGTTCTTTCATTGGTCTATTCCATTGGTGTGCTCCAGGCTTGTGAGCAATAAAGTAGCAGGATATCCTCTCCATAGGAAAGTAATCAGCGGGCACTGCTTGGACAAAAAATGGCAAGAAGGCTGGACTGTGCAAAAAATATAAAAGCCTTTATTGGTTCCCGGCAAACATGGATAAAAAAGGGGAGAAGGAGTCCCCCCTCAGCGCTCTGTCGCGTTTCGTCCGCACAGGGACTTTGTCAAAGAGTGCTTTCACTCGTGTTGCATTATCCTGATATAGAAATAAAAACAGGAAGTGACATCACGCTACTCACTCAGTGGAGAGTGTACAGTGACGACCGCCTTTAGTCTAAATCGGCTAGTTCCGCGATTTTCAGATTATCCCAGTTATGTGCGGTTTTGTGTCGTTTTTGCCCAGAGTGAACTGTGTTATTTTCGCGCTCGTAATATTAGCATTTTATTCTCGCTGTCTGCAATACTGCAATGCAGTGTAAAAACTCAGGGGGGCGTTTGCGAGCTGTTGTCTTGGAAGTCTAATACCTTCGCGGTTCAACCACGTCAGTACACAGTCTGTGTGTGTGCGCGCAGTAATTGTAAATTTGCATATTTAAAGTATACATGCATTTGCGGTGCTGTGCTGCTGTACAGTATGTCTCATTCAAAAATTGTTGAAATGCATAGGCGTGTACAGTACTGTAACAGTGTCACATTTCTGCATACAGTATACAGCGCTCTCCCCTCGCTCAGGATAATTAACTGCACTGCAGGGTATTTCAACTTCTTATCTTCTGTGCAATGCAGTACATCTCTCCCACACCATTCCTTTGAACGTGTGTCTGGTTTCAATCACATTCCTGCTTGACAGCAGGAATTTACTGTGCATGCGCCTGTAACTTCGCCCACCACTGCTTGCTTGCCTGAGTGAGTGACCAAAAAAAAATGTAAGAATTTTTTTTTATTGTAATTTTTTTTTCTCCACAAGCATGCAAAAACCATCTTACTGTAGCTTTTGTCTGCGACCCTGTGCATTTGACTGCACATGGTTGATTTGTGTGCTTTTTACATACTGTATTTGGGGGTGTATTATTATGATGAACTGCCTTTTGAAATTAAATTATGTCTTTAGCGTTGAACTTCATGCGGCTGTCTTTAATTTTTGGAATCTTGCCATTGTGTTTTGAATCCGTCCATAGCTGAGCTTCAAAGCCTCACTGCGCCTGCGTGTAATCCTTGTTCAGATGGGAGCTATTTTGCTGCTTAGCTGCTTATTGCGCATGAGTCACTCAACCCCCCCTCTCCACAGAGTCATTCGACAGACACCTGCCCAGAGTCATTAATTTTCTGAAGTTAGTCATTGTGTTTTTAATCCGTCCCTTGCCGAGCGTCAATCGCCTCACTGCGCCTGCGTGTACTCTAAGCCTCTTTGAGATGGGAGCTAGCTGCTACTGCATATGAGTCGCCCAACCCCCTCCCCCTCTCCACAGAGTCGTTAATTTTCTGAATCTTGCCATTGTGTTCTTAATCCGTCCATAGCCGAGCTTCAAAGCCTCACTGCGCCTGTGTGTAATCCTTTTTCAGATGGGAGCTATTTAGCTGCTTAGCTGCTTAGCTGCTTACTGCGCATGAGTCACCCAACCCCCCCTCTCCACAGAGTCGTTAATTTTCTGAATCTTGCCATTGTGTTCTTAATCCGTCCATAGCCGAGCTACAGTACAGAACAAAGCCTCACTGCGCCTGTGTGTAATTCTCTTTGAGACGGGATCTTTGAGGCTTTGTTTACGGCAATGTTTTGGAAAATCCCTTCTCGAATTTGATTTGCACAGAGCATCACCTTGATATTATAATAATAGCATGTTTTTGTATAGCGCTGTTAGTTACAGTATACGTAGCGCATTCCAGAGACATTTTGCAGGCACATGTCCCCCCCTGTCCTGTGGAGCTCACAATCTACTGTATGTTTTTGGTGCCTGAGGCACAGGAAGATAAAGTGACTTGCTTTTTATGTACTGTATTTGGGGGTTGTATTTGGGGATTTTTTTATCAAATTATTATGATGAACTGCCTTTTGAAATGACTGTACTCTACTCTACAGTATGTAATTTCTTTGAACTGCAGCACAACTAATCCTTCATCCCTCCCCCATGCACACACAAACTCTTTTCGACAGACACCTCCACAGAGTCATTCATTTTCTGAAGTTAGTCATTGTGTTTTTAACCCGTCCCTAGCCAAGCATCAATCGCCTCACTGCGCCTGCGTGTACTCTAAGCCTCTTTGAGATGGGAGCTAGCTGCTTACTGCGCATGAGACACCCAACCCCCCTTTCTCTCCACAGAGTCATTCGACAGACACCTCCACAGAGTCATTCATTTTCTGAAGTTAGTCATTGATGCTCGACTAGGGACGGATTAAAAATACAATTGCCTCACTGCACCTGCGTGTACTCTAAGGCTGCGTCCATAGATGGACAAGCTGTGCTGAGGTGTGCGGACGCTCCACTCTGAGCCCCTGCACACTCAATGAGAATGTCTTGAGAGGGTGCTCACGCGAGCGTCCGCAGGCGTGCTCAGGCTTTGGAGTTTTCAGCCGAGCGCCAAGCTGTTTTTCAGCGCGCTATTGGCTGAAAACATCCAATCAGCCTGAAGCAGCGTCAACGTCACGGCGCCGTGGCGTCGGCGCTGTGACATTGACGTCAGTGCGTCGTGAGCGATTGGCCCAGCGACGTCACTGCCCCGCCTCCAACCACCTCCTCCCGGCTCCCTTCGCGCACGCTGGCTCGCCTGCAAGTCCGTGCAATCGCGCTGACTGAAGCAGGCGAGCCTCAGCGTTAGCGCACCTCCGCTCTCCCCACATCTCTATGGCCCTGGCCTAAGCCTCTTTGAGATGGGAGCTAGCTGCTTACTGCGCATGAGACACCCAACCCCCCCCCTCTCCACAGAGTCATTCGACAGACACCTCCACAGAGTCAATCATTTTCTGAAGTTAGTCATTGTGTTTTTAATCCGTCGCTAGCCGAGCGTCAATCGCCTCACTGCGCCTGCGTGTACTCTAAGCCTCTTTGAGATGGGAGCTAGCTGATTACTGCACATGACTCACCCAACCCCCCCCCCCAACCCTTTGAGGCTTTGTTTATGGTAACGCTTTGGAAAATCCCTTCTCGAATTTGAAATGTAAAGCTGATTTGCACAGCATTGTGAGAATTGAGAGTAAAAAAAAACATTAACTGATTCATGTTGTTTTGACATTCATTCTTATACTGTGGGGTGGGGGGGGGGAATGTTAATAAATATTTATTTTATTTCATCAGGAACAAAAAAATACAAATATAAAAATAATCATGAATAATACATAATGCAGTCTTTATTAAGTTCTTCTGGCAGATTGAAATTGGAAAACATTTCGAAAACATTTGTAAAACATGGAGAAACATGAATTATGCACATTTATAAGAATATTATGTAATAATATATATACACTGTAATGTATAATACATGTATACTGTATATATATATATATATATATATATATATATATATATATATATATATATATATATATATACAGTATACTGTACATAGTAATATTATTTTTTCCGTCGTTATCTTGTTCCTCATTCCGTGTACAGTAGTTCATTGAGAGAGGAGAGGTTTTGTGTACATCAATACTGCTGTTTATATACTGTACATTTGACTGTACAAACAGATTAGACTGGACAGAACCCCACCTCCCCCCAGGCCACCCTTTTTTCCTAAAACGACAAGAAAACAAAAAATGAGTGCAGTTACTGTATTTATGTACTGTATTATGGCATTGTGTGATATGTAGTACTACTTTAGATGGCTGGTGCTGCTTTCTCTGAAAAGAAAAAAAATGACCAGTTAGTAGGCAGTTACTGTACTACTGTCAAACTAGTCTACTGTATACTGCAACTACTGTATACTCTGACTACTGTTAAATACAACTGTATGTAACCTGATGGCTGGTGCTGCTCTCTCTGTAAAGAAAAAACTGTAACTACTGTATACTCTGACTATTGGGAAAGAAAAAATCTGTGCCATACTTACCTGTATCATACTGTACTTACAATACTACTGCACAGTACTACTTTCCTGATGCTTGCCCATTACGCGCGATCACAATGGGCAACAAAGTCGCAATATGGTCTATATATTTATTGCAGCATTCCACGGTGAGTACATCGTTCCAAAAACTCATTATGCCTTTCAACAACTCGTCCTTTTTGGAGGGTTTTGCCACTTTCCGGATATGGTCCTTCGGCTGATGCCAGACCATTTCGATCGGATTGAAGTCTGGCGATCTGTCATTGGAAAAAAAGGACAATTAGTTTAAGAGATACAGTACACAGTAAAAACAGTGGGGAAAAAAATGAGACACGGTCTACTGCACTTACTCCGCTGGCGACTTCACCCAGTTGATACAGCGCTCAAGGATATGCGCTGTTGACGCGGTGTGCTTCGGATCATTGTCCTGGTAGAAGCGGTGACCATCCGGGAACTCGCATGTGATGTATTGCACTCTCAGGGAGATCTCAGGGACAATGTTGTCTTGGAAGAAAGCTTTATTCATTATTCCTATAGCAAGAAAAGAAAAGTGCTCAAAAAACTGCACAATAGAACAGTACAGTGCATACAGTGAGGCTACACTAGGAAAGTACAGTGCATAAGGCTACATTATATGTTATATATTTTACCTTCAAAGATGACAATGCATCCTGGTCCACGCCAAGAGATGGCACCCCACACATGCAGCTTCACGGGGTGTTTTGGCCGCGGCTTCAAAGATATACGGCCCTTTTTGTGGAATGCAAAGCTTGCAAATCTCTCCAGTGACACAGTAGACTCATCAGTGAAGATGCAATCCTGGAAAGTCTCTCCACTGTCGATCCATGCCTGGGCCTGGACCACTCTTTTGATTTTGTTTGTGTCCCGTATCATGGGGTACGCTCTGTAATGACAAGGAATAAATAATTTTAGCGGTACAGTACAGTTTCCTAAACAACACTTTTACCTCCTGTACTGTCCAGTACTAACCTCACACGTCCATATTTCCATCCAATGCTGCGTCTCATCTTCTTTATGCTGCTCTCGGATACAGTCAGATTGTGCTTGTCCTGCAGAGTGTTTTTGACCCTTAATGCACTATTCTCATCATTCTCCTCACATATTTTGTCCACCAGAAGAGTTGTCTCCCTACAATGTAAAGAAAATATATTGTTTTATTAATATGCAGCAATATAAAATTTATATATAAATATAAATATACTGTACAAAATATATATACTGTTGTAATATAAATATAAATATACAAAATATATATACTGTTGTAATATAAATATAAATATACAAAATATCTATACTGTACTGATATAAATATAAATATACAAAATACATATACTGTTTTAATATAAATATAAATATACAAAATATATACTGTATACTGTACTGATATAAATATAAATATACAATATATATATACTGTACTGATATAAATATAATTATACAAAATATATATACTGTACTGATATAAATTTACAAAATATATATACTGTTGTAATATAAATCAACAGAAATAACAAAAATATTAGATTTTAATAAAAATTAATTTTATTTTTAAGTTGTATAAATATACTTACGCGTTAGTTACCCTTGGTGCCCTTTTGCGGTCTCTGTTTTTTCCGTGTGCATGATAGCTCACAGTGGTTGCTGGCACAACGATGCCAGAAGTAGCTAACCAGCGTTGGATAGCAGCAATTCGGTGTCCGCTCATGTACATCTCCTTAATTCGCATGCTGAGCTCCTTGGAAATCTTTTTAACAGGCATTGCTGCGAGTAGAAAGAAATACAAACACAAGAATGTATATTCGATGTTTAGTCGATGTGTATTCAATGTGCAGTAAATCCACAAAATGGATGGTGTATTTATACGGTAATGACTCAAGTTAGAGTACGCCCACTTTTAACACCTGTACCTGGTCACCATGCATAAAAGGTTGCACACTTTGCATAGCCCACCACTCGATGATCTTTATCTGAACTTGCCTTTGTCCAGACATTGCATTGTGCCACCTGCTTCCATGGAGCAACCCCGATTCTACGAACGCAGGAACTCACTCGCCTCTGCCATGCCTGTCAAGCAGAAAAAGCGAAAGGCGGTTGCCGTTTCCACGCCAAGGCAAAAGCGACAGGCTAAGGCCAATAAAGAAAACCTTCTGCTGACCCCAAAGGCTAAGGGTTTTCATAGACGTCAGCCTTATTATGTCAAGAAGATATACAGTGATGTACTCTCGACGCAAAACGATTGGGAGCCAACCCATCGAATCCGCAGACCACTTCCTCACATACGCTTCGACGACTCTGCCGCCGCTGTCCCGGAAATCTTCAGCCCGTCTTCTCCACCCCTCGTCCTTGACGCTGCTGCCACCCTCCCGGAAACCCACAGGCCATCTTCTCCAGTTCTATCCGATGACGCTGCCTCTGAAATCCACGGGTCACTTTCTCCTTTGCTCTTAGACGACTCTGCTTCTCGCCCGGAAATCCAAAGGTCACTTTCTCCATCCCTCTTAGACGACGCTGCCGCTTCTCCTCTACCGGATATCCACAGGTCACCTCCTTCACTCTTCTTCGACGTCGCTGCCGCTTCTCTCCATGGAACCCCCATCTCATCCTCCGTTGCACCCATCCACCCAGATGTTCACATGCCATGCACAAGAAGCAGCTCGTTAAACTGGATGCTGAATGGGATAAGTGTGGATCTCCCCGGGAACTTTATTGTGCTAGCAAAGATAGATCTGCTTCTGGAGACAATGCTAAATGTGGAGCAACGGATGCTACAAATGGATAAACGGATGATACATATGGATCAACGGGTGATACATATGGATCAACGGATGTAACATATGGATCAACGGATTGATTGACAGATGGAGAAGATAGAGGCTGACATAGCGGGCATACATTATTTGCTCGGTGTTAATGCCCCTGTTTCCCCGACGCTGGAGCAGGGGGGTGACATGGATGTGATGACTGGGACCTTCGACCCTGTAACAGGGGAGTAATCCCTGTTCAAGTAATGTGCCTTTAATCTAGCAGTGTGGTGGTTAAACTGCTGGTAGTCAATTAATAAAACACCACCTGCCTGATTTAGATTGCTTACAAAAGCCTTTCTGTTGAGACAGGAAGTGACTCCTTAGCTCACTTGTGAGCTGAACTTTGGAGAACACAGATCTCTGGAGCTGACCTGTCTTGAGCTCTGTCAAGAAGAAACAGCAGAGCTGATTGCAAGACACCAAATAAGACTTCTAAACCTGGATGCTGATTTTCTGTGTACGCACGTGTGCGGTTTCAGGAGAGCAGAGAAGCTTACTCTACAGCAGCTAACAGATAAGACTTTCATTCTAAAGAGACTTCTTATATCTGCTTATGTCATGCTATGTGTTTGGGGCTGGGAGACCTCCTTAACTAGGAGTTGTGAATTGCATGGGATTTCACTAGAAATACTCCCAAGTGAATTAAGCTTTGTTCCCCCCCCGCTGTGTTTGGATGATTTCCTGATGAAAAGGAAAAGGCACAATAAAGCCTTATTATAATTTCACCTTATAAAAGCCTCCAATTGTGTACCTCTGTGAATGTCCGTCTACAGACCCCCTTCCATCACCAAGCGCACCCCCTCCACCAGAAGATGTAGTGTACATGTATGCCGTTTAGGAGGAGATGACAACACCGTCAAGACCACACCAGGAGACAACATGGCGACTAAGACCGGCGGAAAGCTTCCTCCCAGACAACCTACCATCGCCCGTCACCTCAAGCACACCCGCTCCCAAAAGACCTACAGTCGCTCGCATCGATACGGTGCCCGACATCACCCTGTGCGATCTGCCACCGGCACTCAGGGAGAAGTATAGGGTGAAGAGTGCTGGTGCACCCCACAAGTATGCCTTGTTACTTTTTAAGCACCATGTTCCCTACTCGTTGTACTGCGACTGGGCCTTCAAAGTGAACTACGACGGAAATCGTCTAAAAAAGGCCTTTCCTGCCAATTTAAGACGGAACATTCGGGATGAAATGCAGCGCTTTTATCCAATTACAGGTCCTGTAATGAAAGGCGTTCAAGACTGCATTAATGGCGTTTTGCGCCAAGCAAGGAATCGGCCATGGACAGACAATGCGGAGGACTTTCTGTAAGACCATACTGTTGTGCTGAACTGTATTGTACTCTACATGATTTGACCTGCTGTATTTAAATAAAAGAGATGTTGTTGTGTGTTTTTTTTACTTGTATTTATACAGAAATGTTTTAACTTGCTGTCCACACACACAGGACCTGCACAATTCCAGTCCCTGGGGGCCACACACAGGCACGGTTTTCAAGGTTGTCCTGAAAACCTGCCCTGTTTGCTGCCCTCGAGGACTGTAGTGGTGCAGGTCTGACTGACAGTTTTGCACACCATCCCACTGTACTTTATATGTTTCTTTAATAAAGGAGATGTTTCATTTGTATACTGTATTTTATGAATTAAGTTTTTTTTGTAATCACAGGTAAGGCCACAGACGGACAATTCGGAGGACTTTCTGTAAGACCATACTGTTGTGCTGAACTGTATTGTACTCTACATGTTTTGACCTGCTGTACTTAAATAAAGGAGATGTTGTTGTGTGTTTTTTTTACTTGTATTTATACAGAATGTTTTAACTTGCTGTCCACACACACAGGACATGCACAATTCCAGTCCCTGGGGGCAGCAAACAGGCACAGTTTTCAAAGGTTACCCTGAAAACCCGCCCTGTTTGCTGCCCTCAAGGACTGTACTGGTGCAGACTGTTTTGCACACCATCCCACTGTACAGTATATGTTTTGACTTGTCGTTCTTTAACAAAGGAGATGTTGCGTTTTGCTTATTTTATGAATAAAGAATTTGTTTTTAAAACATGTGACTGTAAACCATACTGACTGACATAAATGTTTTCACAAATGTAGCAGTAAACCATACACCTGTTGATGTTTTGAATTGTTGTGCACTTAAAATGTTTCTACATTGTACAGTATATGTAAATAAATGTTTTTGTACTTACTCCACCAATAAAAGAACATGTCGATTTGTTTTACATTGTTACATTTGCTCCTTTGCTACTGTAACAAAATACAGTGTTTCTAGAATGTCGAGGCATACTGCACTGTATACTGTAGGCATGCTCAGTATAAGAGTATTAAAAAAAAAATAGAAGACACAAACTGTACTGTATGTACTGGCACTGTATACTGTAGAACAGGGTTTCCCAAACTTTTTTTTCCGTGACCCGGTTATTTTGGAACTTCTCCTTCGTGACCCACTAAAAATGTTATCGCCTATACTGGCCTATAGGGCCTGCACAGACACACACACAGACACTGATACACACACACACACACACACACTGCTACACACAGACACACACACAGACACTGATACACACACACACACAGACACTGATACACACACATACACACACAGACACTGATACACACACACACACACACACACAGACACTGATACACACACACACACACATACACTGCTACACACAGACACACACACAGACACTGATACACACACACACACACACTGATACACACGCATACACACACAGACACTGATACACACACACACACACACACACAGACACTGATACACACACACACAGACACTGATACACAGACACTGATACACACACACACACACTGATACAAACACACACACACACACAGATACAGATACACATACACACACACTGATACACACACACACACAGATACAGATACACACTCGCTCTCCCCTATACGCACACAGACACAAACAGTGAATTACAGGCAATGACGAATGTGGGTGGGTGTTAGGAGGGGGCCAGGGACACTTTGTGAGGAGGGGGCCAGGGACACTTGGGTGGGTGGGTGGCTAGTTAGGAGGGGGCCAGGGACACTTGGGTGTGTGGGTGGGTGTTAGGAGGGGGCCATGGACACTTTGTTAGGAGGGGCCAGGGACACTTGGGTGGGTGGGTGTTAGGAGGGGGCCAGGGAAACTCTTGCTAGGAGGGGGCCAGGGACACTTGGGTGGGTGGGTGTTAGGAGGGGACCAGGGACACATTGTTAGGAGGGGGCCAGGAACACTTTGTTAGGAGGGGGCCAGGGACACTTGGGTGGGTGGATGTTAGGAGGGGGCCAGGGACACTTGGGTGGGTCGGTGTTAGGAGGGGGCCAGGGACACTTGGGTTGTTAGGAGGGGGCCAGGGACACTCGGGTGGGAGACAGTGACTGGGTGGGAGAGAGTCACTGGGTGACAGTGACTGGGTGGGGTGACTTACCTTGCCGCCGGACGCTTTCCCCTGCAGCCCCCGATATCCCCTGCTGCCCCCGATATCCCCTGCTGCCCGGGACGGGAGGTGGGCTTGGGGGCACGGGAGATGGGCTCGGAGGGGGTGCCATGGGAGGTGAGCTCGGGAAGCTGGCCGCGGGGGGAAGCGGGCCGCATAGGAGCTGGTACTTCCTCCTCCGTCCCATGTTGGGAGCGGGGGGGAGGAAGGGAGCGGGCCCTGCGCATGCGCGCGGGACCGCGGGGGGATTCGCCGCCATTTTTTTAACTTGAGCGGGGGGGGGGGGGGTGACGGGAAACACCGCGCGGCCAGCCTCGCTGCGACCCGGCAATTTTGGTGCCGTGGCCCGGTGCCGGGTCGCGACCCACCATTTGGGAGACGCTGCTGTAGAAGACACATAATGTATGTGATACATGTAGAATAAATGCATAGTTTTTATTTTTTCGGGTTTATTACACAGTATACTGTACTGAATATAAAAAAGTAGACTCCGGTACGTGGGTTTTTAAATCCGATTCAGCAATGTGCAGGCATTGTTACACAAAGCGATATTATCCATCGAAATCCCTCCATTAGCCGTTTTCTTTTCTGAAGAAAAACAAAAAGAAAAGTTTTACTGTAATGGTCAGCCCCCTAAAGAAGTTCCCAGCCAGTCCCACGAATAATTTTCTCGGGGGGCGTCTCCTGTTAACATGCGCATGCACCTTCCGTCGATGTAATGACACGCATATGCGTTTCAAGAAGGTTCCAATGCGCATGCATACAAAGGAAACTTATCAAAATGTGGCGCTCTAGATAATCAGATAATGACCATTAATAATGATATAAATAATACAGTGATACTTATACAGATATATGATGCGCATGCGCCTAGCGTTCCACCAATAGTTCAGTATCTGCAGTACAGTACAGTACAGTACTGTAGAAGCCGCTCAGCCAATAATATTGCTTACAGGAGAATCGCTTGACTTTTTAATCGTACCGATATTGATACTGTATTGTCAAAATAAAAAAAAACAGAAAATAATACGGCAACAATACTCACCATAGAATTTCCCATTCAGCTGGCGCCGGCGCCGGTCCACTGCCAGTCCAGCGTTCTTGATCATCCACGTCGATAGTTTGCAGCGGGACTAGTCCACCTGTAGTCAGCTGATGAGGCTGGAAATTGCTAAGGTACATGCAAGCTTGATCGAAACTGCACGCGAAATACGGCTCAGGCTCAGGGTTGTCACTGACGGCGGGACCGTCATTGGAAGCCGGTGCTGGTGCATTGCTTGGCAGCGACTGTCGTTTCTTAGTTGGTTTTAACACGACCCTTCGCTTTTTGCCGTCATCATGAACATAGATACAGGAAAAAGCCGGTGATACACACCAATACCCTCCAACAAATTGTGGCTCAATACGATAAAAACAGGGATCGCTACATAACCTTTTCCTTATTGCACGCTTCCATGTATGAGGAGTTGGCGAAAATTTGTAAAAGTCATAGTTTTCGACAAATTACTGATAAATTTGAACAACTGTTGCCATCTTATCCTCTGTTGCATTAATCGCGGCCCATATCAAATACGCGTAACTTCTGTCGGGTTTTTGAAAAGCGGGCTGCACTTGAACACTCATGGCGGGTGGGTCTCTGGAGAATACTGTAACCGAAACTGGTCTTTGTCTTTCTTTAATATGAAAAGCCTAAATTGATACATTTTTGCAACCTCTTCCTTCAGTCTCAAGGCCAAGTTACAATAGCACACTGTGGTATCTTTTTGAAATGAAACACCTGCAAGTCAACACATTACTGAAGCGCATGCGAATTACAATTCATGAATATCTGCCATCTGGCGGACACGCGAAGAATTGCAACCTATTAAATCCGAACCATTCTCAATAAACGCATCAACCGCGCGTCAGCTGCGCATAACCCGTGGCTGGGTACGCAAAATGAATGCGGCATGCGCCAGGTGAAGAGCATCGCATTCCAGGAAAAGCCTGGGAAAAACCGGCAATTTGTTAGAATAAAAGCTGCCGCAGCAGTATTATGCAAGAGAGCCGACGTCACGCCCGATTGAGACTAATATATGCACCCACAATCTATCACAGAGAAAGGGAACATGTGTAAAGAGTGATGATTAAAGTAAAAAAGAAGAAAATAAATAAATGATAGGGCTCTATTGGTAAATATGCTCACCCACATGTATAAACATATGTGTAAGAACACCATGATTAAAGTAAAAAAGAAGAAAATAAATAAATGATAGGGCTCTATTGGTAAATATGCTCACCCACATGTATAAACATATGTGTAAGAACACCAAATAGCAATGTTCCTCTATCTGCAACAAATTCATGATACTTGTCATGATTCATCATGAATTTGTTGCAGATAGAGGAACATTGCTATTTGGTGTTCTTACACATATGTTTATACATGTGGGTGAGCATATTTACCAATAGAGCCCTATCATTTATTTATTTTCTTCTTTTTTACTTTAATCATCACTCTTTACACATGTTCCCTTTCACTGTGATAGATTGTGGGCGCATATATTAGTCTCAATCGGGCGTGACGTCGGCTCTCTTGCATAATACACTCCCCACTGATTAATGTGGGTGGGACAACTGAGTGAGTAGCGTGATGTCACTTCCTGTTTTGATTTCTATATCAGGATAATGCAACACGAGTGAAAGCACTCTTTGACAAAGTCCCTGTGCGGACGAAACGCGTCAGAGCGCTGAGTGGGGACTCCTACTCCCCTTTTTTATCCATGTTTGCCGGGAACCAATAAAGGCTTTAATATTTTTTGCACAGTCCAGCCTTCTTGTCATTTTTTGTCCAAGCAGTGCCCGCTGATTACTTTCCTAGGGAGATGATATACTGCTACCATCTGAATATTAAGTTGAAAATATTATCCTTAATCACGACCCCCGATGAGTTTTTGAATGCTGCTTCCCAGACATCTTTCCAGATATCAAGATCTATACTCACATTAAGATCCTTTTCCCAGGATACCATATAGTTATCGGGGGTTTGGTTGCTCTTGATAGAGGATAAACTCTGATATATTCTGGAGATAATGCGTAGACACCAGTCCTCATATAAAGTTAAGACATGGGGTTGTTTTGGTTTGTAGACTGATTGAATATAATGTCTAACCTGGAGAAATCTGAAGATTTCAGAAGAGGGGATACCATGGTTTGTTTGTAGCGAAGCGAATGGGGGGACTTTTCCTTGAGTAAAAATGTCATTAACTCTTATGAGTCCTTTTTGAACCCAGGTATTGGATTGCGGGTTTCCTGTATAAAAAGGAAGGGAGGGGTCTGAGAATAGGGGTTGCATAAGGGAAGGGATACCGGTTAGTTGAAACCTGGATTTGAGGGAATCCCAGAGATTAGTGGCAAAAGATATCACCGCATTCTTGTAAATCTCAGCTGGTCTAGACTTTTTGTTGAGCCTGAGAAAATTCTTTATTTTACATGGGGAACAAATCAAATCCTCTATTTCGACCCATCTTTTATCGGTTCGGTTTGAATGCCAGCTAATAATTTGCCCTAGTTGTGCCGCTCTGTAGTAGTTTTGTAGATTCGGAAGAGCTAAGCCTCCTTCTGATTTGGACTTATAAAGAATATCCTTGCGATCTCTGGGTCGCCTATTTTGCCAAACAAACTTCAACATTTTCTTCTGAATATTACTGTATTTAGGTCTTTCTGACAGATTTTAACCGGGAGAGATTGAAAGAGATAGAGGAGTCTAGGTAATATATTCATTTTAATAGTGGCTATCCTCCCAAACCAGGATATTGTATACGGATTCCAAGTGGTTAAATCCTTAGCTATCTGGTCGAAAAAGGGTTTAAAATTAGTGCTGTATAAAGTTGAATAATCTTTTGTTATTTGAACCCCTAGATATGGTTCGGTTTCCATTTGAAGTCGAAATTTAATTGAAGTAATTTTACCATATCTTTAGGGAGATTTAAACTAATGGCCATAGATTTGGAATGGTTAATTTTATAGCCTGAAAGGGAGCCGAATTCTGATAGAACATGAAAAAGGTTAGGGAGGGATGTGAGAGGTTTGGAGAGCGTCAATAGTATATCATCCGCAAAAAGAGCTATCTTGAATTCTTCCTGACCAACAGAGATACCCGCAATATTGGATTCATCCTTATTCGGCATGCTAATGTTCTATGGCCAGGGCAAATAACAAAGGTGATTGCGGACATCCTTGTCTAGTTCCATTTAATATTGGAAAAGGATCAGACAAAGAGTTGTTTGTTTTCACAATGGCCGTTGGTGTGGAGTATAGTGTGTTTATACTGTTTAAAATTTTGGATGTGAATCCCATCTGCGAAAGCGTAGCTGACATAAATCTTATCTGTCGAAACACTTTTTCTGCGTCCAGTGAGAGTAATAGAGATGGGTATTTTATTTGTTTTGCCACATGTATTAGATTCACCGTCTTCCTTGTGTTATCGAGGGCTTGTCTGCCCAGAACAAATCCCACCTGGTCCGGATGAACCAATTTAGGGAGAATACTGTTTAATCTATTGGCCAACATTTTTGCATATAATTTTAGGTCTGTATTTAGCAGAGAAATAGGTCTGTAATTAGAGCACAACAAAGGTTCTTTCCCCTCTTTTGGGATCACTACTATGGTAGCACACAGCATATCTCTAGGGGAGGGGGGGGGGAAAGGCCGAGTAACATATAATTAAATATTTTGGTAAGGAATGGGAGGAGCGTTGTGGAATTTTTTTTGTAATAAAGATTGGAAAATCCACCCGGACCAGGGGCTTTCCCAATTTTCAGGGATTTTATTGCTTCCAAAATTTCAAGGGGCTCTATAGGTTTTTCAAGGTTTATTATATCATTCGAATCTAGTGTGGGGAGGCGGCATTCTGCTAAAAACTTTTGAATCTTTATTGCCTTGTTATTTTTAGCAGAGTCTCCTACTAGGCCTGGTAAATTGTAAAGAGATGTATAGTATTCTTTAAATGTGTCGCTTATATTTTTAGAGTTAGGGAATACCAAACCATTATTAGTGTAGATATTATTGATTTTAGCTTTAGCTTGTTTTTGCTTTAATTTGAGTGCCAGCATTCTATCTGCCTTCTTGCTTTTTTCATAATATTTCTGTTGAGTCCATCTTATAGCTCTTTCTGCGTTTGACACCAACAAAAGATTTAGTTCGCCCCTTACTGAGATTATTTGCCTGTAATTTTTCCGGGAGGGGCTTGATTTGTGAATAAGTTCTAATTCAGATCATTTTTGTGTTAGTATTTCAATTTGTTTTGTTTTTTCTTTTTTTCCGAGTAGCCAGGGCAATTAATTTGCCTCTTATCACTGATTTGTGAGCCTCCCAAAGGGTGAAAGAGGAAACGTCTGGGGTATTGTTTATTTCAAAATATTGGGTCAGCTCCTCTTCCATTAGTTGGAGATTTTGTGGGTTCAATAGTAGAGATTCGTTTAAAGACCACAACCTTGTTTAATTTTTGGTTGTGAGGTCTACCAGTCTAGTAATAAGTGTAGAGTGGTCTGACCAAGCAGAAGGGGCAATTACTGCTGAGGAGATATTATCAATAATTTCTTGGTCTATTAGGATATGACTATTCGAGAGTAACTATTATGGGGGTGAGAGAAAAAGGAAACATCCTTTTCCTTATTGTTTACTAATCTACAGGAGTCTACCAACAACAGCTCCTTGGTCATAGATACAAGTCCCTGAGTAGAGGGGACTGTCCTTTGTGGCGGTGGGAGACTGGGAAACTTATCTATATTTGGATCCATTATTGCATTTAAATCTCCGGCTAGAATTAGAAGACCTTTCTGGACAGAGTGTATTAAATTTGTTAGTTCCTGGAAAAAAGATTATTGATTTTCATTAGGGGCATAAGTGTTGACTATTGTTAGATCAATAGAGTCCAATGATCCCATAATAATTAGAATCCTCCCAGCCAGATCACTTTTAATTTTGTCCACTTTGAAGTTAAAAATTTTATGGAAAAGTGTAGCTACGCCATTCTTTTTCGTGGGAGCTGATGAGTGGTAGACTAGAGGGTAATCACCGCTAAACAGCAGTGATTGATCCTCCTTTTTCAGGTGGGTTTCTTGAAAAAAAATGATTCTCCGGCTAGTCTTTTGGTTTCCGAGAGAGCAATACGTCTCTTTCGGGGGGAGTTTAAGCCCTTGGTGTTTTGAGATATTATATTAATTGGCATGGTGGTGTTTCAGAGGTGTGTAATACAAGTGAACGGAGTGATAACTTACATATAGTTGAAGAATCAGTACATCAGTTCTCGGAGGCCGTCTGGAGTGAAAACATATACATCGAGAGATATACATATTATTACACAATAGTATCAAATGCTTGTAAAACTGGGTAAGGGGGAAGGGTAGACAAGGTAGGGAGGGGTAAACAGAGGACACCGGCTTCCAAACGATGTTTGGGGGGACCAGCCATAATAGGACATGTGATGCGAATCTCTCGCATTCACAGGTTAAATGAACATGGGGGGGCGGGCAGCGGCCCAGCAGCTCAATGCCGCAGCGCTCCTTTGCCCAGGAGCTAAACCTTGAAAAAGGAAAATCAAAATCAACCCAAAAAATACGGGGTGGGTTGTATGTGTGATTTTACACATCAGGGGAACAAGAATGGGGGCAACAATCATTATAACTATTTACATCACCTTATATTTTCTCAATTTTAAAAGCATTGAGTAGATCGGGCTGTCAGCCGTAATTCGACAATCTCGACACTTATATTCCGTCTATAGGGGGAGAGGGACAAATAACAGGGTGAAGAGTGTACCTAGAGCATAACCTTTAATATTTAATCAATGAAAAAGATTTAGTTGTTGAACTTTGGTAAACTATTTCTAGCATAGGCAACATATTGCTCTGAAACCTATATTCAAAATAGACTTCTACCTAGAAAACAGTTCCGAGTTAGGACCCTCGTGTGCCAACTCCTTTGAGTGATCGTATTGGTTCAAACTGACTGTCAAATTCTAAGTGTAACTTGTGAAAACAGTTCCACAGTGAACGGTGGAATTATTTGAGTCTTGGAACTAGAACACTTCACTGCCTTAGAAACTAATCTCGGTAGTTTCTTGATGAACAGACCGTCCTGGTCCGTGAGGATAGTTCAAGTTGGTCGATGTGCTCCAGATATCACAACCGTTGTTTAGTTTCAAATAAGTTTCTGGAGTGAACAACATATTCACTTATAACTTATATCCAGACCACACTATGGCTTGCCTGCCATCTTACATAGGTGCTTATTAAGTATCCAGCTCTAATTTTCAGGTGGGCTGGGTCTTTGCTCGCCTAGAGGTTGGAGTTTTCACCCATGCCTGGCGTTGTTCCTTAGGTGAAAGACGAGGCCTTTGAGAGACCTCCGGATCCTCTGGTGCGAGTAGACCCAATGATCGCAGTTTCTCCTCACCTCTTCTGGTGAAAGTAGAGTATACATTGTTTCTTGATAGGTGAACAATAGTTTGCATGGGAAACCCCAGCGATAGCGGATTTTATTGTTCCGTAATGAGTTGGTGATCTGCGCGTACATTCTTCGCTTATTCAGCGTGATTTGGGCCAAGTCGGAAAGATAAGGAGTTGAACATTATCTTGCTCTATCTTTGGGGTGGCTCTAGCGGCTCTCAATATCTCCTCTTTAATACAGAAATAGTGTAGACGTGTGATCACATCTCGTGGCTTTGCTGGGTCCAGGCCTTTCGGTCTCAGAAGCCTATGTGCTCTGTCCGTCTGAAATTTCTCATCCGATGTTTCGGGTAGCAGGGACATAAAAAGCTGATTGAGATATGCGTCTAGTTGAGCGTTATCCACTTCTTCCGGGACGCCTCTGATCCACAGGTTATTGCGTCTTGACCGGTTCTCCGTATATTCCAATTTTTCAAAAATTGTTTTGACTTGAGTTTTTAATTCGTGGATTTCTTGCGCTTGGGTCTCTTGGACAAGGGCGATGTTATCCACCTTTTCTTCCAAGTCCACGATGTGGTCTCCAATAGATGCAATCTCCTCTTTAATGCTGCGACGGATAGAGTGAAAGGAGCTTTTTATTTCTTGAACAAACACCAGCATTTCTTTGCAGGTAAGTGGGGCATCTATCTCTTCTTCCGAGCCTGATTCTGTCTCTGCGTCTTCGCCTGCGATAGACGCTTCTTGATCTTTGGTGTTTTGTTTTTTAAAGAAAAGGGATGCCTCACGCCGGACCACCGTTTTTTTTTTATTTAGTGGATGGCATGTTTGTTGTTTTTACTTAGTAAGTTTTTGACTTTGAATAGAGCTGAGTATATTTAGGTGATGTAAAAAACAAAGAATGGTTAAGTTGGAATAAGCCCCCTCATTCCTATGGAGACCTAATCACACACATTGGTAGCAGTTCCTTGCTTATCCCTGTTTTTTTTGTTGTACTTTCTAAATTAAAGAAAGCATTTTGATTTTTTTAATTTCCCGCCAAGGAAACAGTTTTGCTGCTTTCTTGCTTTTAAGACTCTTTGCCAAGTTGTTGTTTATTAAAGACTGTGTTTAAAAGTTTTGTTGTTAAAGTGAAGCAATTTTCCAAGTTTCCACGAAAGAAAGTTATTTTTTTCAAATAAAGTATTTTGCGAGACTCTATGTATTAGGAGCTGATTGTTTGCAAGATAACAATGTTAGGTACTATCTGGCGGGGATGAGGACTCAAGAATAATATTTTGAACGCTAAAGGCAAGCCACAAGATTTTTTGCAAAAGAGAAAGAAAGTGTTTTCTGTCTGTCTAATTTTTTTTGTTTTGTGCACGGGCCATGTATTAAGGACTGTGGTTTAAGCATTGTGCACCAGGAGCTAAAATTGTAAGGTTCCAGGATTTCGGAGTGCATTGCACAAGTTATTCTGCCAGGAGGGTTTTGCATAAGTATAGTGGGCCCAATTTTCCAGCTAGGAAAGTTTAGCAAAAGTGAGATTGTTTTCCCACCAAGAAACTGATTTAGCAAAAGAGTGCATGGGTGCAACTATTATGGCGAGCCCACCTACTCAAGTAGCTCTAAAGCATGGCCACGCCTATTCAGAACTGTCCAATGAGAATCAAAGGAAAAGAATAATTTCCACCCCTATTTGTCTTGATAGGACAGGTCAGTTGATTACAAGGAATATTGCATGTGTGGGTAAGTGTGTTATGAAGTCACAAAACCAGAGGAAGGGTTACATGTTTCTCCAGCAATGTCGTGTACCTCATCATGTGCATGAAATGCCCAGGGGGCTGTTACTACATAGGTGAGATGGGACAGGGGATAAACAAGAGAATGAATGTGCATTACCACAGCATCACACGCGGAACAAGAGACAGTCCTCGCCATAAGATGAACGATCTGAATGTGGCCATACACAAAGGTAATCTTAGAACACCGAAAGAGAGATGGTTGCATGAATACAAATTTATGCAACTGTTCGGGACACTTAGCGGTGGCCTAAACCAAGATCGCAGCTTCATGAGTCACTACCCTAACACAAGAAAACTCTTTTCCCATGAGTGTTATAGGCCTTGTCTATGCATACTTTGCTATGTATATGAAAGCACACACAGCTATCTTTTACACATGTAGCCAGGTCTTCCCTTGCGTCTTTCCCTTGCCCCACCTCCGCTGCATCTGGTGGCACTGCGGGGAAGTATGGAGCGGTGATTGGATTGCCGAAGGCTCTGGCGGCTCCCTCTGCAGTGCCACCATTTTGTGTATTGAATCGCGCATGCGCGAAGCTGGCGCACGCGCACAGTACTCTCTTAAACCGGCGGCTATTCCAGGGGAGGGCACACATGCGCAAAAGATAGTGCAAGCGGCAGCAAGTGCAGGGAAGAGGCTCTGCTGGGACTACAGATGCCAGCATGCATAGGGGCAGGCAGTCAGGTGCCCAAACACAGCCAATAGGGCTGCAGCATTCACGGAGGCCTGCAGTTGATACATTCAGGACCATGCCAGTCGGAGCTGAGTAGGGTGTATGTGTGCAGGGTTCTGTGACTCCTGCACTAGGCCAGATACCCCACTTAGACCACAGCTAGGCCCAACTCCCCTGTCTAGCTTGTGGTTGCTGCAGGGACAGGCCCATAGATAGGGACACAGACCCTGTAGAACTGAAAGTAAGGGACACAGTCAGGACACGGCTGCATCCTGATTACAGGTGGTCTGGGACCAGACACCTGCAGCAAAGAGAGTATCTTCATGGTGGGACACTCCAACTGGATACCACCCCACGTGGAGGCGGACTCATTGTGGACGACTTCATCACTGGATCAGTGGATCCCCTCTATCCTGTTGCCGGCACGCCTGGGTGCTGGAGCACCTGGCAGGTATCTAACTACACCAAGTGCACCAACCTTACACCTATTCTAGTGGGCAGCGCTATCTCACACATTGAGTGGGTGGGGGACTCTGAGAACACGGTGTTGGGAACATAGTGGGGGAGTTACGGCCGTGCGAGTCCTGGAGGGTAGCTGTACCTTATTAGCGTTCATTATTAACATTTATGATATATTTGCTATAAGTGTTGTTAGTAAAAGCTGTTATTCCATACTGTGTGTGTTTATTGGATCCTGTGAGGGGCTCCCCCCACTACGTTTGGATCCCTCGCAGGTGGAGGTGCTGCACCGAGACATTAAGTATATCACCCCAGGCTCCCAGTGGCAGAGGCTTAGGCCCTCTGTAAGCCAACAGGTAGCGCCAGCAACGGTAGCCTTCTTGTTTAGCGGGAAACAGGGTTACACACATACATATGTACAATGTAATTCTATTCCATATACCAATAGGGACCACATAGTAACTACACACACTAATAGTAATGCAACACCCTCTTACATTGCTACATCTACCCACACCATTTGTATACACTCCCACATACACCTTTTGAAAAACGCTGTATACACTGTGGGCACTTTATAAATATATATTTACATATACACACACACATACACTTACATTACTAACATTCAGGGATCATTTAACACCTTAAGTCATAAATCGCATACTGCACAGGGAGAGGGATAGGCTTCAGTCAGATACATTCCAGGATGCACGGTTTTTAACTAAAATCCTTCCTTGCTTTATCCATTGTAACACCACAGGAAGAAGAGATCAGTGTATCTCGAAAGCTCGCACAAATAAAAGCATTGATGGCCACAGAACTGTATCGTCTATTCGTTTTTGATTATTAAGCTCGGCTAACATGGTACAGATACCTCTACATCAAAATATGGAAGATTCCACATTGTACTGCACTCAGATGAAGCTAAATGATTTACTGAAAAAACAGGCACAACTAAACAGGTATATCATCTTCCTCAGCAAATGCAAAAAGGAACATCTGATCCCAAAAGGACTCACCTTCAAAAACCCATTTGCGAACACATACACCACAAAATTCTCCCAACAACTGTGCATCAGTTCCTCTGAAAGATTAAGGAACCATCTGACAGTATCTTCTATTCATTTTTGAGATATATATATCTAGAAAACAGAAAAAGTTGTTTGTTTGCTGTGCATCTAGGCGATCTGATTGGTCCGTTGGTCTGTTACTCCGCCTCTGTCCAATCTGATTGGTCCGTGGCCCAGCCCGGCCCCCGCACACCTTTCATTGGCCTGCACCACACCTACCCCACTGGCAGACTCTCAGAACAATTACTGAGCCGCCTCTCTGCCAGCTCTCACCTCAGAAACTAACCTCAGCGCAGATTCATCCCCTGCGGACTACACACCACCTCAGGTAAAGTGCGCTGCCGTGTGCCACCCCCCCCCCCCCCAACACCACCACCCCTCACTCCTGCACACCGTCCGGTGCAGCACCTCAGGTACCGTGCACTGCCACGTGCCACCCCCCCCCCCCCAACACCACCCCCCTTTACCCCTGCACACCATCCGGTTCAGTGTCCTCACCTCCCGCCACGCGCAGCCTCGCTGCATAACCTGCCAACTGTCATTGCCAAACACACAAATTGAACCCCCCCCCACAAACACTAACACTGTCACCCATACAGAGTCACACCGAACCACCCAAATGCCACCCCCACTCCACAAACAACTGCCACCCCCCTCACCACTGCCGTACACCCTACGGTGCCACTGCTACTTCCACTCTGTCATCCGTCCAGCGACCCACCCTCCCTCACCCCCCCACATACCCCCAAAACCCCCCTCACCTCTGCACATTACTCACCATTTTGAAGATGACACTCCTCTATGGCCCGCACACCATCCTGTGCTGCGTGAACCACCCCCCTCCCCACCCCACCACCCAAATGCCACCCCCACCCCACAAACATCCTAGGCATCGCCGGGTCTCTCAGCTAGTATATATATATATATATATATATATATATATATATATATATATATATATATATATATAGGTTCCTTACCGAGTAGATCCAGGATCCCAAGATCACGAGGCAAGAAGGAGACAGCACACTCAAAGGTACAAAAAGCAGCGTGTATTCAGTAGAAAAACCGGCACATAAACCCGACGTTTCGGTCCTTGACACAGGACCTTTCTCAAGGGAGTGCACTCCCTTGAGAAAGGTCCTGTGTCAAGGACCGAAACGTCGGGTTTATGTGCCGGTTTTTCTACTGAATACACGCTGCTTTTTGTACCTTTGAGTGTGCTGTCTCCTTCTTGCCTCGTGATCTTGGGATCCTGGATCTACTCGGTAAGGAACCTATCTATACATTACCTGTATGGGACAAGCACCTTTTTACCACATATGTGTGTGCCATCTGTTTATTTTTATATATATATATATATATACAGGTAAACCCCGTTATAACACGGTCCTCGGGGTCCACCCCGAGACCACCGCGTTAGTAACGGGGTTGCGCTAATTTAAAAAAAAAAAAATGGCCGCCGCATTAGCGCATATTCACCCCGCGGTCCCGGCTTCCCCCTGTCACCTCGTGACAGGAGATGGGAGGGGAGATGCCCCTCCGGCTTCAGCTTCCCCTGTCACCGCAGGACAGGAGATGGGAGGGGGGATGCCCCTCTGGTCCCGGCTTCGGGTTCCCCGTCACCGCGGGACAGGAGATGGGAGGGGGGGATGCCTCTCTGGCTTCAGCTTCCCCTGTCACCGCGGGACAGGAGATGGGAGGGGGGATGCCCCTCCGGTCCCGGCTTCGGCTTCGGGTTCCCCGTCACCGCGGGACAGGAGATGGGAGGGGGGATGCCCCTCCGGTTTCAGCTTCCCCTGTCACCGCGTGACAGGAGATGGGAGGGGGAATGCCCCTCCGGCTTCGGCTTCAGCTTACCCTGTCACCGTGGGACAGGAGATGGGAGGTGGGGTGCCCCTCCGGCTTCAGCTTTCCCTGTCACCGCGGGACAAGAGATGGGAGGGGGGATGCCCCTCCGGCTTCAGCTTCCCCTGTCACCGCGGGACAGGAGATGGGAGTGGGGATGCCCCTCCGGTCCCGGCTTCGGGTTCCCCGTCACCGCGGGACAGGAGATGGGAGGGGGGATGCCCCTCCGGTTCTGGCTTCCCCTGTCACCGCGGGACAGGAGATGGCAGGGGGGATGCCCCTCCGGTTCCCCCCCCATGCCCCCCCACGCTGCACCAGGCCATCCCACCAGCCCCCGCAGCCATCATCCCCCTCCATCGCAGCACCACCCCCACCGGCACCCCCCCCCCTGCAGCCACATGCCTCACCAATCATCCCCAAGGTAAGGCTGATTTATGTATATGTGTATTGGGAGGGGTGTGTGTGCGTGTGTGTGTGTGTGTGTGTGTGTGTGTGTGTGTGTGTGTGCAGTGTGTGTGCAGTGCGCAGTGTGTGGCAGTGTGAGCAGTGTGTGTGCAGTGTGCAGTGTGTGCAGTGTGAGCAATGAGCAGTGTGTCAGTGTGTGCAGTGTGAGCAATGAGCAGTGTGTGTGCAGTGTGTCAGTGTGAGTGCAGTGTGCAGTGTGTGTGCAGTGTGTGTCAGTGTGAGCAGTGTGTGTGCAGTGTGCAGTGTGTGTCAGTGTGAGCAGTGTGTGTGCAGTGTGTGCAGTGTGTGCAGTGTGTGCAGTGTGCAAAAAAAAAATTAAATTTAATTTTTTTTTTTTTTTTAAACGGGAGCCACGGGAAAACCGCGTCATAACCGAATCACGGTATAACGAGGCGCGTTATAACGGGGTTTACCTGTATATATATATATATATATATATATATATTACTATATACTGTATATTACTATATACTGTCTATATATATATTACAATATACTGTGTATATACATATTTATATATTGTGACAGATACTGACTCAGTAGGCTTGACTGGAGGATATGTATGCCTTCAGCACTCAACCAGTTAACCTTCTGCTGGAGAACTGCATGCACCTTCAGCTAATTAAGCAGGAAGGACTCCAGAGAGACTGCAGATTTAAAAGGCAGGAAGTGGCTTACACAAGCTGAGTTCGTTTTTCCCCAGGGGGGTAGAGAGGCTTCTCCCAGCTAGGAAGGACCCTGGCTGTTCTGGTTCCCAGCCCTGCAAGAATCTCGGTTGCTGGGACCAACTGGGAACCCCAACCCAGGATAAAGACTGCTGCGAGCTGGACACAGCCTGCTCCCCGGAACCGGTGTTCCTGATTGCTGTTGGAGCTACAATGAGATCTTGGTATAGGAATCTCCTACAAATACAGATACGAGACTTTCTTATTGAACTTTGAATGTGTAGTACATGTTTTGGGCGGATAACAAGATTAGCTGGTTGCCCATTAGAAAGAGCCACAGTAAAGTTTAGTTAGTTTCACTAACGGGAATAGGTGTTTATTTTAGGGTTTATTTTGCCTTAAAGGGACAGTGCACCTGGTGTTTATTTTTATTTGTCTGGTGGATAATAAACCACTACAGTTTAGCTTTACACAGTATCTTAGCATCTTGCCGACCCTGTTATGAGGCCGTCCTTCCACAATACTTATATATATATATTTATATATATATATACACACACACACCTATATATAGCACACCCCTGAGGAAGGTCCTTCCTCGATCGAAACGTTGGGTTTTCAGTGTGCTGTTTGTCACTTTTCAATACAGTCTATTTGCTATATCTGAGTATGCTGCTTTTGTGCCTTCTCGCCTGTGAAGACAGTATTACTCTATTGTACTCTATGGAGCATGCACCTTGACATTATTCATTTTGCTTGGTGTGCTGGTTGTTGCTTTTGGTTATATATATATATATATATATATATATATATATATATATATATATATATATATATATATTGTGACAAACGGCTTACTCCGGGGCTCCGCCGTCTGTCCGGGACTGTTAGAACACGGTCTTTTAGGGTAGGTTAAATGATGAGACGTCACGTACTGTTCCTTTAAACAGGCTATGCCTGGTTTATTCAGTCCCAGGCACTGAGACTGCCACAGTTTAAACAGAAAACAAAGCCAAACAAAAAGCTGCTCGTCTGAGCGATAACTTAAACTTAGATGTCCCTGACTCAGAGTTGGAAGTGGCTTGTCCACTTCCACCAACAAAATAAGTACCTTTGCAGTCTTTAGACAAACTAACAGAATGAATGAAGCGATTTGGGAAAGAGGCTTTCTCACCCCTCTGCAGTTCAGCAGCCTTCCAGGCTCTTGGGCGGGGCCCAGAGGAAACAGGAAACAGGTCTTATATACCTGAACTCTAATCAGCATGACAGGTGACAGAAAACAGGCAGCAGACAAACTGTGGAATGGAGTGCCTGTACCACGAGGCTGCCCTGTTCAGCTTAGACAGGACAGAAACTGTTCAGTATCCTGGGAGCCCTGTATATGGAGTTTATTACCAACCCCTGGTTTCTGTCACATATCCTCCCCCCCAGCTCAGACCTCGAGGGGTGAGCGACCATGGATATTAGGGAGTGCATCCTTGACAACCCGTCGGCATTGCCATGTTTGTGCCCCGACCTGTGTTCCACAGAAAATTTAAAGGGCTGTAGGCTTAGGAACCACCTGGTCACCCTAGCGTTCTTCTCCCTATTTTGACACATCCAGGTAAGGGGTGCATGATCTGTGACCAATCGGAACTTTCTCCCCAACAGATAATACTTGAGTGTCTCTACAGCCCACTTTATTGCGAGACACTCTTTCTCGACTATGGAGTAATTTTTCTCCTGGGGATTTAGTTTCCTACTTAAATAAAGGATGGGGTGCTCCTCCCCTTGAGACTCCTGGGAGAGTACCGCCCCCAGCCCTACCTCAGATGCGTCGGTTTGGACTACGAACTCTTTGGAGAAGTCAGGTGTGACCAACACTGGTTGGGCACAGAGAGCTTCTTTCAGGCTTCTAAAGGCCTGTTCGGCTTCGGGGGACCACTTTACCATTAGCGGTCCTCTTGCTTTTGTGAGGTCGGTTAGTGGGGTTGCCTTAGTTGCAAAATTGGGAATAAACCTCCTATAGTAGCCAATTAACCCCAAAAAGGTCCTTACTTGTTTTTTTGTGACTGGCCTTGGCCAATTTTGTATCGCCTCTACTTTGAGTGTTTGTGGTTTGAGTAACCCTCTACCAATAGAATACCCCAGATACTTGGCCTCCTCCAGACCAATAGTGCATTTAGCGGGGTTAGCAGTTAGTCCAGCAGACCGAACTGCGTCGAGCACAGCTTGGACCTTTGGAAGGTGGGACTGCCAATCTTCACTATGGATTACCACATCATCCAGGTAGGCGGCAGCATACCGAACATGTGGTTTTAAAATTTTATCCATCATTCTTTGGAATGTGGCGGGAGCTCCATGTAAGCCAAAAGGCAGCACCTTATATTGAAAGAGGCCGTCTGGGGTTGAGAAGGCTGTTTTTTCTTTTGCCCTTTCTGTGAGGGGAACCTGCCAGTACCCTTTTGTTAGGTCTAGGGTTGTGAGATATCGGGCTTTGCCCAGTCTCTCTACAAGTTCATCCACCCTGGGCATAGGATAAGTATCAAATTTTGACACCGCGTTTAGTTTCCGGTAGTCATTACAAAACCTTGTTGTACCGTCTGGCTTTGGGACTAAAACTATAGGGCTGTTCCACCCACTTTGGGATTCCTCAATTACGCCTAGTTTTAGCATTTTTTTAACCTCTAAACTTATAGCCTCTCTCTTGGCCTCTGGGATTCGGTACGGTTTAAGGTTAACTCGGACCCCCGGTTCAGAGACTATGTCATGTTTAATTACGTTAGTTTTACCTGGCTGTGTAGAGAAGATTTCTTTGTTCCTTCTCACTAAACTCTGGACCTCTCGTTTCTGATGCACGGACAGTGTTTCAGCTATGCTAACCTCTGGGTCAGTTTCTTGATTCTCTGACGGACCTGGGGGTACTAGGGTTAACAAGACCTCTCTATCTTTCCAGGGCTTGAGTAGGTTTATATGGTAAATTTGCTCAGGTTTCCTCCTACCTGGCTGCCTTACCCTATAATTTACTTCTCCCACTCTTTCCAAGACCTCATATGGCCCATGCCATTTAGCAAGGAATTTACTCTCCACGGTGGGAACCAGAACTAGTACCCTATCACCTGGAAAAAAAATTCTGACCCTAGCACCCTTATTATACGTATTCCTTTGTGCTTCTTGAGCTTTCTCCATGTGTTCCCTCACTATGGGTAGGACTGCAGCAATGCGGTCCTGCATTTGGGCAACATGCTCTATTACACTTCTGTAAGGGGTAACCTCGTGTTCCCAAGTTTCTTTGGCTATATCCAGTAAGCCCCTTGGATGTCGGCCATACAATAGTTCAAACGGGGAGAAGCCTGTGGATGACTGGGGAACTTCCCTAATGGCAAATAACAGGTATGGTAACAAACAGTCCCAGTTTTTCCCATCCTTATCGACCGCCCGGCGTAACATGCTCTTTAAGGTTTTATTGAACCTTTCCACTAAACCATCTGTTTGTGGATGATAGACTGAGGTTCTGAGATGCTTGATTTTTAGGAGTTTACATAGCTCTTTTGTTACTTGGGACATAAATGGTGTTCCCTGGTCAGATAAGATCTCTTTAGGAATTCCGACCCGGGAAAACAGAAGTACTAACTCTTTTGCTATGTTTTTAGCAGAGGTGCTACGTAGGGGAACTGCCTCCGGATATCGGGTAGCATAATCTAATATTACCAATATATGCTGATGCCCCCTAGCAGACTTTATTAGGGGTCCTACTAGATCCATAGCAATCCGGTCAAATGGTACCTCTATTATGGGAAGGGGTACCAATGGGCTGCGGTATGCTTTGAACGGGGCGGTGATCTGACATTCTGGGCATGAGGAACAATAGTTTGTAATTTCTGCCAGAACCCCAGGCCAATAAAAGCTTCGGAGAACCTTTTCTTTTGTCTTTTCCACCCCTAGGTGTCCCCCCAATGGATGACTATGTGCGAGGTGTAATACTACGTTACGGAATGTCCGTGGTACCAACAATTGTTTAGTTGTAACTGATTTTCTTTTATCAACCCGATATACTAGGTCGTTCTCTACCTCGAAGTAGGGGTAAGCAAGTGACCTATCTGGTTGGCCATGAGTACTATTCTGGTCCCGTATATTTCCCCTTGCTACCGCTAATGTGGGGTCCTCCCACTGGGCCTTCTTAAAACTCCCAGGACTGACCTCTAGGTCAGCGAGGGTCTTATCCTGTACTGGGGTGGTAAGTGCCTGATCAACATCTTGATTTGGGGTATTCCCTACCAAAGTAGTGATGGGGAAGGGAATTTCACAGCACTCCTCCTTTTCCCCTTTCTTATTTGGGCCCTCGTCAACCTCCATTTCTGAAAAAGGGAAAGGATTTGTTTCTTCTAACACTTCGTTATGGTCTGCTACTGAACTCTGGGCGCTATTCTGAGCTGGGGACCACATTTTTAGAAAATGGGGAAAGTCGGTCCCTATTAACACATCATGTGCCAGTTTGGGTACAACACCCACCTTGAAATCTAAAGAACCAAATTCTGTTTCAAAAAAAACATCAACAGTGGAATATTCATGATTATCCCCATGTATACAACAAATTGCCACTCTTTGTGAACTGTTTACCTGTTTCTTCTTAATGGGCAATAGGTATTCGGACACTAGTGTGACCATACTCCCAGAGTCAAGAAGTGCCCGAACCCTCTTACCATTAACCTTTACAAATGCCCACAGATGGTTATTCAAGGGGTCCTCTGGGCTAGGGCCCATACATTGGGACAACAGCGAATAAGGTTCCACGCTGTTGCATTGCATGGGCTCATCATTTAGTGGGCAGATTTTTTCTGTGTGGCCCCTCTCATGACAATTTACACATTTAGGTACATAGTCTGTGTCCCACTTAGAGCCTTTTCCCGGCTCCCCATGTTGGCTATTGCCCTTAGTGTGCGAACCACTGTTGCTGGTGCTGCGTGAAGGTGGTCGCCGCTCTTCAGCTCCCCTTAACCCCGGTACCCTTTTACCGTCTCTGGAAGAGTCCTGGAACCTCGGGTAGTGGGGTTGCTCCACGACTGTGGGTTGCTGGTGCTCTCCTGCTGCATTGTACCTTTCTACGAGGGCCACAAGCTCATCCGCATTGTGGGGGTCACTCCGACTGACCCAATGGCGTAAGGCAGAGGGAAGTTTCCTCAAGAACTGGTCCATGACCAACCGTTCCACGATGTGGCTTGCTGAGTTGATCTCGGGTTGTAGCCACTTCCGGGCGAGGTGGATGAGGTCATACATCTGGCTTCGGGTGGCTTTATCCATCGTGAAGGACCATGCGTGAAACCTGTGGGCGCGAACAGCCGTGGTTACGCCGAGGCGGGCGAGGATCTCGAACTTCAATTTTGCATAGACGTTAGCTTCGGCTGGCTCTAGATCAAAGTAAGCCTTCTGGGGTTCGCCGCTTAGGAAGGGTGCGATTAGACCAGCCCACTCAGCTTCTGGCCATCCCTCTCTCTGTGCCGTGCGTTCAAACGTGAGAAGATAGGCTTCCACATCATCCGAGGGTCCCATCTTCTGAAGGTAGTGGCTTGCCCTGGTCATTTTCGGAACTGGGGCTGCCGCTGCCAGTGGAAGGTTACTGATAGTCTCCCTCAGGATCTCGAGTTCCTGCTGTAAGCCCTGAGCGAACCGCTGTTGCTCCTCTTTCAGCAAGCGGTTTGTCTCTTGCTGGTTTGCATTCGCCTGTTGCAGGGCTTCATTCGCGTCTCTCTGGACAGCGACATTGCGTACCAGCGCACTCACCACGTCTTCCATCTTGTTTGGAGAGAGAGAAAAAAACCTTTTTTTTTTTTTTTTTTTTTTCTTTAAAGTTCTTTAACCCCCAGACCTTTTAGTGTTCTGCCCGCATTCTCCACCATATGTGACAAACGGCTTACTCCGGGGCTCCGCCGTCTGTCCGGGACTGTTAGAACACGGTCTTTTAGGGTAGGTTAAATGATGAGACGTCACGTACTGTTCCTTTAAACAGGCTATGCCTGGTTTATTCAGTCCCAGGCACTGAGACTGCCACAGTTTAAACAGAAAACAAAGCCAAACAAAAAGCTGCTCGTCTGAGCGATAACTTAAACTTAGATGTCCCTGACTCAGAGTTGGAAGTGGCTTGTCCACTTCCACCAACAAAATAAGTACCTTTGCAGTCTTTAGACAAACTAACAGAATGAATGAAGCGATTTGGGAAAGAGGCTTTCTCACCCCTCTGCAGTTCAGCAGCCTTCCAGGCTCTTGGGCGGGGCCCAGAGGAAACAGGAAACAGGTCTTATATACCTGAACTCTAATCAGCATGACAGGTGACAGAAAACAGGCAGCAGACAAACTGTGGAATGGAGTGCCTGTACCACGAGGCTGCCCTGTTCAGCTTAGACAGGACAGAAACTGTTCAGTATCCTGGGAGCCCTGTATATGGAGTTTATTACCAACCCCTGGTTTCTGTCACAATATATATAGTGACATAGTCCAAAGATGTTTTAGGTCAGAAAGTGCAGGAATAGTTCAAAATGATCCATTCCACAGCTTCACATTTACTCAGGCTGGTGGATGGAAAATCCAGACCACAGTTTACAATGTTTCTAGTTCTCCCTCACCTGCTCTCCTAATCACTAGCACAGGTATTTAGAGCAGAGAGGGTTGCTTTTAACTCTCTCTTCTTAGAGCCTGGGGCTGGGGGTGTCGCTGCTCCCCTGCATCCAGTTCGGGGAGGACGCCCCCTTCAAGTATCACAGTACCATAGGATTTGCCTGGACACTTGGGACCGATTTCCCACACGAACAGATAAGACAAACAAATGTTTATTGCTGTATCTAAAAACTGTATGCTGTATCTAGTGACCCTAAATAAGAGGGCATTGTTTTAAGCTGGGGAACCAGGTTAGTTGGCCCAGCAGCAGTTAGAGAGGCTGATTCTGCTGTGTAGTTAGATCCCTGAATGGGATAGGATTTTATTTATATGATTTGGTTTTTGTTTCTTGAAGTAACAGTATGGGAAACACTGATATGAGTAAACCGCTGAATGTTAATAGCTGAGTGCCTCCTGCCTACACATGTTAAAGCTGCAGTCCCTTACTGGGATGAAAATAAAGCAGGCAGAAGCCTGAGTTAAGCAACATAATACTTTTTATGATCCTGTTTTTGTATAATTAACCCTAGAAGACTGTGTCGGGAAGATCCCAGACAGACGTCAGCGCTGCAAAAGAGCAGCGTTTGTCACAATAAATATATATATAAAAAAAACAAAAGACAGGGGTGCCCAATCCTGCATCCAATTGACAAAACATATAAAGTAATAAGTATAAAGTTTAAATACTTCAATAATAATAATATTTACTTGGTTATTTAGTTAAACCCTTTGGTCAAAGCGTCATAAGCCTGCATACCACGTCAAGCTATAACTAAAATTAATGCAGGTCCTACACTACACTGTGAACCCTTCCATTTACCTCTGTATGAGGGGAAGCAACCATAGTAGATCCTGTTCTTTGCAGTAAAGTGAAAAGACCTCCCAAGTTAAAAAGGTGAGGAGGAGTGAGCTCTGGGGGGAAGTTCCACCCACCTCCATTACAACTGTTACCAGTCAGAAATTGATTAACACACATTCCCAGCTAGCTCAAACTCCCACACCCACCACATCAAGAATATATATTTATGTCAAAAAGAGTGCTACTGGGCGTGGCAAATGTATACAACAAAAGACAGGGGTACCCAATGCTACATCCAATTGACAAAACATATAAAGTAATTCAGAGACAATTCTGAACGAACTGTTACTATTTATATATTTTTTTATATTTTTCGTCACAATCATATTTTCACTTTATTGGTTACAAATTTAAACCCATTTAGCTGCACTATTTGCTGTATCATATTATTGTTCTTTACGATTTATAGTATCATATATACATAAGTACCATCATTAATATTGATATATAGGTCAATCCATAGGATCTAATTATACTGTTAGTCTATACCCCACTAAGTTCCCACATTCTGGGTCTTGTCCTGTTTCTGCGCCAAATGCAACATTTCTCATAAATACCTAGGTTTTTGTGTTAAAACCAGCATTCATGCAGCATCTAGTAGACATTTTTAACCCCTTCATTTTTGCGCACTTGGTATTTTTCACCATATACAGTATACAGTGTGTGCGTGTGTGTGTGTGTGTGTGTCATTTTTGCTTTTTCCATCAAGTAGAGGGGCTTGCTGCTTTAAAGGAGCAGTTCAAGTGCATTGTTTTTTTGTTTTGTTTTTGAAACAGGATTGGAATAGGGGGTTTCTGGAGCTAAACCCCATTAATTTCAGCACCGGGGACCCTCTGCTTCTTGAGATTCTTACCTCCATATGGGGTTGTCAGTATCTCTGTGCTGTTTAAAGGTCCTGGCATGAGGGCCAATAGGAAGCTGCAAGGGATGATGTCACCGCTTTCTATTGGCCCAGGATGCAAGAACTTTAGCCGCCATTACCAAAAGTCAAGCTAGCCCAGTGGGAACTTCTCCCGGCACCCCTACAGAGAAAAGTATCTTGGGAAGCAGGGGCTCTCCGGAGCTGAAATTAATGGGGTTGAGCTCTGAAGACCCCTGCTTCAATCGTATTTAAAAGAAAACAAAAAAAGCATTACTTGGATTGCTTCTTTAAGTGATGTCAAAAAATAGGGTCATGGCATAAACAAATTGGATAAATACATGGAAAGATCTATACTGTACAAGCTATGTGTTGGAAAAAGTCCTTAGGGGATAATAGATAAGTCTATAAATGACAGCAAACAGTAAGCAGCAGTGGATTGGAAACATAATCATGATAGCCTTGACTGTTAATGCGATCCTATGAAACTTACTATGATTGTAACTGTAGGGGCTAATATAAATACATTTCTGAACTTACCTGCGATACTTTATGAAGAAATATGTTTCTTATCCTCCATTGATTCAGGTGTCAACTCAATACATACAAACACAGTTGTCTAGAAGAACATACAAATAAATATTTGTCTGGGGTTTCTTATACTTTTAATACAAATCAAAGGAGATTCATACAGTACTAAACATATACAGGACTTGTAATTGATCTGTTTGTGGTATTCATAGAGAGGAGCTATATGCAGTTACAGTGAAGGGCTAAGGTACAACATGAACATGTTACCTTCTAGTTCATCACATATAGTGATATTTGTAACTTCTATTTCCAAAACAATGGATTTCAGTAAATAGTGTAAATTTGTTAAAGGTTTCTACATAAGGTACCATTCTTGGTAAATAGTGCTACTCAATAAGACACCTTACAGTGTAAATACTGTATGACCTCCTTATTCTACTGAAAGGTATCTCCCTGACTGAAAGTTCTCTTATGGAGTAACCTGGCTTAGTAAATGTGGCCCTTTAGAGCCCATTCCCTTGTCTTAGGCCTGTAATATAGTGGGCATGCGTGGCAGTTATAGTTGGCTGTGGTTAGCCAGCCAGTGTTTGCTAGGGCTGCGCGTGCGCACGGCAGTGAGCGTGGAGCCGGGCGATAGCGGGGAAGACTAAAAGTAAGTATTCGCGTTGCTACCGCAATGTGTGTGTATGTGTGTATGTGTGTATGTGTGTTTGTGTGTTTATGTGTGCACAATATTAATAAATAATTTATTCTCACAGCATGTTTTTTTTAATTTTTAATACACACACACACACACACACACACACACACACACACACACACATATATACATACACCCAGCGACACACACACACAGCTTCCCCAGTGACACACAAACACACAGTGACACATACACAGTACCTTTCAAGCCTGTCGCTCACAGCAGCACGGACCGTACACACAAAAAGTGTGTGTCACGTGCACGAGCGTTCGCACAGGTGCGCACCCACTATATTACTGGCCTTATAGAGTAGCATGGCTTGGTAAATATGGCCCAATGGCCTAGATGCAGCCAACTTCATAGAGCTAGAGTTTTTATTGCACACTGTATAAAATTAAAGGTCACATTATCATTTGTAATATTTCACTGTATTCACTAATATGTATTAAAAATAGGTAGCAATAAGAAGAATGCATTATTAAATAATTTGACAGTTAAAATAAGTGTTAAACATTGCTTGTGATGCAATTGAGGGGAGGGGAGGGTGAAATAACTGTTTTGCTATAGAGTAATATAATAGGATTTGTTACAAACTCCTACAGTGACGGCCGCCTTTAGCCTCGTGCGGCTGTTTCAATGCGATTTTTAAAACTGTGGGCAGATGCGGTGTGTTCCGGCCGTTTTCCGACCGTTTTAGGCGCCGCGGGCGGTTTCATTGTTTAGCGCTATTAGCGCTGTTTAGCCATGAATGTGGCTGAACGCGGCAAAGTGCGTGACATACGGAAAACATCCCCGAAAAAATTCGGGGATGTACAGTACCGACCAAGTTTATTCTAATGCGGCTAGAGCCGCAAGCCGCGAGGTTTCCCGGCTTTGATGGAGAATCCCCTCGGCGTGCCGCACGTCACCGATGCGCGGTCACGCTTCATCGGGAGCATGCGCGCACGGCGTGCGTGCCCAGGGCTCCCCGAAGGGAGCCCTGGTGTCCCGCGATGTGGGGGATGCGGTGGGGGGCTCTGGGGGACCCGGCGGACCTGGAGAGGGGAGGGGGAAGCCCCGATCGGAGGACCGATCCTCCGAGGCTCCGGCGTGCGCGCGGGACACCTCGGCGCGCGCCCGAGATCTGCTGCGGCCGAGACCGGGTAAGTGTTAGACTAAGCTCGGCCGCAGCTGTAGGAGGATAAAAGGGGCCGCAACAGTATGTTAGGAAATTATTAAAATCCTTTTGATCCCTGAGGCCGGGTAAAGACTGAGAGCGCTCTCACAAGTGAGCTGCGTGATTAAAACAATGTAACTGAATTGTGTGTCCATACTGCGCACGCGCTTGTGCACGTGCGGGTGGGTAGGCGCGATGTGTGCAGAGACAACATTTTTTGTCTTTGTCGCCCGGTCACGTGCGCGGTTCAGCCAATGGGAGCCAACCGCTCACGTGACGTCACGGGCACACCCCCCATCTCGCAACTCTGCTATGCTACCAAAGTATTGTAAAATACTACAGTACTTAAAGACCCCACCAATACACTACCTACCCTTGCATATCAAAGAAGCTTGTAAATCATTGTAAGCAAATAAGTCATAGTGGATAAAGTAGGCACTACACAATGTGTAATTAAAATAAATCAAGCCCTGTATTAATACTGATATTTTTGTTTCTAATTTTTGGAACTTTTTTCTTTGTTTTTGATTCCGTGACCCTGTTTCACTTCTCGCCTGTAACATTGTTAATCTCATTTGTTTACATTGTTACTTGACAACCGATATGCCCGCCAATTTAGGTCTCCTGTCTTGCGTTTCATTTCTATCTTCTCTTCCGGTATGGTTTTCGAATATGTGTGAGTTTCTCTTTTTGGCACTTTATCCCAGAAGAAGGTCCACCATTGGACTAAAACAACGGATGATTTACTTCATAAAAGTAGCACATTCATTTTTGTCTACATCTATTATTTTTTTTGCCCTATATCATGTCACCATGGTTATTAATTTTGGTGGAATACTTATCTCTTGCTGGAAAAGAGTTTTCAAGCGTTGTCAAATGGCTTTGTCTTATTACAGTTGACAGCAACCTCTAGAAAGGAAAAAGTGACCTAGCTATTATGCTGTAGGTGATGTATGATGCAGTTTGATTTACTAGCTCCTGCCAAGGCCACAGTGGAATAGTCAAAGACATTATTCAATTACCTGGTTTTTTTCTTGGTCACGATGTGAATATTAAGATGCCTTTTGCTAATAATAACTACAATGTTTTACATGTAATGTTTGTCTTACACTTTTAGTGGCTGGATTCTATTTGCCATAGTGTAGACATGAAATAAAGAAAATATTAGCCAGCAGATGGTAGTAGTGCTTAACAAACAAAGAGGTAAATGTGCAGCTATTAAAGAGGCAATAAAAGCAATTTTCTTTTCCTTTTGGATTTTTTAAAATACAGAATTGAAGCAGGGAGTTTCCGGAGCTGAACCCCATTAATGTCAGCTCCCGAGAGCCACTGCTTCCGGAAGTGCTAACCTCCATAGTGGGTACCAGTAGCCACTCCAGGGTTCACTATATGACTGATTTTCAAAGCTCCCAGGCCCTGGGGGCAAAATAGGAAGACATGACGTCATCTGGTGCGGCTTCCTATTGGCCTATGTGACCGGGGGCTTTAAACTGCAGGAGATACTGGCACCATCTTCAGAGGTAAGTATCTCCGGAGACAGGGGGTCCATCTCCGGAAACCCCATGCTTCAACCCTGTATTAAAAAAATGAAAAAGGAAAACCGGCATGGATTGCTCTTTTAACCAAAAATAAAAAAACATTAGGGGGAAATATAAATTGATCTAACTTGAGGTAGTTTCATTGTAAAAATAATACACATGGATTGCATTCTTAATCAGATATTTAGTCGACAATATTCTTGACCTATGTTTATTAGAGTGTAACGAGTAAGTGAAATAGTTGTACTTTGGCAGAGCTAAATATTTATAGCTGTTGTCTCCACTGTACTGTATGTATATATATTTTTTAAATGTTTCTAAACCCAGATTCTCCCAAAGCATGTACTGTACAATATGCACTGGTCTTTTTTTGCTTTGTTTTTCAGGACTCCCATCGTTCTGTGGATATTTAATTTATTTCAGTCTTGACCCCCCTGACAGGGTAATGTTATTGCTGCTAAGCCAATGACTATGGTAATATCACTGTTATGTGTCTGGAGATCAGAACCAGGGCAGTCTGATTACTTAAGATCCTCTGGTTCATATAAGGCTTAAGAAGAAAAACAGGAAAGTACTGTATCCTGGAAAAACTGCTGCTAAGTTTCAAGGGAGAGAGGGAAATAGAGAGTGATAGAGTTTGATATATTAGTGTATTTACCTTTTGATTAAAGTAAATTTTAATGCTTACTTCTGAAGTGTCTGCTGCCTTAAAATACAGTTTGTTGTCCAACATATTTACTTATGGTAGAAATAAAGCAAGTTGACTAAAGTTTTCAACACTGGTAAATAAAGAGGTTTGGTGTTGTTGGTAAGAAAACTGCACGGTATAAAATCTAATATTATGATTTAATTAAATTAGAACTTTTATTCAAGTTGTCAAAATGCCTTATACTATAACTTTCACCTCATGATGATGAAGCCGAGCTCCCCTCTTCCCCTCTACCCTCCGGTGTGGGGAGGGAGGCTGCAGAGTCGATCGGAGCGCTGGAGCTACATGGCGTAACCGGTGTGCGGGGGCCACCATCTTAGGCGAGGTGCACATGCGCAGAGTAAGTGCAGTGGCCATCTTGTCGACGGCTCTGCCTACATGGCATTGCCGGACTACAAGTCCCAGGCTCCTCTAGTTTAGGCACCACATGTGGAGCCTCAGCCAATATGGCTTATCCAGAGTGGGAACGAGGATATCTTTAGTGTGGGCACTGTTCCATGGCAACTGGGTCTTAAGTGCCTGGGGCACACTCTGTACTGTGATGGACTTTGGTGTGATATATGTGCTGTTGTTGTTATTGTATTGTTTTAGTGTGTTACAGTAAATACCAGTTATATACCGTGTGTATTATTCTTACTGTATTGGTTCCTGTGAAGGGTTATCCTGCCCACGCTGGGATACTTCATAGGTGGAGGCGCTGTACCGAGAGGAAAAAAGAGCTCACCCCAAGCACCCAGCGGCGGAAGCTTAGGCGTCCTGTGAGCAAGCAGGTATTCTGCACACGTAGTTCCCTAGTCATAGGGAAAGGGGGCTACAATTACACTGGTTGAACCTAAGCAGGGAACACCCTGTGTAGAAAACCATCTGTTTGAATGTGCCTAAGATGCGCTAATTAAGCAGACAGAACCACACTGTCAGGTGACTTTTTAGGCCTATATAACCCCAGACAGAAAACAGCCTTATGCTGCCTGCAGCCCATATTCAAAGTGGCCCATTATAAGTGGCATGACTACTGAACAACTCAAGTTTAAAAGGAAGTGCAAAAGAAGTAAAGAAGTGGACACCCCCAACTGGCTCTGATTCCTGCATTTGAACTACGCTGGAAAGGAGGATATCATCTATACCAGTCTGCATCATTACTGCTGTGATGCTGCCTTTACTATTTATATTTGCTGTGACTTCACTTCTTCTCAAATTATGCACTTCTTTTTACCAGCCTCTATATGTCTCTAACTCTATTCATATAGCTCCATCTCTCCTTCCTTCACCACTTCTCAGTTCACATGAACTCCTTTCTTACCTGCGCCCTCTGACACCACACAGCTATATCTCCTGCACTAAAACACACCCCTACAAATCATCCTCACACATTCTCTTTCTGTCCATGCTTCTCCTCCTTGCTTCTGGGGATATCTCTCCCAATCCTGGTCCCTGCCTTATTTCTACATGCACTTATCCTCGCCTGCCAATTGCAACCTCTACTCCTTCTGGTGTCAACCCCTCCAACCTCATACCCATCCCCTGCCACCCTCCCTCCTCTCTCCCTTTCTCCTGTGCCCTTTGGAATGCTCGCTCCCTTTCTAACAAGTTCCTCTCTGTACATTACTTTTTTCTCTCTCACTCTCTGCTCCTATTTGCTGTAACTGAGACCTGGCTCACTCAGTCTGATACTGCTCTGGAAGCTGCCCTCTCCTATGGTGGCCTTTTCTTCTCCCACACTCCGCGCCCTGATGGCAGGGGTGGAGGCGTGGGGCTCATGCTCTCCTCTCTCTCTGCCGTTACCGACCCCTTCCTATTCCTCCCTCTCTTGCTTTTCCCTCCTTTGAGGCTCACACTGTCCAGATCTTCTCTCCTCTCCCTGTCCATGTGGCGGTCATCTATTGCCCACCTACCTCTACTCATCCCCCTTCTGCCTTTCTCTCTCACTTTGAATCCTGGCTCTCTTTCTTTCTCTCCTCAGACTCCCCTGTTCTTCTCCTTGGGGACTTCAATTGCCACATTGATGACCCCTCTCTCCCTTGGGCTTCCCGCTTTCTTTCTCTAACCTCTTCGTTTGGCCTTCAACAGTGGACTGCAGCCAGCACCCACAAGGATGGCCACTACTTAGACCTGGTTTTCAATAAAAATTTCACTCTCTCTGATTTCTCCATTTCCCCTTTTCTTCTCTCTGACCATCATCTCATCTCATTCTCTCTATCTTGCTTCTCCCCTTCTCCACCTCCATCCACCCCCTGTTCTGCAGAAACCTGCGCTCTATTCACTTACCTGACTTTGAGTCCACTTTACGCTCCTCCCTCTCCTCTCTCAGCTCTGCTACAGACCCTAACAACCTGGTCAGGAACTACAACTCTGTCTTGTCCTCGTCTCTTGATCTTCATGCCCCGCTTTCTCTCTGTCGCACTCGCCCTTCTAACCCTAGACCCTGGCTAAATTCCCACACGTGCATGCTGCGTTCCTCCACTCGTTCCTCTGAACGCTTCTGGAGGAAGTCTCACACTCTCACAGACTTCCTTCACTACAAATTTATGCTATCCTGTTTCAACTCTGCCCTCTTGCAAGCTAAACAAGCCTACTTTTCTGCACTAATCAACATGCACAAGTCTAACCCATACCGACTGATCTCTGTCTTTGATACTCTACTCAAACCACCCTCAGCTGCCTCTCCTTCCTCCATCTCCGCTCAGGACTTTGCTGACTATTTTAAGGAAAAGGTGGAATCCATACGTTAGAATATCCCCTCTGTTTCTTCCTCCCATCCTACACTTCTTCCTAACTCTCCTCCTGCCTTCCTGACTCTTTTTCCACTGTCTCAGAGGAGGATGTGTCGCTGTTGATCGCCTCTTTTCCCTCTACCACTTGCCCTCTTGACCCCATTCCCTCCCATCTCCTAAAACCTCTTGCTCCTACTATAATCCCTACGCTCACACACATTTTTAACTCCTCCCTCTGCTCTGGAATCTTTCCATCCTCCTTCAAACATGCAACAGTCATACCATTACTCAAAAACAGCAAGCTTGACTGTGACGGTGACTTTGTAACAGGCTATTAATAATACACATCAAATAAAACTGGGTTGAACTGAACGAGGCTTAGATATGATAAAATGTAATTTATTCCTTGAAAAAGGTGAACACAACAGATTATACAAATAACAGACAAAATATGGACACTCACTTAAGATGGAAATGATGAAATAGTCAGAAATCGTGACTAACAGTTCATACAGCAATCTTGAAAATCACAAAAGACACGAAAGACAATAGCCATAGGCTGAGCCTGATTCTTATACAATTATTTCCCATTGAACACAATCTAAACCAGCCCCTCTCATAAATCAGTGGTGAGGTTGACAGTTTTCCACAGAGTAAAACTCCTCCTACCCAAGGACGTTTAAAAAACTGCTTATCCTATCTAAATAACTTCATAACTTCAGTTCAGTTTTACTTACTGGCACGCGAGACATATTAATACATTCCGGCACGCATGACGCTCCCAATAAGACTAAATATTACCGTGTAATACTAAAATTAAGAGAGATATAAATATCTGTCTCATAGGACCTGCTAGACATCATGTGTCTGTAATTGTTATTTGCGGCTCGGTCCCCCAGTTACACATATGTAATTTTTTGCACGTTCAGCCGAGGACATCTCATGGTATTCTTATATTTAATAAGGTCACTCATTCTGATATCTTTTTGGGCAACCGCACCCCTGGCCCCCTCAACCCCTGGTCAATAAATTCTTTGAAGCAGGGACTCCTGTGTAGAGAACATTTGTCACAGGT
Source organism: Ascaphus truei (assembly GCF_040206685.1). Lineage (NCBI taxonomy): Eukaryota > Metazoa > Chordata > Amphibia > Anura > Ascaphidae > Ascaphus > Ascaphus truei. The sequence goes on along the minus strand of NC_134483.1, from coordinate 200,615,671 downwards.
GCTATATTTCACACCCAATGCCCCAGACATGGGCCTAGCTCTCTCTACCAGCAAGATGTGTTAACATACACCAAACCCCCTCTGTACTTTTCACACCCAACTTCAATCAAGCCTGTTGAAGCCCAGATATTTCTGAAAAGACACCACATATTTGTATTTTTCTAAACCGCAGCTCATTAACCCCTTAAGCCCCAGTGTGTGTGTGGTGCAGACACTGGCACAGAAACAATACATTTACACAGGGGAATAAACAGTTGGATGGCTGAAGCAAAGCAAAAACACATTACTGGACCCCAGTCCAGTTAACCCCTTGCTTCCCAGGTGAGAGTAGAGGGTGGCCAAATGGGGTGTAACCCCTTTAATCCTGGGCCAAATCCTCTCTCTCTTGACATTGACCCTACCTGTCTTTCTAACTATCGACCTGTCTCCCTCCTGCCTTTTGCCTCTAAACTCCTTGAACGTCTTGTATTCTCTCGCTTGCTCCATTTTCTCAACACCTATTCTCTCCTAGACCCTCTACAATCTGGATTCCGCACTGCTCACTCCAAGGAAACAGCCCTCACTAAAATAACTGATGACCTCCATGCTGCCAAAGACAGAGGTCATTACACTCTGCTCATATTACTCGACCTCTCTGCAGCATTTGACACCGTGGACCACCCTCTTCTCCTTCATATTCTCCATACTCTTGGTATTCGGAAAAAGCTCTATCCTGGATCTCATCCTACCTCTCCCATCATACTTTCAGTGTCTCTTCTGCTAACACCTCCTCCTCCTCTATTGATCTCTCTGTGGGGGTACCCCAGGGCTCTGTCCTGGGACCTCTTCTCTTTTCTCTGTACACACTCTCTCTAGGTGACCTAATAACATCTTTTGGGTTTAAATATCACCTCTATGCTGACAACGCACAAATATACTTTTCAACACCCGACTTTACACCTGCTGTACAAACCAAAGTTTCTGAATGTCTCTCTGCTATATCATCCTGGATGGCCCTCCGCCGCCTTAGACTCAACATGGCTAAAACAGAGCTCCTCATACTTCCTCCCAAACCTGGCCCTACTACCTCCTTCCACATTACTGTTGGAACTACGATCATTCACCCAGTAGCCCAAGCACGCTGCCTAGGGGTCACATTCGACTCCTCTCTCACATTCGCCCCTCACATTCAAAACATTTCTAAAACTTGTCGCTTTTTCCTCTGCAATATAACAAAGATGCGCCCTTTCCTCTGTTGCTCGACTGCTAAAACTCTGACTCTGGCCCTCATTCTCTCCCGTCTTGATTACTGTAACCTCCTGCTGTCCGGCCTTCCTGACTCTCACCTGTCTCCCCTACAATCTATCCTAAATGCTGCTGCCAAAATCACTCTACTCTTTCCTAGATCTGTCTCAGCATCTCCCCTCATGAAATCCCTCTTCTGGCTTCCGATCAAATCCCGCATCTCACACTCCATTCTTCTCCTCACTTTTAAAGCTTTACACTCTTCTGCCCCTCCTTACATCTCAGCCCTAATTTCTCGGTATGCACCATCCCGACTCTTGCGTTCTGCTCAAGGATGTCTTCTTTCTACCCCCTTTGTATCTAAAGCCCTCTCCCGCCTTAAACCTTTTTCACTGACTGCCCCACACCTCTGGAATGCCCTTCCCCTCAGTACCCGACTAGCACCCTCTCTATCCACCTTTAAGACCCACCTTAAGACACACTTGCTTAAAGAAGCATATGATTTAGCACTGTGAATATTCTGAACACATGATACATAAAGCTTGGCCCCCTGCAGACGCACTTACCAGAACTCCCTCCTACTGTCTCTGTACGTTCTCCCTACCAACCAATTACACTTTAAGCTCCTCGGGGCAGGGACTCCTCTTCCTTAATGTTACTTTTATGTCTAAAGCACTTATTCCCATGATCTGTTATTTATATTATCTGTTATTTATTTGATTACCACATGTATTACTACTGTGAAGCTCTGTGTTCATTAATGGCGCTATATAAATAAAGACATACAATACATACAATTAATTATCGTAACACATTATTCATTGCATAAAAAGCAGGGAGACATGCAGTTAATAATGCACTAAATTGGTTGTACTTGAATTGAGTTTTACCTAGGTTCTCACTATTTTGAATAGGTTCCTGTTTTTTTTTTTGTTTTTTTTTGTGCACTCTTATAATGGAAGTTAAAAATTCTAGTAGCGATAATGGGTCCTGAAAAAACAAAAGCATATTTGATGTACAGTAGGTGCCAATATATTTTAGCATATATATTTCAGTGAACACTTAAGGAAACAAAAACTACAGTATGAGGTTTATAAATCTCTATACACTATAACTTAATCTACGAAGAAATCTTATGTGCTTTTAGCGCATGTTCCCCCACCCCCTGGGCTACGGTGTATGTGCTGCTTTACCCGCGGCTCACAGGAGGCCTGAGCCTCCACTGCTGAGAGCCTGGGTGTATCCTGAGTCGGTAATCGGTAGCGCCTCCACCTGTACAGGATCCTACTTTGTGGGATAACCCAGTTACAGGAACCCCATACAATAAAACTATATTATAAAAATATGGTGGGATTATTTAATTTTGGCATAATCTGTAACGCCTGTTCGTGTCTGGTCTGACCCACCCAATCTCACATTGGCCCCTGTGGTCTATCCAGCCCCGTTACATGTCTGTGTATGGTGGTGCACCTGTAGGCAACAGGACTCCTGAGTCTCCCGCTTGATGGTATTGGGGGATGTCAAGTCAAGACAGGTAGCCGAGGTAGTGGGTGACGAGTCCTACTTACATCATGTGCAGCGCCTCCACCTCATCAGGATCTATGTGGATGCAGGTAAATGGTCCTGATGAGGAACTTCTTCTTGGAGGTGAGGGCCCCAGGAGAGTAATTGCAGACTCACACCATGGGGTTCTTGGTAAACAAGCCATATTTATTGTGCGTGGTGATAAGGGCCAGCTGCCCCTCACAATCATGGTCTCAGCCACACATTCTTCCGTGATTCCCTTTAAAAGGTATGCCCTCCCAATGGAGTGGGATTCCCTCTCCCCGTAGGGAGAGCACCCCTGTGCCAGGTCCCTGGACACAGTTGGCCTTCTCTGGCTTAATATAAATTGGTGCCACTAGTTACTGCACTAGTGGGCCCCTTTAACTCGCTGCTTCACCTTGCATCCTCAACTAGCAGCAACCACACTCTGCAACTTTCCACACTAACTTTAGGCAGTGCAGTGCCTTATATACCTCAGGAGGCAGGCACATCTCTGAGGTCACTAATAATGGACTCAGAACATGTAGCCACTCCCATCCATACATAGGGCACCTCACCAGGGTGTGAGGGCAAACCTCCATGATTACTGCTGGCATTCCTGTAACTTACCAGGTTTTGCTGCCAGCAGGAGAGATGACTGTAGGCATTGTTAGGCATGACTACACCTGCGGCTCACAGGAGGCCTGAGCCTCCACTGCTGAGAGCCTGGGTGTATCCTGAGTCGGTAATCGGTAGCGCCTCCACCTGTACATGATCCTACTTTGTGGGATAACCCAGTTACAGGAACCCCATACAATAAAACTATATTATAAAAATATGGTGGGATTATTTAATTTTGGCGTAATCTTGCAAGAAAAATCATAAATTACTTTACTCTAGAAACAGGTGAAGCAGTGTTTTTTTTCATAATTTTAACAAAAATGCTTTTTGTTTATTAGTATTCACTTAAGAATAAGGGTTGTCATACATGAGGCATGCGGTCCGGCAAACGCTTTTGTCCGGTCCGCAATTCAGGACCGGGGCAGCAGCTTCATCATGTTTATGCAGGGAGATGAGTCGAGAGATCATGCGGGATGAGCCTGCACTGCCTCTTCGCCCTCCCACACTGCTACCCCATTCGAATTCAGCAAGAACTATCGCGAGGCTTGCCAGGCTAATAGTAGTGCTTGTTAGGCAGCACTTATAGTAGCGTAGACGGCGACATGCTCGAGACCGCTGACATCAAACGGGCCATCGCTACAACGATAGTTTCACTTTGGTGCAGGAGACCTCGGATGGCGACAGTGGGCATGGCAGAGGCGTGGCCCATGATGTCATGCTAGCGGTTCGCCATTATTGTCTGAACCACTTCACGTGATGCTGACGTCATGCAGCGGCCGCACACCAACACATAATCCAGTGACTATAGTGATTTTAGTTGGCATGTCACTGCGTAGTTCTGTCGCGGTCGCGCCCACTATGGGCACCCACGACGGACTTCATGTCTTTGTTTTTGCGCTGTACGCCGTCGCCGCTTCTGTAAGCATGGCCTTAGCCTACAGTATGCGCATGATCGTGATGCTGCGTCCTTGTGACACCATGTGCACTGCGATTTTGACTAGGTGCACCCCTTCCCCCCTCTGCTCCGGGCTCTGCTCCTCTGGCATAATTTGCACGGTTGGTAGGATCTGCTCTGTGGGACAGTGCTGTTGAGAGTAAATAAGTAAAAAGTGAGGGGACATAAGTGAGAGACAGTGGAGGGGGGGGATAGTAAGTGAGAAAGGAGGGAGAGAGTGAGGGAGAAAGGGGGAACGAGTTAGAGAGAAAAGGGGACATGAAGAGGAGAAGCTGATGAGAAGAACATGTAGGGTAGAAGCTGGTAAGATGTGGAGCATGTGGGTGAGAAGCTGAGGAGAAGAGCATGTCCAAACTAAGAAGAGTGGTCCAATATATGAGCTGTCAGGAAGCATCAAAAGAAAATAAAGTAAGTTCCAGTGTATTTCTTATGAAAGAGTTATTGTTCTTCTTAGTTGTATTAGTGATGTTACTGTTGTTCTTTATGATTACATAATGCATTTCTGATATCTGCATACAACAGTGCTACTATGTTTTATTTGCATGTTTTGAAAACGCACAGTACCTGAATGAAATACAATGACATCTAATCAAGTTAATTCAGTGTACTGTGTCAATAAAAAATACACTTGAAGTGGTTTGTACTGTCATTTTGTAACTTAAGAATGCAGTTTATGCAAAACCTGTATGCAGCAATTTATTCTTGTGTTTGACAAACCATGTGATATGGAAATTTAGCATGTACGTGACGACATTTTGCCAAACTCTTGGTGTGAAAACAACATTCGAAAGAGATTGTTATTACAATCTTTTTGCATAGATACATTTTACTGAACAAGGTACTGTGACATAGTCCAAAGATGTTAGGCAGCTTTCTGCCCCGTTTTAGAGCAGAAAGTGCAGGAATAGTTAATGATCCGTTCCACAGCTTCCCATTAACTCAGGCAGCTGGATGGAAAATCCAGACCACAGATTACAATGGCTCTAGTTCTCCCTCACCTGCTCTTCTAATCACATGCACAGGTGCTTAGAGCAGAGAGGTTTTGCATTTCACTCTCTCTCCTTGGAGCCTGGGGGCTGGGGGTGTTGCTGCTCCCCTGCATCCAGTATCGGGGTTGACGGCCCCTCCACGTATCACAGTACCAGAGGATTTGCCTGGACTCCACGAACAGATAAGACAAAACAAATGGTTACTGCTGTTGCTAAAAGACTGTACTATATCTTGTGACCCTAAATGAGAGAGCATTGTTTTAAGCTGGGGAACCAGTTTAGTTGGCCAGCAGCTGTTAGAGAGACTGATTCTGATGTGTAGTTAGATCCCTGAAAGGGATAGGATTTTGCTTATATGATTTTGGTTTTATTTCTTGAAATAACAGTGTGGGAAATATGGTAACACTGAAATATGTGAACTGCTGAATGAAAGTATCTGAGTACCTCTAACCTTCACATGTTAAAGCTGCAGTACCTTACTTGGATGAAAATAAAGCAGGCAGAAGCCTGAGTTAAGCAGCATAATACTTTGCATGATCCTGTTTGTTGTATAATTAACCCTAGAAGACTGTGTCGGGAAGAACCCAGACAGACGTCAGCACTACAAAAGAGGGGCGTTTGTCACAGTACATTTATGTCAAGCAATTTTCAGGAAATTTATCATGGATTTTTTTTGCACTTTAATGAATAGTGTTTTTGTATGTAAGTTGACAGCAAAACTAACATTTCTCAGACAAAAAGGCAAAAAAAATAAATTTGGAAGCGTAATTATGGGGATTCATTTCAATCTGACAAATTAAGAACATTTTGATTGTATAATTAACATTTTATTATTACACGTTTACACTGCATTACAGTGCAATACATATTCTGTATCTCAGGCAATAAAATCTCAGATCGTAGTTAGTCCTGTCTTTATTTTATCATCATATTCTTAGAAACACATGGACATAGCTTGCCCGATGACCTAATAGTCACACCCAAATCCTTAATGTTTAATCAGTCAGTTGAGTCTGAGTAGGGAAGTGAAACCTAGAGAGAATTTTCCTCCTTGCTTGTTCTTAGTGAAATGGCAGAAAACTGCAGAAAATCATAACCCCAAAAGGATTGCATATTTGAACAACTTTATGAACTGACAGTTAATCAGACCCTACCCTGCCTGTAAATACGTCACCCATTGAAAAGGGAAGCGCATTGCCAGAAAGAAAAAAACTGTTTTCAGTTGCTGATATAAGACACCAGTTCTTTGTGTTTAGTAGTAGCAAATGATAACTAAGGCTGCGTTCATAGTGCAGCTATGTAGCTCGCGCCGAAACAAACACTAGGACGTCAATGCATACTGTATGTGCTTAGTGCGCGCTAGTGCATGCACATGCACTACATGGAGAGCGGCGCTTTGTAATACAAAGAAGTTTGTATTTCCAGCGCGATACCGGGTCACAGAGGAGCGCGGAAGCTAGCGTGTTCTACTATGCATGCAGCCTAAGGCTTCGACCCCAGTGTATACTGCTGCATGCGTGCCTGGCGGGCTGGCGGCACGTGCGCATATGAAAGCCGAGATCTGTGGTTTCTGATTGAACTTTTAGTGAGGAGCAGGAGATCCGACGAGGGGGGGCATGGTGGGGGCGTGGCCATGACATTACGCGGCTGTTTCACCCTCATTTGCTGAACGCCGCCGTGACGTGGCCAGCGCTCCGTCCCCACAAGAAAACACAAAAATCTTGTCGGCAGAAAATCTGGTTGCGCATCGCATTCGCTACATGCACTTGCAGGCAGCTACTGGGACCGGCCCCATTGAGGGGCGGATCTTTATCCTGCAGCCCACGCCGTAGCGAGCGCAGCAGTAGACACTGGGGCAGAGGCCTAACATTTTTTGAAGCCGACAACTTTTGTTCAAGATTGGTCAATAAACAGTAGTGTATCCGTGAATGTCAAATGTTTCAGCTGTTATATGTCTTGTCTTATGTACGATTTTCCACTTCTCATTTGTGAACTTTAAGGTTACAAGGTTTTTTCTTCAGTTTGTTGCAAGGTACATAGCAAATCTGTAATATCCAGTGAGCATGTTTGAAGGATTGGATAAGGTGATAATGCTGGCAATTTTTTTAGGCTAATGAAATTGATGCTAACAATTTGATCACACATCTGTTACTGTCAATGAACCAAAGTACAGACTTTTAATTCCATCTTACTCCACATGCATCACATTGTGATTGCCAATATTTGATGTTCGGAAGGAGAAAAGAATATTATAAGCATTTGAAAGAGATCTTTATCTATAATTAATGAAGATAAGTTAAAGATCCCATTACTGGTTAGTGTCAATGGCTCAGGGATCCCCTCTTTGTGACAAAGAAGGGCTTTGTGACTTAAGAAGGGCTTTACGTTTGCCCCTTCTAGAGAATCAAATGAATTTGATCTCTATATTGATCTTCAAAAATATTTAAGAAAAATGACTTTACAGCGTCATTATAGTAGCAATAAGGTTACATCAGATCAAATTTCTCACAATGAGGCAATTGATATTAGAGTTGATCAGATGGCTATTATTGAAGATCTAGAAGCACTACTGAAAGAAAGTGACCCTGACCTTGTCAACCTTGGAAGTTACACACATACTGGTTTTAAACCAAATTCTGTATTTTTCCCATATGCCTCAAGAGGACACAATATAGAATTATTTGGAAAACTGGTTGAACAGGATTTCAGAGATATGTGTAAGAAAAAACAATTAGGATTATATTCCAATTTAATTTGGGATGAACAAAAAAGTATTAAACAACTAAAGTCCAATCCTGACATTGTATTATGGTCAGCTGATAAGGGAGGCGGAATAGTCCTCTTGAATACTTAGGACTATTTTAAGGAAGCTCATCGCCTTTTACAGGACCCCATCTCATATGTCACATTAAAGAGGGACCCCACAAAGGAATTTTTGAGTCTCATTAAAACGCATTTGTATGGAGCTCTGGAACTTGGTATTATTTCTAAGTTGGAATATCAATATTTGTTCACGGAGAGCACTGTGCCATTTGTTCACAGTGGGAGCACTGTGCCAATATTTTATTATATCCCCAAGATACACAAATCTCTTACTTCCCCACCCGGACGTCCCATTATTTCCGGGATTAATTCCCTCACTTCTAATTTATCCACCTATATTGATTTTTTTCTACAACCAATGGTCACTTCACTACCATCTCACCTTAAAGATACCACTATGGTTTTACAATTGTTTGATGGTTTTGTTTGGGAAGATAATTATAGATTAGCCACATTAGATGTTCAATCACTATACACCAGTATTCCTCACAAAAAAGGGGTAGAAGCAATTAGACACTTTTTATTGACCCCACAAACACTTCCCATTACACAGGTTGAATTCATTTTATCTTCAATTGAGTTCATCCTCAGTCACAATTATTTTTTGTTTGATTCCCTCTATTTTTTGCAAATCTTGGGGACGGCGATGGGCACAACATTTGCCCCGTCATTCGCCAATTTGTATATGGGACAGTGGGAGTCTCTGGTGATCTTTAGATGTACTCCTCCGCAGCTTAAGCTGTGGAAGAGATACATCGATGATATTATTATTGTGTGGGAGGGTGGGAATAGAAGATTCCTATCTTGAGTTTGTCACAAATCTGAACAATAATGATTTTAATTTAAAATTTAGTGGTGAAAATAGCTCAGTAAGCATTCATTATCTCGATTTAGAGATTTACATTGAGGCCAAAACTGTACATACTAAAACGCATTTTAAGGCTACAAATGTAAATTCATATTTAGACCCATTTAGTTGTCACGATAAGAGATGGGTCCAAAATATTCCCTTTAATCAATTTCTCAGGTTAAAGAGAAATGATTCTAAGGCTGTGGATTATGAAGAACAATCTTTCTTTTTAAAGAAAAGATTCCTAGACAAAGAATATGATAGCGATTTAGTAAACTCTTCGCTCAAAAAACTAGAAAGGATTCCTAGGAAATCTTTGATGAAATATCATCATAAAAAAAGTGAGAAGAGACAAAATCAAATCCCAGCATTTATTACTCAATTTAGTGATACCCATTACAATGTTAGAAAAATTCTGCAAAAACATTGGGGGATATTAAAAGCTGATCCCATTTTGGGTCCCCAACTAAAGTCCAAACCAGGGATAGTGTTCAAACGAGCACCTAACCTTAAACACATTCTGGCTCCAAGTCAAGTCTCCAGAGAGTCAATCGTATCTGGAGATATTAAAACTCGCCTAGGAGTTAAAGGCACGTACAAATGCGGAAAGTGTAAAGCGTGTAACCATATCTGTCAAGGGAAAACAGTTACATCAGGAGTTACTAACAAGGTCTACAATATTACAAGTTTCATTAATTGTCAGACAACGCATGTGGTCTATGCCTTACAGTGTAGCTGTAATTTACAGTACATTGGTAAGACAAAAAGACCGTTTAAAATGCGCATGTTAGAGCACCTGAGAAATGTTAAAAACATACCAAAAATAATAGCAAAGGGTATGCCATTAACTCCGCTTTTGAAACACTTTAAAGAAGTGCATAATAGTGAACCTGGTTGTATTAAATTTAAGGGACTTGAAAGTGTATCACTAGGTAGTAGACAGGGAAATAGAGATAATCATTTATTGAAACGGGAGCAATTTTGGATTTATGAAATGCATACTAGACATCCCTATGGTTTCAATGAACTAATTGAATTGACTCCTTTTTTAAGATAAGGTATTCCGTTTTTAATAAAGTGAATTTATTAACATTTATTTGCATTAACATTTATGTATGTTTTTATATTTATTTGTTTTTATTTAATCAATTGTTCTTTTTTCTTTTATTTATATGCAGGTTTCAGCATGATTTGTTTACATAGTATATCATTTATGTTGTTAGAGGTCTTTTTCCTGTATTTTTTCATAGGGGTGAGTGCAATGATTAATTTATACTTGCACACATCCCCCACATGAGTTGTCATACTGTCGCGGCCGAGTTTATTTGAGCATTTGCCCGGTCTCGGCCGCAACAGTAACCTGGCGCGCGCCGGGATGGCCCGGGCGCGCGCCGAAGCCTCGGAGGAGAGGCCCGCCGATCGGGGCTTCCCCCTCTCCTCACCGGGTCCGCCGGGTCCCCCGGAACGTCCCGCCGCCGTCCTCACATTCGTGCGACACCAGGGCTCCCTCGGGGAGCCCTGGGCACGCGTACAGGCGGCACAGGCACCCGATGACGCGTGACCGCGCATCGGTGATGAGCGGCACGCTGAGGGAGTGCGGCTCGCAAGCCGGGACATATCCCGGCTTGCGGAATGAGCCACACTCAAATAAAGTGTGCCGCCTGTGTACACCCTGTTGCCTAGTAACCTCATTTCAAGGTGTTTTAATCAGTGTAGCAATTAGGCAAAGTAAGGGTGTTTCTCTGAGGGGGCTGGTTTATTCAATCAGTTGCCGCCTATATATACGCGCGGATGACGCTGTACGTGACCTCCTGACGAAGTACTTGGTACGAAACGCGTAGAGGTCACGACAGGTCATCCTGCGCGTGTATGCTGGTAAGCTGAGACGGAGCCTGCAGGAGACAGCAGCGGTTTTATCCATCTCCGCGGTGCCGAGATCCGGATCCTGTGCAGCCACCGCGAGTTTGCTGACTGTCTCAGTGTGAGTGTCCGTTTCCCCTTGCCAGTGCCCAACCCTATGGCGGTTTATTTACAAATCTGTTGATAGGTTGTTTTCATGTTTATTTTTTTCTTTCATGTGTTTTTATATAAATTTTACTGTATTTGTATACTGTGCAGCTTAGGGTTTAGTCACCATCAGGTGTTCTCCTGGGTAGTACGTAGCCGTCCAGCTGCACAGCTGTTCTGAGGTGGGGTTGGATCCCCTCAGAGTTTGTGTGTATTTTTAATAAATCACCTTCCACTAATCCCTGGTGCGCATTTGTGCATTTTTTATTATCTTGTATTTCATGGTGCCCTCCTCCCTTTTTAAGGGGGGTTCACCTAGATTTGAGAGTTTCTGGGGAGACGCTTTATGTACATGCTGCAAAGGGATCATCCACACCATCATACAGCACGAGCGCTGAATATCCTGTTTTTTCTATGTTTGATATTAACCTTGTCTCTTCTCCCTTAGGCTTCCAAGATCTTTGTCACCAGCAAGACCTGATAGATCTCCTCACTGAGAATGATAAAGCAATGGATGACCCCAATTCCTTTTTGGGGAGCATTAACTCGGGTTTCAAAAAGAAGTCCACCTTTTACCCCTCCCATATGAAGGGGCATTACATTGACATCTTTCAAAAAGGTGTCGAGAGGGATCTATCACTTCTTGCCAAGGGAGTAGGGCCTATAAGAACCAATACCTGGGGATCACATATTGATAACCTTACATTTGACCAGAGGGCAGCTATAAAATCACTTGCCGATAATGATCTTATTTGTATTAAGAAAGCAGACAAAGGGGGTGCTACGGTGGTCCTCGACAAGGACTACTATGTGGCAGAGGCCCAACGACAGCTTGGAGACAAAGAGGCGTATGCAGTTCTTGCCGGTGATCCGACCCCTCAATTCCTCAAAGAATTTGCCGAACTCATGGATGAAGGTGAGATTTTGCAGGTTCTCACTCCTTCTGAAAGGGCATTCCTCACCACTCCAGATCCCATCACACCAATTTTCCACCACCTCCCTAAAATTCACAAAACACTCCTTTCACCACCCGGGAGACCAATCATATCTAGTATTGGTTCTCTGGGGGAGCACCTTTCACAATATATAGATCACTTTCTCTAACCACTTGTACACACTTTACCTTCGCACATTTTAGACACCAAGCATGTTTTATCACTGTTAGCACCTTTCACATGGCACCCACACTACATCTGGGTCACACTAGATGTAGCTTCTCTTTACAACATCATTAATCACGACCACGGGCTCACAGCAGTAGAATTCTTTCTCACTGAACACTCCCCTCTTTCTCCAGCACATACTGTTTTTTTACTGGATAGCATTAGATTTTCACTTACTCACAATTATTTTCTCTTTGATCGTCAGTTTTATCTCCAAACACGTGGGACAGCTATGGGGACTTCATTTGCCCCCTCCTATGCCAACCTGTTCATGGGTTGGTGGGAGGCGTCCCACGTGTTTGGAGATGCCAACCCCCACAGGTATCATATAGCGTTCTACAAGCGCTATATTGATGACCTGCTTTTGATCTGGAGTGGTGGAGAGAAGGACCTCAAAGAGTTTCTCATTTATTTGGCAGACAACACCTTGAATCTGAAATTCACACATATGTCTGATACACACCAAATTCAATTTCTCGACCTTAATTTGTATATTGATTTGGACAACCAAATACAATCAGACATTTTTAGAAAGGAAAATGCCAGAAACTCTCTGCTCCATGCTAGAAGCTGTCACTCCCGTCCTCTGGTCAGGGGTATCCCGAGAGGCCAGTTCCTCCGCTTGCGGCGAAATTGTTCCACTCTTGATGCCTTTGTCCAGCGGGCGGGAGAGATGAGGGACAGATTCCTGGCAAGAGGATACGCCGGAAAAGACCTAGATATGGCTTATGAATCTGCATTGGGCGCTGAAAGAGACTTGTTACTTGACATGAACAGAAAAAAATCTGATACAGATATGTCACAGAGTAGCTATGATATACCTTTCATCACAAACTACAGCGAGCAAGCGAGTTCCATTAAGGCCATTGTCCAGAAACATTGGGTCACATTATCTATGGACCCATTATTACAGAAAATAACATGTACAGGCCCTCGGATAGTTTTCCGGAAAGCCGCCACACTGGGCAACCTGTTGTCACCAAGTATGCTACGGTCAGATATACGTAGGGACAATAGTTTGTCCTTATTCCCGAAATTACAGGGTTCATACAAGTGTGGCCACTGTAAAATTTGTACATACATGAAAAAATCTACACACTTTTCCAACCATGATGAATCACGTAATTTCAAAATCAGATCCTTTATGTCCTGCCAAACATCCTTTGTAGTGTATGTTTTACAATGTGGATGTAAAAAACAATACGTTGGCCTGACAAGTAGAGTGCTCAAGATTCGTATCTTAGAGCACTTGAGGCTTATACGTAATAATGATATGACGCATCCAGTACCTATACACTTCAACACCTGTCCATTGGGTTCAGTAAATTCATTGCAATGTATAGCCATTGAACATATTCCTTTACCTCCTCGTGGAGGAGATCGGATAAAAACTCTGTATCAACGAGAGGCTCAATGGATATTTGCTTTGAATACGTTGCAACCCAATGGACTGAATTTGGAATGGGATTTACTGTACGTTGTTTTTTATAAAATCGCAGCAGTTGAATCTTATAGTCATATTAGGTCTGAACAGTTTATTGCATGTCTTCTTTCTCTTAGGTTTTATTATATAGAACTGTTTTTGTATTGATTGGTTATGCACTGTACTTCTCCCTTTTCTATCCCCTTTCCCCCTCCCTCTTCCTCCCCCCCCCTTCCCTTCCCCCCTCCCCCTCCCCCCCTCCCCCCTCCCCCCCTTCCCCTTCCCCCCTTCCTCTTTTTTCACATTTCATTTATCCTCACATACCCCAAGTTGATCCCAACAGCATCTTTAATTATGTAATTTTGTAATATTTGAGTGATATACATTAATATTGTTTCACACAAATTTAGGGAACAGAAGATTGCTGGTTCAAATTAGGGACTAGACAGGCTATGAGGTTAAGTTTGTCTGGCAATGTTGCAAGCACTGTTTTAATTACCCTCATGGTACAATTAGCCTTTATTATTTTAATTAGCAAAGAATAAATCTATATGAACTATATATTCAAAGGCTAATTTCGAAGAATATGCTTATGCACCTTAAAGTGCTCCTTACTATCTTATATTTTTCCATGAAGGGGTTAACAATATTGTCACCCGTTTTTCGCGGGCTTTTTCTCATTTAAATGTTCAGGCAGCACCACTTCTCCTCACTCCAAGACGAAGCCCTATTGCCAAGGGTGAAACGCGTAGAGGAGGAGATCGTGGTGTAGCCCCTGTTTGAATTCGTGCCAATTAAGTTTTTTGCATTATCCGGGACCTGTGGAGTTCTGTCATGCGCAGTGGCGCCTTTTCCACACACCATCCATCTGGTGTTAGAAGATTATCTGGGAAAATCAAATCGGTCATCCCTTGCTGTATAAAGCATACAGTAGCTTGGCAAAGTTTCTCCTGGTATTATTGAAAGTCGAATGTCATCTATTGAATCCCCACAGACATTGACACCAATGCACGTTTGCCTCTGTAGTCGCCACAGTTGTGCTTTGTAAAACAGGAACTCGTAACTGCTCTGTGATGCTACTTTCCTGCAGGTCGGTCCCTGTAGCACTGGGGCTCATAGCCATAAAGTCATCATCACCATCTGGGTGTGTCCATAATGCTCCCATAATACTCCCCTGTAGCGGCTCACAAAGGAGTCAATATCAGGCCCAGCGCTACTAGTATCTCCCATGAGGCCAGCGGCCATCTTAGCTTGAATCAGGTCAAGTTTACAGGGTACCTTATTCGTTGGCAGAGCCTCCAGTCAGCAAGGATTCTGTGGTAGTAGGATGGTCCATGCTGACACCTTTCCATATCCCAAGACAGTGATTCACACTGGCATATGGTTCAATGGTATTTATTGCATTGGTTAAATTCCAACGTCCCTAATTGGAAATACAGTATGCGCAATATCACCATACCTTACCATCAACCTGGTAATTAACCTTAACACGCTATGCATTAACATGTGTATACATTTTAATACATCAATACAACAGTACCATAACAAATATCCATCCCCGGCTGGAACCATGGATCTAATATTAGTGGTAATTGGGCTACCTCAATAGTAGTGAGCCAGATCGGGCTTCTTTACCATCTTGCCCTGACTATCAGGTACCCTTACTGAATAGCACCGCTTTCTCCCAGACTCAGAAATATATTCTATTCTGTCTAGGTGGATGTTGCAGCCCAGTACCCACATCTAGAGTAGGTGTTGGGCCCTGTCTAGATCACAGAATTTAGATCCTCTGGTAGTGTTGCCTAAGTGTGCTAGTATAGCTTCCTTTACCCGTTCTACCCGGTGTTCTTCCACACTCCTCATAAGGTTTTCAGGAAGGTATGGATATCCATACCACATCTTGCAGAACCTCATTACTAAAACTCTCTCAGCCCTGCTGAACTCCATAAGTCCCTTCTTTGTTGAGGTATCAGGCAACACCCAAAATAGTGACCCTTCCCATGCTTGTGTCACCGGACCCTCTTCCTTAACTGGAGATATAGTGATCACTGACCCTGACATGCAGTCTTTCCCTAGTTCCATCTGTGCTGACTCTGACTGAGACTCATCACCTTGTTCCACTTAATCCCCTTCACCACAGGCCTTCACCACAGGCCTTCACCCTTAAAGGCCTTCACCACAGACAGTACAGACACAGCATGCATGTTATTATGTTTTATATTACTGCTTGGGGCCAGTCACTCACCGTAGAGGTAGCAGCAGCTGGTAAGCCCGGCCGGACGGCTTTGCGGCCTTTTCTTCTTCTGGTGGCAGAGCTGTCATCTGTGTTACTTTGAGGTAATCTGGGGTGGTGCCGACTGGCACTACCGTTGCGGAATTCTTCCACAAGCCCTGCAGTTGCGAAACTCCTCTCTGCTGCCTAGGGGTATTCAGCAAATTGAATGCTGTTCTGGCGCCTCTCCCGACTCCAACAAAGGTACTGACAGACCGCCACTGGAACTTGCACCCTCTGCAGATTTCCATCCCAGATTTCCATCGCCGAGCTGATTTTGATCACTCGATCAGCCATCTTAAATCCGCCCTGAGTGCTGAAAGAGTCTCGGCAGAGACCTCGGTTATGCTAGCAGCCTCCCCGGTTGACTCGGCTGCAACAGCGAACACTTCCTTTGGATTCTCCCTCGAGGAGCAGGTCAGTGGTGAAGGGGCAAGTGATACCTGGCAGTAGAGTGGGGGGCTCCTTTATTAGTTTCTCTGGCGCTCATTGGATGACCTCGCCAGAGGATCACTCAGAACGGGGCTGGAAGTAGGGTATTTTACATGCTGCACAGTGCGATGATATAAAAGCTCTTCTCCCAAGGCACCACATAGCGAGCATACCCCCAGCATCAGGTACGTCCCGTCCTCTTAAGAAACCACCAGCACCCCACGAGGCAAGTAGTAGGCATTGTTGAGGTCCTCTGCTGTAGCCTCCATGGGTTAGTAGATAAGGCAGCTCTGCACACAGAGCTGTAGTTCTTTGGGAGTACACCTGCTTCTGGCTCCTCACATCCTGTTTGCTCCGTTTGGACCCACCCGGCTCCTCAACCTGGTTAATGCAATTGTTCAATCCAGGCGGAAGAATGGGCGCGGTTTCGGCAGTTCGCGCTGATTCTGCAACCCGAGTACCAACCAACGCTTGCAACTGCATGTAACTTTTGCCAAAAGGACCATGTGCCTTCTCGGGTGTGGCAGGAACCGCCATTTTGGAATAAGAGCCCAGTAACCATGTGGGTTCCGTTTTTCAGGGGGAACCACCATTTTATAATGCTAGAAAGTACTTGTGCTGCTCCCTTTTTTTTTCTTCAGGAACCACATGGTGTGTGTGTGGGCAGTTCTTCCAGTCAAGGTTCTGGCAACCATACAGTGGGCACCCATCCTCAGATAAAAGGAGAAAAGCTGGGCCGCTCCAATCTAGAACTCGGAAGTGTATACCATAAAATATGATAAATCAGAATATGATAACGTAATATAAAACGTGTTAAACGTAATACGGCCGCAAAAAAAATGGCCCAATAGATGTGATGAAGCTCAATCCGAGGACGTTCATCCCACGATCCTCAAATGATGCAAGGAATGGAGTAGGGGAGCGCAAAATGATGGAGAAAGCATATAGGATACACTTAATAGTTTTGTAACCGGCAAGACAGCTCAGGACAACACATTCACAACACAGTATACCATATAACAAGGTGCACCATGCGAGTGGGAGCTAGATGATGAAAGGATACAATAATTGTAGAAAAAATGACTTACACGGTCCTGTGTAAGCCTGTACCCCAAAAGGGTTTCTTTCCCTGGCTCTGGTGATCCCATCCCTCTGTGTGGGGAGACACTCGTGGTGGAGGCGATGACCTGTATGGATGACAAATATCCAGGTGGTGCGGATAAAACAACGAATTTATTACATAAAAATGTAAGTGCTGCAGAGAAAGTACATAGAACTTACATATACAGACCATTGTATGCTCTTAGTGGACCTGCCCCCATAATGCGTTGTCTTCTTAGATATAGTTGGTTAGGTAACAACCTCCCCAGCTACACCTCAGAGAGCTGTCCCCACCTTCTTTGTTGGTTTGATAAATGGGTGCACAGGGTCCCTGGTGTTGCCTCAGAGGCCCGTCCCCAATTCTTTACTTTTGTATTAAGGGCAGTGCAACAACCTCCCCGGTGACGCCTCGGAGAGCTGTCCCCCCTATTCTTCATCACTTTAATGAGTGGGTGGGCAGGGTCCCTGTGTAGCCTCAGGGGTCTGTTCCCAGTTTCCTCAATTATATGGTTAGTATGCTCCCTGGTGAAGCCCCAGGGAACTGACCCCAGCATACTTCTGCATGTAATGCTCCATGCGACAACCTTTCGCTAAGGAACGGCCAGGCATAGGGCAGCTCTTCAAGCAGAGAGAATCAAGTTCCCCCTTAAGATGCCTGCAATCTATCCCAATAGAGAGTGGGTAGTGCTGCTCTGCAAGGCACAACAACTCAAGTCCTGCTGCTGCTGCAACAACCTGTCCTGATTAGAATGGAATGGAGAATCTCAGCAGCATTTCCATTTGTAGCATCAACTACATTTATTAACGACAGTGGAATCAACTGGGTCCGAACACCACCAGAGTAAGTAGTGTAACTGTTTTGAGCAGTAATGTACTATTAACTGTGCTGTGCTGGGCTGCTTTGTGTGCTTGTTTTATTCTTGTCAATAACCATACTGTTTATGTCTCTATATTTTTAGATGCCCTGATTTGAACCACATAGAATTGGTGTGGCATGTAAGGAAACATCCTCTGCAAAAGCACCGTATGTGAAGCTGGAAAACATAGACGAGCTAGAAAATGGGATCATGAAGTACTGATATGAGTCTCTAACTGTGGAAATGTGCAATACTTACATACATCACATAAATGATGTTTTACTGGTGGTTATTGAAGAAACGGAATTGCAATCACAATGTGATTTTTTTGTTTCAAATACAGCTGAACCCCGTTATAAAACTGTGTTTGGGGTTCACATATTGCCACTGTGTTATAACAGGGATTGCGGAAAAAAATGGCCGCCGCAATCTGGGGTTCTGCGTCCACCGGAGCGGAGTGTGTCTGTGTGTGTGAGAGGGGGCGGGGGGAGGAGGAGGGAGGCAGAGCCGGCAGCAGCACGAACAATCCAAGAATCAAGAGAGGTAGGAGGTGTGTGTGTTTTCAGTGGACACTCCATATTATATGTCGCCGGATCGGATATCTGGTCCTTAGGCTGTCTGCTTTATGAAGTAATGGGAAGAGCTGAACCTCCATGAGTTCTTTCAATGGGACAATGCGCCCAACTCCTAGATACTGTATCCTAGCACTGCCTGCACATGCACGGGATGGTATACTGATTTCTGAGTTGTGGCCTGTGGTTTGGGGGGGGAGGGTGGTGTGTGGTGTGTAGAGGTTGGGGGCACATTCGGTTCTCTCTTCATTGACTTGTGCGGTGATGTCTTTCTACCCCCTTCCGCGTTGTGATGCTCTGCAGAACACCATGGCTGCGGCAGAGTCACTGTGCTCTCGCCAGCCGCTTCCTCTTTCTGCGCCTCGTGGGAAAGGGGTGAGCGGCGGATCCCACTCGTGAGAGGCAGAGGGAGGGTTGAAAGAGGGGGGGAGCGTTGCAAGAGTACGGGTGGGTGGCAGCAGGGTCAGGTGTTTAATTAGGGACCATGTGTTGCAGTGAAGGTGTGAACTACATCTATTTTTGTGTGAGTTGGGCTCCGATGTATGTTCTGAGGGGCACGTGGGGAGGGGGATGCCATTTATATAGTTTGGTCCTAAAATAGCAATCTCTTGAAGGCTAAAAGTAATGGGATCTAAAAATCAATGTGCCTTTTAGTATTGGCTAACTCTGTTGTGCATTTCCATTGATATGTCTGAACTGCTTTTATATGACATTTCCTCTTCTGAAGTAGACAGGAGGGAAAACTGAAAATACAAAGTTAGTGCAAAATGAGACAAAAACCATCAACAGACAATAAATAGTGTGTATATCTTTTTCCTATTACAATAACCAGTATTCTTATTTGAAATAGGGTAACATTTGAGTTTACCTTAAGAATAGTTTCAGGAAGGGACGGGTGTGTCTGTGTGTGTGTCCGTGTGTGTCCATCTCTGTGTGTGACCGTTAGCAATGAAGCATTGAATTTATATGTTAAAAAAACAACCTTGGAGATGTTCTTATTCGGGAG
Organism: Ascaphus truei; assembly: GCF_040206685.1. Taxonomy (NCBI): domain Eukaryota; kingdom Metazoa; phylum Chordata; class Amphibia; order Anura; family Ascaphidae; genus Ascaphus; species Ascaphus truei. Next base: position 200,595,852 of record NC_134483.1, on the reverse strand, counting down.
CCACACTCACGCCGCGTTATAAGCAGATCTGCGTTGTAGCGGATCGCGCTATAATGGGGTTGAGCTGTAGTTTTTATTGGTTTCTCAGTTCCATGAAACAATAATAAGAGTCACAATAGTAGCATAAAAGAACAGGACATATAAGAACATAAAAAGCATAAAGACATAAAACACTCCTATCAGATGATAACAAAAAAAATATATGGAATCATACAGTTTATTTATTTATAAAATGTTTTACCAGGAAGTAATACATTGAGAGTTACCTCTCGTTTTCAAGTATGTCCTGGACATAGTTAATATGACAAATAATACATGGTTACAAATACAGTTACATAAATGAACAGGGTATACATTATACTGTATACAATACATTGCATGCGCAGTTAGAGAAGATGTATATTATAGGCTTATGTAACAGTTACAGACCAGATTAAAATGTGAGACAGCCTTAGTTTTGAAAGAACTTAAACTGGTGGTGGATGTGAGAGTCTCCGGTAGGTTGTTCCAGTTTTGTGGTGCACGGTAAGAGAAGGAGGAGCGGCCGGATACTTTGTTGAGTCTTGGGACCATGAACAGTCTTTTGGAGTCAGATCTCAGATGATAAGGGCTGCATGTGGTAGGGGTGAGGAGCTTGTTCATATAGGTGGGTAGCTTGCCCAGAAAGTATTTGAAGGCAAGACAGGAAAGGTGAACTTTGCGCCTAGACTCGAGTGATGACCAATCTAGTTCTTTTAGCATTTCGCAGTGATGTGTGTTGTAGTTGCATTGGAGAACAAAACGACAAATTGAATTGTAGAGGGTGTCAAGTTTGCCAAGGTGGGTTTGGGGTGCCGAGCCATATACTATGTCTCCATAGTCGATAATTGGCATTAGCATCTGCTGTGCAAAACCCTTTCTGACCAGGAGACTTAGGGAGAATTTGTTCCTGTAAAGTACACCTAGTTTGCATAGGTTTTGGATGTCAGGGTATCAATGTGGATTCCGAATGTTAAGTGGGAGTCAAACCATATGTCCAGGTATTTAAAACTGGTAACAGGAGTTAGTGTGGTGTTAGCGATGGTTCTGATCTGGAGCTCAGTCACTAGAAGCTTTAAAAAGTTAGTCTTGGTCCCAAATACCATTGTTACAGTCTTGTCAGTGTTTAAAAGCAGTTTGTTTTGGGAAATCCAGTTTTCGAGTCTCAAAAAGTCAGACTGAAGTACGTGTTCAAGGTCGGAGAGGCTATGGCTGTGTGCATATAAGATTGTGTTATCTGCATACATGTGTATTGAAACTTTTTTACAAGCTGTGGGAAGATCATTGATGAACACTGAGAAGAGTAGGGGCCCCAGAACAGAGCCTTGCGGGACGCCACAAGTGATATCCAGGGGGTTGGAGTTTGAGCCTGAGATAGACACATGTTGGGATTTACCCGATAGGTAGGACTGAAACCAGTGTAACAGTGTTTTCCCTGGGCCCTTCTGATCCTGACCCATATGTAAGAAAATCCCCCAATTACATGGATGTGTGATATGTGGTGCACCTGCTGGCAACAGGACTCCTGAGTCTCCCACTGGGTTGGTATTGGGGAAGTATCACCATGACAGGCGTCTGAGGTAGTGTTCTGAGTCCTACTCACATTCGATGCAGCGCCTCCACCCCATCAGGATCTCTGCAGCAGCACAGGGAAGTATCTGATGGGGAACTCCTTCTTGGTGCATCCTCCCGGGGAATAACTCCACACTCACACAGGAGGGATCTTTTGAACCAGGGCATCTTTAATGTCATCTCCATAGGCAGACTGCCCCTCATTGCGGTCGTCACTTAGCCCAGCATTTTCATGAGGTACTCCATTCAGAAGGTTCCTCCTCTTTTAATAGAGTTGTCTCCACCTCTCCGCTAAGGGAGATCCACCAGCTGTGCCAGGTCCCTGGTCACAGTGTGTAATCAGCTTGCACTGAAGTATCTGACAGGCAGACTTGAACTGCTGCAGACACTTCACCTTGAACTCTCCTTGTTAACACACTAAGAACCACTAACTTTAGACAGTTCTGTGTCTTATATAGACTCCAGAAACTGACCCAACTCTGTGTCACTAACAGTGGACACAAAGCATGTTGTCACTTCCTTTGCTACATATGACACTTCACAAGGGTTTGAGGGCAAACCTCCATGATCGTTACTGGCAACCCTGCATTTTACCAGGATTACTGCCAGCATGAGATAGATATGTACACCATTTTTACACATGGCTACACCAGTTTAAAGCATGCTTCCCTATTCCAGAGCTCTGGAGTTTGTTAAGTAGGATAGCATGATCAACAGTATCAAAAGCCTTTGCAAAATCTAGGAATATTGCACCAGTGAGTTGACCACGTTCCTGTTACGCCGGTACTGCCCGCAGACCAGACCTGTCCCTTCTACTGAGGTGAGGAACGTATATGGGCACGCACCCGCAGCAAAAGGAGCGTGTCCGGAGTGTGGTGATTTTGGCATTGCCAGGCCAGGTGACGTTTAGCTAGCAATACTTGCCGATACCGGTGTAGAAGTGCCGTCGTCGTTGCCGTTTTAGCCAAGGTCAGGGATTGGAGAATTCCGGAAGGTCGTTGTCCAAGCAGGGGTCGAGAGCCAGAGAAGGACGTCCGCCAAGCCAAGTCGTAACCTGAGTGAATGAGAGAGAGAATGCCAGAATAGTGATCCTAGTGGAAACTATGTCGAGGAATGACTGAATGACAGGACAGGCAATATAAAGCGTGGCTGACCAATAGGAAGAGGAGGCAGTGATGGAGGAGTGCATGGAGCTGTCCAGGATAGGCTGTCCAAAGGAGGATACAGGTGAGCAGTCTTTATGCCTGATTGATCCTTGTGTGTGTGTTGGGGGCGGAGCCTCACTGCAGGAGCAGTGAATAAATTAAGAGAGTCCTGCGCGTGCTCTGTAACAGAGACGGGCGCGCGCTCGTAAACGGTAGCAGCTGCATGAGAGAGGGAAGATCCCGCAGGAGCGCGAGACCGCAGAGGACGACGGGGAACCCCCAGAGCCGCCGGAGGTAAGTGACGCCAGCGAGGAGTGCGCGCCACGGCAGCGGGGGTTAATGTAGGTGAGGAGGGACCAGGACGTGGGTGCCGCGATCCCAGAGTCCTCACAGTACCCCCCCTTCAGGATCGGCCTCAGGACGATCCTTCCATGGTTTTGATGGAAACTTCTTTCGGAAGCATTTGAGGAGTCCTGGAGCATGAATATCTTTCAGGGGTACCCATGACCTCTCTTCGGGTCCAAAACCTTTCCAGTGGACCAAGAAGTGAACTTTACCTCTCGAAAGACGGGAATCCAGTAAAGCCTGTATCTCATACTCTTCTTTACCCTGTACCATCACAGGATCTGGTATAGAAGTGTGGTCCGGAAAGAGGCTACTGGAGATGAATGGCTTGAGAAGCGAGGTGTGAAAGACATTCAGAATCTTCATGCTTTGAGGAAGTTGAAGTCGGAAGGAAACTGGATTTACCTGCTCCATGATGGAAAAGGGACCCAGAAACCTAGGAGCCAATTTGAGGGAAGGAGTTTTGAGATGGATGTTTTTGGATGATAGCCAAACCTTGTCCCCGGGTTTGTAGTTGGGTGCCGGACGACGGTGATGATCAGCCTGGGTTTTAGCTGTCAAGGATGCTTTTTGTAGTGCAGATTGGATTCTGGACCAAGAGTCTTGTAGGAGAGCAATATGCTCGTCCATGGCTGGTACTCCAGAGGAGTCTTTAGCAATCGGTAGGCGATCCGGATGGAATCCGTAGTTGATAAAGAAGGGGGTCTCACGGGTAGACTCATTCCTGGAAGAATTAAAAGCGTACTCAGCCCAGATAAGTAATTCTGCCCAGTCATCCTGAGAATTAGAGACAAAGCACCTTAAGTATTTCTCGAGGGATTGATTAACCCTCTCGGTCTGTCCGTTGGATTGGGGGTGATATCCAGAAGAAAAGGAAGATGAGATACCCAGTCTCTTGGTGAAATTCCTCCAGAATTTGGAGACGAACTGGGAGCCCCGATCAGACACGATGGATGTGGGAATCCCATGGATACGGAAAATCTCTTTGGAGAAAATATCAGCCAGGGCGGGTGAGGAGGGTAATCCTTTGAGAGGAATAAAATGTGCCATCTTGGAAAACCGGTCCACTACCACAAGAATGGTGTTCATGCCATTCGACCTAGGCAACTCCACAATAAAATGCATCGATATGTGGGACCAGGGACGCTCCGGAATGGGTAAGGGTAAGAGAAGACCCTGAGGTTTCTGACGAGGAATTTTGTTACGTGCACATACCAGACAGGACCGTGTAAATTCAAGAATGATTTTAACCATATTGGGCCACCAAAAAGTGCGACGGATGAGATCCAACGTCTTCTTGAATCCTGGATGCCCTGCCGAGTGGACGGCATGTCCCCATTCCAGTACCTCAGGAACGAATCTGGGCTCTACGTACAAAGAGTCTTTCAGAACCTCAAGACCGGTCGGAAGATGTTTTTGTGATTTAATGATCTTCTCAAGATTCTTGAACGCCACAGCCGCAATGATCCTTTGTTTAGGAAGGATGGACTCGGTGGTCTTTTCCGGTCTTTCTTCAGAAGAGAATTGCCTGGAGAGGGCATCCGCTTTGACGTTCTTTGTGCCGGGAATATATGAGAGAACAAAATTAAATCTGGAGAAAAATAACGACCATCGGGCTTGGCGAGGACCTAAACGACGGGCATTCTCAATGTACAATAGGTTTTAATGGTCCGTGAGAATAATGAATGGCTCTTTTGACCCCTCCAGAAGATGTCTCCATTCTTGAAGAGCCATCTTGACGGCCAAAAGTTCCCTATTGCCCACGTCATAATTTCTTTCTGCAGGAGAAAACTTTTTGGAGAAAAACCTGCAAGGATGAAGTTTATCCTGGGGAGAAAGTTTCTGAGAGAGAACGCACCTGCCCCACAGTCCGAAGCATCAACCTCTAGGGTGAATGGGAAATTAGTGTTCGGATGTCGAAGGATGGGAGCGGAGACAAAGGCTTGTTCCAGCGTTTTGAAAGCCGAGACTGCCTCTGGTGACCAAGATGAAGGATCTGCCCCTTTTTTGGTCAGTGTAGTGATAGGAGCGATGATAGTAGAAAAATTACGGATAAATTTCCGGTAATAGTTGGAAAAACCTAAGAATCGTTGAATGGATTTGAGGGAATTGGGTTGCGGCCAATCCATGACGGCTTTCAGCTTCTCTGGGTCCATGGCTAAGCCTCTGTTGGAGATAATATACCCAAGAAAGGAAGTGGTAGACTGGTGAAAAAGGCATTTCTCCATTTTAGCATATAACCGGTTTTCTCGGAGGCGTGTAACCGGTTTTCTCGGAGGTGTGAAAGCACAAACTTCGTGTGAATGATATGATCCTGTAAGTTTTGGGAAAAAATAAGAATGTCATCCAGGTAGACAATGACAAAACGATTGAGAACATTCCGAAAGATGTCATTAATAAAGTCCTGAAAAACTGCTGGTGCATTGCACAAACCGAAGGGCATCACTAGGTATTCGTAGTGTCCACTACGGGTGTTGAAAGCAGTTTTCCATTCATCGCCCTCTCGGATGCGGATGAGGTTGTATGCCCCACGGAGGTCAAGTTTGGTAAAGAGGTTGGCCCCCTGAAGTCTGTCGAAGAGTTCGGAGATGAGTGGGAGTGGATAACGATTTTTCACCGTAATATGGTTCAGACACCGGTAATCAATACATGGTCTGAGAGTACCATCCTTCTTCTTGACGAAGAAGAATCCGGCCCCCGCGGGAGAGTTGGAATGACATATAAAGCCCCGCTTAAGGTTCTCACGAATATATTCGTCCATGGCTTCCGTCTCGGGCAACGAGAGAGGGTAAGATTTGGCCTTTGGCAAGGTGTATCCGGGTACCAGGTCAATCGGACAATCGTAGGGACGATGAGGAGGTAGGAGCTCAGACTGCATCTTGCTAAAAACGTCCAAAAATTCAACGTAAGGAGAAGGTAACTCCCTCTGAGGATTGGATGTGTTAGCTAAAAGAAAGGACGGTCGCTCCGGAGACACTGAAGATTCTTCTGACCTTGACCTCCAGTCAATGGGATTAGGAGATACCCAATCGATGAGCGGATTGTGCTTCTGTAACCAGGGCAGTCCGAGCGTAATCGGTGTACCCGGGGCATGAATCACGTCAAAGCCTAGGGTCTCTTCGTGGGAATGAGTAGAAAGGGTGATAGGTCCGGTCTCCAAGGAGATATATGCCGGAGTGAGAGGATGATTATCTATCCCGACCAAGGCAACGGGGGAGTTCTTCTTGGACAGTGGGATCTGATTCTGTTCAGAAAATGTCTGATCCATGAAGTTCCCTCCTGCGCCGGAATCGATAAAAGCTGCGGTGGAGGTACGGAAGGTAGGACCAGAAAGGGAAACGGGAATGGTAAATCTTTTGGGGAGTTCCCTTCTGAGTAGGGGGCAAGGAGATTTAGCACCCAGAAAGCACCCCTTCGTACTCACTGGGTTTGGTCGTTTCCCGAAGGTGGTGGATTGTCACGGGTACGCTGTTGAGAAGATCCGCAATGAAGGCACGACTCTCCGGCTGAGCGAAGCTGTCGCAAGGGCACCTGAGGTTGTTGGACTCCGAGTTGCATCGGCTCAGGAGCTTCCAGCGCAGGCAGCGGAGAGAAAACGGGTCTGGGGGTAGTAGAAAACCTGGAGAAGGAAGCACGGAAAGGCGTAGACCGGGATTGCTGACGCTGAGCGCGGCGTACCTGAAGGCACTGATCCATACGATTGGCCAGGGTGATGAGGTCCTCCAGCAGTCCTGGCCTGGGTTGAGAGGCGAGTTCATCCTTCAGGGAATCCGATAGGCCATTCCAGAAGACGGACACTAAGGCCTCCTGACCCCAACGAGTCTCAGCTGCTATGGTCCTGAATTCCAAGGCATATTGGGCCACAGGCCGTCGTCCCTGTGTAAGATGCAGCAGGGAATCAGAAGCAGTTTCTTGTCGTGCGGGGGTATCGAAGACCTGTCGAAAATCACGTCTGAAGGCTGCGTAATCTCGGGTAATCTCAGGTCGCAGTTCCCAGATCGGGGAAGCCCATGCCAGTGCGTTACCTGTGAGCAGACTGTATACATAAGCTACCTTTTTCCGACCAGTAGAATACAGTTGCGGAGCCATCTCGAACTGGATCTCACACTGGTTGATAAAGCCGCGACAAGCGTGGGGATCCCCTGCGTAGGGCTTCGGAGCCGAAATCTTCGGAGCTGAGGACAAAGTGGAAGTAGAATCGGACTGCGCCGGCGGCGCAGACGCAGGTGGTGCCTGTAGAGATAGGTCCTGTACCTGTTGGGAGAGGAGAACCACTTGATCCGTTAAGGCCTGGATTTGTTGATACATGGCCGTCATCATAGAGTCCACATCAGTCTGGTCTGCATCTTGTGGGCTCGACATAATGTTACGCCGGTACTGCCAGCAGACCAGACCCGTCCCTTCTACTGAGGTGAGGAACGTATATGGGCACGCACCCGCAGCAAAAGGAGCGTGTCCGGAGTGTGGTGATTTTGGCGTTGCCAGGCCAGGTGACGTTTAGCTAGCAATACTTGCCGGTACCGGTGTAGAAGTGCCGTCGTCGTTGCCGTTTTAGCCAAGGTCAGGGATTGGAGAATTCCGGAAGGTCGTTGTCCAAGCAGGGGTCGAGAGCCAGAGAAGGACGTCCGCCAAGCCAAGTCGTAACCTGAGTGAATGAGAGAGAGAATGCCAGAATAGTGATCCTAGTGGAAACTATGTCGAGCAATCACTGAATTGCAGGACAGGCAATATAAAGCGTGGCTGACCAATAGGAAGAGGAGGCAGTGATGGAGGAGTGCATGGAGCTGTCCAGGATAGGCTGTCCAAAGGAGGATACAGGTGAGCAGTCTTTATGCCTGATTGATCCTTGTGTGTGTGTTGGGGGCGGAGCCTCACTGCAGGAGCAGTGAATAAATTAAGAGAGTCCTGCGTGTGCTCTGTAACAGAGACGGGCGCTCGCTCGTAAACGGTAGCAGCCGCATGAGAGAGGGAAGATCCCGCAGGAGCGCGAGACCGCAGAGGACGACGGGGAACCCCCAGAGCCTCCGGAGGTAAGTGACGCCAGCGAGGAGTGCGCGCCACGGCAGCGGGGGTTAATGTAGGTGAGGAGGGACCAGGACGCGGGTGCCGCGATCCCAGAGTCCTCACAGTTCCATTCCACACTGGATTTCATTGCAAACTTTTAGCAGGGTAGTTACGGTAGAGTGTTTGGGGCGAAAGCCAGATTGGAATTGGCTAGGGAAATTTGTCTTGGTATAGAAATCGCTTAATTGGGAGTGGACACATTTTTCCATGACTTTGGATAGAATTGGGAGAAGTGAGATTGGCCTGTAGTTTGAGACAGTTCAGGGCAATATTCTACTGGCTAGGGAAATTTATTTATTTATTTATAAAATATTTTAGCAGGAAATAATACATTGAGAGTTACCTCTCGTTTTCAAGTATGTCCTGGGCACAGAGTAAAACAAATAATACATGGTTACAAATACAGTTACATAAATGAACAGGGTATACATTATATACAAGACATTGCATGCACAGTTAAAGAAAATATATATTATGGGCGCATGAAACAGTTACAGACCAGATTAAAATATGAGACAGCCTTGGATTTGAAAGAACTTAAACTGGTGGTGGATGCGAGAGTCTCTGGTAGGTTGTTCCAGTTTTGGGGTGCACGGTAAGAGAAGGAGGAACGGCCGGATACTTTGTTGAGCCTTGGGACCATGAACAGTCTTTTGGAGTCTGATCTCAGGTGATAAGTGCTGCATGTGGTAGGGGTGAGGAGCTTGTTCAGATAGCTGGGTAGCTTGCCCATAAAGAATTTAAAGGCAAGACAGGAAAGGTGAACTTTGCGCCTTGACTCTAGTGACTCTAGTGACTCTAGTGATGACCAATCTAGTTCTTTGAGCATTTCGCAGTAATGTGTGGGGAAGGGGGTTACCAACTTCGCTCCAAGGCATATACTTATACTTTTACAGAACCAGGTTTTGATTTCTACCTTTTACCTTTTTGGTACATCGATAATATTGGTGATGTAATATAATGCAACGTGATGCTCTACGGTGTGTGAAAAGGCTGAGAAACTGCTTGCGAAACATCATAGCGAAACATCATAGCTCCAGCCTCGCACCTTATTCTAGTCGTTGATCCAGGGTTCCAATGTCGTATAGAATCAGTGGAGTATTTAAGGAATACCGACAACCTCTTCATTAACATTATTTCATCAATCCTTCTTTCTACTGCTAGTCTGGGAGGGGGTACTGAGATTTGCCAGGCAGCAGCTACCGAGCATCTGATGGCTGTTAAAATATGATTGATTAGGCATCTCGTTGTGTGGTTCACATCTTCAATTGGTTTCGCTAGTAGATAGGTCAGTGGGTTTAGCGCAATTTTGAGACAAATTGTGGATTTAATAATTTATTGGATATAAATCCAGAATGCTTGTATAATTGTGTATGGTTTCACCAAATGTGGACCCATATCCCCAAGGAGGCTGTATCCTCTCCAACATCGATCCGATGATTCAGGATATATCTGTCTGAGCCTCTTTGGGATACAGAAAGAAAGGGGGAGCACAGGTTGAGGAATTTTGTTATGGTATATGTGACCTCTGATAGATAATGGTGGGGGTAATAAATAAATAGAAACACACTTACACGGCCTTGTGTAAATGCTGTCACATCAAGGTTTCTTTGTAGTCTTCTTTTCTTTGTTTCTGCTGTAGTGGTTTTCCTTCTCCTCAGGTCTAGGTCTCTTCTTAGATTCACCAACGGCTTTCCATTCGGATGTCCCTCTCAGGGCAAACAAATATATAAACAAATGTTTTAGGGAAAATGCATATATTAGTACTGTGTGTCAGACTGTGATAAATAAAAAGCAGCAAAGACTGCAGTCACTCACACGGACAAGTGTGAGTGCAAACTAGGTGGAGGGTATCTTTTCTTTTTCCCTCACATGAATAGTCTCAGTATTTTGTGTCCTTTAAACACAAGGAGATGGTAGGTTTAAAAAATAAAGGTAAGGATGGTACTCATACGGCCTCATGTGAATAGGCACACGTAAAGGTATCTTTACAAACTTCTTGGGACTTCAGTGCTAGCCTCCAAGTATAAGGAGAGTAGCAGAAAGCTCCTCCCTTGTAGTGGTACAAAACGAGATAGAGTCTTAGATGAAATAGACTGCCAGTTACTTTATTAAACGACTAAAAACGCTAAAATGCATTCTAACAAAAAGATATAAAAACATAAAGAAAACATAAAAAGAATACAGCCAGTCCTTAGGATAAATGATCGTAGGGCGCGTGGTGTGCAGCTAACTGCATCCGCGTCCGGGTATAGTGTTGTGTTCCTGTTGACCTACTCCTCGATGGTGGCTGTGATAGTCCAAACTTGCTTAAAGGTAAGAGCAACGCGTTTCGCCCTTTTTGGGCTTCCTCAGGCTCCGTAGATCAGCCTCTTTGGGGTAAGGTATCACTGTTAGATATTATTATAGATGTTCTCTTTAGTTACGGTTCTTATGGATGTTTTAGACGCGTTCTCCTAGATATCGCTCCAATCCTCCCATCAATTTCTAGACCCAGGTCATTGGCCCATTTGATCATGTATCCGTGATCCTGAGTGTTACCTGCTGTTTCAATTCCTGCATATATTTTTGGTATTAAGCCCTTCTGTTAGGTGCCTTTTTTGCACATGTGCTCGAAGTTGGACACTTCCGGGAAGTCCAGGTTCCTTGACAGTTTATGCATGGTGTCTAATTTGAACATATTTGAATGGAGACACAACTGGGAAGTTTAATTTAGTAGTGAGTTCCTGGTAGCTCAATAGCTTGCCTTTATGGAAAAGATCTCCTATCTTTGTTAGGTTATTATTTTTTAATATATTGTAACAATTTGTGTTGTAGCCTGGAGGGAAATCTGGGTTTTCAAATATAGGTTTGAGATGGGATATTCCCGATGAGAGCTTATATTTTATTTTAGCATTGCTCCACATTTTTAACGTTAGTTTCATTGGGCCCAATTCGTGTTTTGTTATTAGACCCCTTTTTCTCCTCCTTCCATAGTGAGAATGGCAGGGGGGAGACGCTTGAGTACTGAGACTCTATATCTAAACAGCAGATTTGATTCGGGCTGGCCTTCCACATCACAACTTGCTTTAGCTTGTCAGCCTGGTAGTATCATGTCAGGTCCGGGACACCCAATGCTCCCCTATCTCTAGAGGCCAGAAGCACTGATCTCACCACCCCAGCTCTCTTTCCTTGACAGATAAATGTAAATACAGTATCTTGTTCTGTAGGTCTTTAATTTTGCTTTTGGGACACGGGTTGGGATGTTTGGAAAAGATATATTAGCCTGGGTATTACATTCATCTATATTGCGGTAATTCTACACATCCATGATATTTGTATTTGTTCCATTCGATGAGGTCTTTTTAATTTTATTGATTAGGGGAGGGCAGGGTGTAGTTGCGTTGGTACAGTTTATCGTATTCTTTAGTTATGTTGACCCCTAGGTATTTGATATGGGAGATTCACCATTTATACTTTTTTCTTTGCAGGAGCCGAATTTAGTTGTCTGTGAGGGAGATATTTAGGGTCTCTGACTTGTCGTTATTATTCTTATAGCCTGATAGCTCACTAAATTTTAACAATAATTTCTATAGATTTGGAAGTGACTAGTGGGTTGGCCAGGGTCAGGATAACATCGTCTGCAAACAATGAGATTTGATCATTTCTTTCTCCTATCATTATCCCTTGAATATCTGAGTTTGATCTGATCTCGGATGCTAGGAGATTGATTGAGAGGGCAAAGAGGAGAGGAGATAAGGGGCATCCCTGTCTTGTTCCATTTTTGATCTCTATATGTTCTAATTTGGTCCCTGGCAGTTTAACCAGTGCTCTAGCGGATTGATATAGGGATCTGTTCCCTTCTAAAAAAGGGCCCAAAAAGCCAAAGGACTTTATCGTGCTATCCAAGAACCTCCAGTCGATTCGATCAAAGGCCTTTTCTGCATCCACACTTAGCAGAATGGCCTTGGTCTTAGTTGCTTGAGTATATTCTATTATGTCTATAACTTTCCTTATGTTATCGGAGGCTTGTCTGCCAGAAACAAAGCCCACCTGATCTATGTGTATATACCTAGGTAGAATAAAGTTTAGTCTGTTGGCCAGGATTTTACTGTAAAGCTTAATGTCTGAATTTCGGAATGAGATAGGAATGAGATAGGCCTGTAACTGGCGCATTAAGGGGCTCACGACCTGGTTTATGTTTGATGGCTAGGCTAGCTGTAGTCATTGTCGTTGGGATTGTTTTCCCTTCCATAAATGAATTAAACATCTGGTGAGATTGTTGGGAGGAATTGTTTGTAGTAGTTATTAGAAAGTCCATCTGGGCCTGGTGATTTAGCATTTTTGAGATTTTTGACTGTGCTAGTTAGTTCTATCTGTGTGACTTTCCCATTTAGGCTCATTTGTTCGGCTATGGTTAGTTTTGGGAGATTGCAGGATTCTAAGAAATTTGTTATAGCTTCTGAATTTGAGGGAAATGGAACACCCTCTGACCGATTTAAATTACATAGGTTTGTATAAAAACTTGCAAATTCATGTGCAATCTCCTGTTCGTCATATGTTATCTCTCCGTCGCTGATTTTAATAGCGGGATTTGTGTTTTGGTTTTTATATCCCTTAGTTTTCTAGCTAATTATCTGTCCACCTTGTTCCCTTTGTCATAATATACCTGTCGAGTCCAGTTTAGTGCTTTTTCGACCTCTTCTGTACAACTGTATTTTTTAAGTTCTAATCTTGTTTCAGTCAAAGCTTTATATAGAACCTTTGATGGTCTTACTTGATGTTATTGATCTAGGTTACAATACATATCTTTTCTGTCTGTTCTTTACTCAATTTTTGTCTGATTTTCTTCTTACAGTGGTGGCCGAGCTGAGTCTTCAGCGGCCGCCACCGCAATCTGCGTCCAGACGTGGCTGGGTCCCGCCGCGTGCCGCGCGTCACTGATGCGCGGTCACGCGTTCACCCGAAGGTGGTGGCGGGGTAAGGGGGGATGTGGGAGCAGAGGGGGACCCGGAGAAGAGGGGCAGAGCGGAGTCAGAGGTCGCGAGAGGAGGGGAAGGATGCGGGGAAGATGCGGCTGGCGCTCGGCCAAGTTCGGCGCCAAGCCGCGGGACAAGACGGGTAAGCGTTAGAGTGAAGCTGGCCGCAGCAGTATGGGTGGCTATAGAGATTATGACTCCTCGTATTGTAGCTTTATAGGCTTCCCACAACATTGTAGGAGAATCTACTGAGCCTTTGTTAAGAATCGCAATGTGATTTTAATAAATCATTGCCTTTTATATTACACTAATCAATTTTTGTTTTCACATATTTTTTTTTACTCTTCCAGATACAATTTTCAGTGACCACTGATGGGGTGTGAACGTCTTCATCAGATTTAACTGTTGGTTAACAAAAGGCTGGCTGATCAGTGAGATAATCGTTCTCATTTTAGCAATGCATGCAGCTAGTAATTTTTGCAAAGTAGGCAACCTTTTGTTGCATGCGGTAAGCCCAGCTCAGATACGGACACTCAGGGAAGGTAGAATGATTCATGCTGAATGTGAGTTATGCAAGTTAGGTCAATGTTGTATCGAAATCCCCAAGTAAAACATTACTGAGGCACAGTATGGCTTAAAGAAACAGCCCCTTCACATTTTTTACAAGCTTTAAGTGAAACACCCATAATTTTGTATTTACTTGAATATTATAGTAGGAAAGTATTCTAAATGATTGTTTTAATGTCTCTGTTAACTCAACCTGTATCAGAAATATTATGTGGGATAGCTTTAATATTACACTAAAGCATGGCTTTTTCTGGGAAGTATTGCAATTTATGCTGAATACAAACCAAACCTCAGGGTGAGGGAGAGGGGGAGATGGGCTTACCTTCACATGAATGAAAGCCTGCAAATACTGTAACCTTTGCCAAATGTCATTTGCCGCATCTGTCTTTGTTTTTAATAGGTACATATGTGGGAGATTAGGTGCACGATGGGTGAGAGAGGATATGCACTCTTTTCCTATAGAACTGTAGAGCTTGAAAATTACATGCAGGTTGCAGTATGCAAGTTACTGTAGGTCAGTAAGGGGTCGAAATCCCTAAGTCAAAAAATTACACTGAAGCACATTATGGCTTAAATATACAGGGCCTTAAACTTTACTTACAAGCTTTATTTAAGTAAAACACCCATAATTTTGTCTTTGCTGGAAGATTATAGTAGTAAAGTATAACAATTCAGAAGTGTATATTAGAGCTTAGAGATAAAAAAACAAAGACTTCAACCGACATCTTCTGCCTGTTCCTTGTACGATTTCGTTTTGTAAATTAATTGTTCAAGAAATAGATTAAATTGTGCTCCTGTATCTATCTATTTGCGCATGGGCATGCTACCGGTATGTGAACTATATGGAACGCATACAGTATGTGGTTCATTTGTGTGCATGCGTGTTCTATGTAAACTGAATTTACCTTTATTATCTATGTGTAGAGGCAGAACATTGGGGGTCAGCATGCTGTAGTTGTGATTCATCCCATTGTTGAAGTTGTAAGAATTGATCAAAAGGCTATACATAGCTATAAGGTGGCCTAACCAATGGTTCCTCAAGATGAGATTGAACAAAAAAAACCCTATGTTTCAAACCAGACATTACTTTGTGTTGTTACATTGTATCTTTTAAAGAAACATCTGTGATGGTACAACATAACATGGGTAAAGATACTGTATTTAGTCTGCAATATGCCGTATGCAATAAATGGTTCGTACAGCATTCATACTGTACAATCATACAGGATACAGCACATGTGCAGACATAGGCAATATATATTTAGTGTGCGATCTGCCGGACACATACTGATGTGCAATTACAAAAATAACCCCAAAAATAATTCTGCCGGCTGGCTGTGGATGAGCTGCGGTAAAAAAAAATTGTACACACGGCTGTAATCTTGCACCTTTTCACGGTATCACATTAATATACTGTATACAGGGTTATTCATTATAATGGCGATAAACTTCCATTGATTTTACATTATTTGTATTAGTATTTATCAATTACAGCATATTTTGCCATCATTTGTCTTCAGTTCTGTTTGACAAGTAAACTACAGATGGATCAGCCGTTATTGCTCCAGCTGGCGAGGTGCAGCGTGGCATAAAACGTGCGACAGGGAGCAACCGCCATTGTAACTACATCAGAAGTGCAGAAAAAGGGGCATGGCTACCATTCTATGGCACCAACCAGGGCAATACCACCTGCTACATCTGTATTTGATGTGAATGAAAATAAACTCTGTCTAATAAACTGCACAAAAATGCTTCTTAAAATTGTTGCAGGGGAGTTAATCACACAGGCTGCATGATACTGTAGCTAGCATGACATATATATTTTTTAAGAAACAATGCTACATTTCACCTCTGGGACACATTGACTTATCCTTATGACACACTTTATCAGATATGTCCAACACGTTCAGCTAAACTTAATTTCCAGAATTGACATATAAACAAGATGGCATATCATTTATTTTTCTGATTATGAAATGAATGGGGAATTTCTTTTCAAGTCTAAAACGTAGAGCCATAGAGCCATTAAATTTTCCCTTCTGAACAAATTATGGGAATTTTAATCACCTTTCAAACCTACAGATGCATTTCCGTTTTCCCTACATCTGTTCTCAGTGCATTTGATTGGAATTTGTATGTGAAGTGTGTTGCAAACAAGCACAGCATAATATAGAATTCTGTCCTCTACAGTGTGGCTAAATCTTTGGACCAAGTATCCTGTTCAGTCCTGCTGAGAAACAGCTGCTTCGATGTAAAAACTACTGCATAAACAGTCAGAGATTGGGGAAAAAAATCATAAGTACTTGTTTTTTTTCTGTTTTGTAAGATAACTACTGTGTCTTACAGTAGTAACTCATTGGTGCATCTTAAGCCATCACTTTGCCTTTTGGTGCACTACCCCTTTAAAATAAACATGCTGCAATTGAAAGCTATGCTAAGTAAAATTACTTATCCAAACTGTAAAAAATAAACTTTGCAAAAAGGCTACCGAGAGAATAAAAATCTGTATTTACTCCTTGCTACGGTTGCTGATGTTCGCTGTCAACCCCAATAACTTTATAATCCAAACCCCATTAGAGTACTCTGGTTGCATGAAGAGACTATTATTAGATAGATAGGATTTAAGCATATATTCATGCAGCAAAAGAGAAAAAACACAAAAGCGCACCAAGATGAGAGATGTAATATATATTACTTTAAATAAAAATAGTAATAACCTACATATAAAAATTCTTTAATGATCCCCGATTCTGACGTTGATCACAGGAGTAGGGCATCACATAGGGAATATATGGGCAGTCTCAGTCCTGGGAGATCAGTCCCGCGTGCTGGGGCTGTCTCCGTTGTGTCTCCTATCCTCCACGTGTAATAGTGTGGTGGGGAGTGTAGCGCGCATGCGCAGGAACCGGAGCCCTCTATAGGTGTCCTTAGGATGCCTGTCCGTTTCTGATAACATAGAAACGATTGGGAACGAGCAAAGACGATACACTTGAATGTCTACTGGTGGTAGATAATGAAACCGCCAGCCACAATAGTTGCGACGCGTTTCGTTTACCAAAGTAAACTTCTTCAGGCGTATATAACAATAACTTTATAATCCAAACCCCATTAGAGTACTCTGGTTGCATGAAGAGACTATTATTAGATAGATAGGATTTAAGCATATATTCATGCAGACATGGAAAGTTAATGTCACTTGTTAACTCTAGATCCTATAACATAGAGATAACCAGTGAAATAATGTATTAGTACATCAGAACAATGGGACTGCCATCAGAAGTGAAACCCCCAAGGTAGCCAATGATTCTCTTGATGCAGCAGAAGTGAACACAATAGGTGGTGGTCGCATGTTTTCGGCAGCTTGCTGTACCGCCCAGATGTGCTCATTGACAGCACCAGCCAGCAGGGCTAAACTGTTCATCACATTTGTCATGTGCTGATGCATCGGGTGGGTCATGGTGCGGAAATGCCCCTTGCAATTCCACAAATGATTAACAAGATCACTATGAAGCTTACTGTAGGTGGAACGCTGCATGCACATCAACTGATGGTGACATTGCAAAATGTACCAAACACCAAAAAAGATTGGACAGCGCTCCCACACTAATCATATAAGTAAACCAAAGAGGATGATAAAAAAAATAAATATACATGATACAGATGTAGCTACGAGTATTAGACCTCTTGCCTTTTAAATTCTGGGGCAGACTCACAGTAAATGCCTCAATATTGCCCCAATATTGCCTCAACATTTCTGTGAGATTCCTAATGGCCCATCGGATTAACACAGCAGGGGTCCCTGCAGTCCCGTTCAGTTTGAATTGTTGCATAGTGGAAAGAAGAACTGGCGCACAGTCAAAGAAGTGGGTCACAGGGTAGATGAAAAATAATCCTTTATTTTAATCCATAAAACAAACGGAGGTAAGCAACCTCCTACGCGTTTCGTGTACACCTGTACACTTTATCCCACACTACCTTGGGATCCACTTCTTTGAGGGTGCGCCAGTTCTTCTTTCCACTTTGCGCCAGCATTTCTACTTGGCAGCACATTTTGCAGTACATCAGATTGGGCAATATATGAGTAATGTTTATTCATTTTGTTATATTGTTAATCAAGGGACCATCCCTTTGAGGATTGCATAGGGGCTTCATTGCTAACCCCATCTTCAGGGATATTTTGGCCCCATAGAAGACAATATTATCTCACTAGCCCCATTCCATGTACTCACTTATATTTCATGAATAAAATGGATCCAGCGCTGGAGCGCATTAATCACTAACTTTCTGATTTGTTGCATATGCTGTTGTCTTGCCCTCGGGTTGAATCCCTTTGGAAAAAAGTAAACAATTGGCTGCAGGATGCTCTGATTCAAAAGCATTAACACAATATGAATCGCATGCGCTTGCGTTTGCGCAGAAGCCTCCGCAGGCCCAGATATGCCAGAGGAACAAAATCACACTGTCAAATAAATGAGAAACAAAACACCAACGATCATGTCACACCACTGCCAAAGTACATGTAACACATCCATGGATATAGCGACCAAACTCGTGATTACCACAAGAGTCACCAGGCGCATGCGCATAACTAGTCCAAATCAAAGTCAGAATACCATACCTTTGCCCCTAGTTGTGTCATAGCAATACCAAACAAATTCAACAGCACAAATAATGTATGTGTGGCCACAATAATATAGACCCTAATTGGAAGAGTCATATGAGACTGAAGGCAACAATAGGAAGGGGACATACTGTAGAGGGTAACTGACCTGAATATGTTGTAATCAAACCAAAAAGTGAAAGAGGTGTATGTGAGGGAAAGCAAAGGGGAAAAAAAGGGGTGGGGGGAAAGAAGGGAAAAGGGAGGGTAAAGAGAGGGAGGGTAAGAAAATAAAATGTCAATGGAAGATGCAGCATACAGTATAAATGTAATGATAAAATAACACCAAATGGACAAGACACTGGGATTAAATTAGATATCACAAATGGTGGGAAATAAGTACAAGATGTCACATACATATTAGCTAATGATAAAAAGTCATAACAATAGGATGCTATAAGAAGCATCCAAGATTCATATCTTCATTTAAGCCTCTGGGGGCCATAGTATCCATGTTATGTATTCTGGCCTCCAATTGGAGTAAAAACGTTTGTCTATTCCAACCTCGAGATGGACATGTGCCTGTCGGATAGGCATACATCTAAAGGTTGCCAAGCTATGTTGTTTTTGTTTAAAATGTCTTGCTACGGGTAGCACTTTTAAATCGTCTTGAACTGTAGAGTCAGAGAGGGCCTTCCGGATAGTGGATCGGTGCATGGCTATCCTCTCTTTCAGCATCCTTGATGTTTTGCCCACATAGAATAGGTCATTTAATTATGTAAATGACAAATCTGGACTCACAGTTAAGGAAATCAACTATTTTGATAGGATAGCCCTTGTGAGGATGCATAATGTATTACCCAACATTAGATATTGACAGTTGACACAACCTTTGCCTTTATGAACACCTGGAGCTTTAGTAAGCCACATTGGAGCAGTGGCATATTTCTCAGTCGGATCTGCTTTGATGAGTGAGTCACCAATATTACGAAAAAGGAGGGGTGACGTAAAGTATTAGCCGATACGTTTGTCATTGGCCAAAATGTGCCAATGCCTCTTGATACTGCTTTGGATATGGCCTGAGGCAGTATTGTAGGTAGAGACAATATTGATGCGGTTAGTATCCTTGTCTCTTGTTGTTATCTTCAATAAGTCCTCTCTTGCTTGGAGCCGTGCCTTTACAAGTGCCTGCTCGATCTCTGTTTGGTCATAGCCTCTTTCCCGAAAGCGTATAGCCATTTGTTGAAGAACAGCTTCAAGTTCTTCTGTATTGCTTGTAATCCGTCGTACACGTAACATTTGAGTAAAGGGTAACCCCCTCTTATGGGTATTGTATGATATATATATAAAGTGGTCGACAAATCACCCAAAAATCTACTCGCCGAATAAAAAAAATCTACTCGCCACCTAGTCCCGCCCGCAACTCTGCCCTAGTCCCGCCCCCAGGCCCGCTTTAAAAAAAATAAAAAAAAAAATTTAATAAATTCCTAGTAAGAACAACATTCGTTTTTGACATAAGTTTATTTATTGTATTACATTATACTACAATTAGTCCTGGTTACGCGTGTGTGTGTGTGTATGTGTGTGTAAATGTCGGATTTACAAAAAAAAGCCAGATGTGAATGACTAATTTCCTGCACCCTTTATCCAGTGTCTGGATGCCCCCACTTCACAATATCTAAAGCAGCAATCCCACCTGGATCTTACCTGATCCGCAGTCCCTCAATGTCCAGGTACCTCATTCCCACAATGTTATAAGTTGGAGGGGAGGTGTTTTCTACCTGTCTTCTGGGTTAGGGGGGATTCCGAGGTCTCCCGTCTGAAGCTTGAGAGTCAAATCTGGAAGAAAGCAGTATAGGTTATTTTGGTAAACAAAAGGGGTACAAAATGTTTGTACTCCAAAAGAAAATTCACTTGAGTGCACACTACTAATGTTAAAATGTAACTTTTAATACAACATCCTTAAAACATATATTACCGTAACAATTAATGTAATTAACCATAAAAATAAATTAAATAATATGCACGTATGCAACAAAGTTAGCCTCACATATAGATAGATTCCAGTATAGAAATACAACTGGAATCTGAGAGGCTAAACAAAGTGCAACCAGACAAGGTGAGTCAAAAAGCCCAACACTTGCACTCACTAGCACAGTAAATAGTTTGCCAAATTCAGCAGCAGGGATACGGCTGCTATGTATCCATAGATCGTTGCAATAGTATCAGTAGAACCATCCCTGCCAGCTACACTATTTGTTCATATATGGCTATGCTAGTGAGAACACTGGAAAAGGCACACTGTGTTAAAACAACCCCATAACAGGGGCTGATGACATGATAACGTGTCCAACGCGCGTTTCCCTCCTACTATGGAGCTTCGTCAGGGACAATTTTGCATGTGAGGGGAAGCGGAAGCTATTTAAATGCTCAGGTCGCCATAGCAACAATGAAGCTCATGGCTATAGCGCATGCGCAGGAAAGCGCATTCGTGACTGCATAAACATCAAAGAATATACCGAATTAACATGCTGATGATATTAATATTAAAGATGATTCTAGCGCTGGGACCTTATACTCACATTGAAGCCGCAATGAGGAGAGAACAGAGAAAAAGACGGGCCGATCGCAGGACTCTACTGCACATGCGTAGGGTAATATACTTCTAAGTTATCACCTTACCCTGCGCGTGCTTGAACTCAGCTGCTGTTGTCAATGCGCATGACACGACTGATAGCTATTACAACTAACAGTGAGCCCGCAATAATGCGCATGCTTCCGATAACATGTAGAAGCAGGCTAACCTAGACTACATTGCGCATGTGTAGGCAAACATAATTATTCCTACCCAACTGCCTGTTTTTATTGCGCATGCCTGAAATGATAGCAATGTAGAGTGGGTGCCGGAAAAAGGTCCCAGAGCCCTAAATACATGTTGCTGCCCAAGGTAGCAAAGGAAGAGGAGCATGAATAAAAATGATGATGTATGCAGAGTGACCCCTCAATTCAAAGCATAAGTGAAACCATGTCCAAGACACAGTGACAATAAAATAAATACAAAATATTAAACACACAACTGACATAGTATCAATAGTTGTCACAATACATGTTGTGTGAATGGTTATTACACAAACCAATAAACCCATAACACAATAAGAATGGGTTTATATAGAAGGTAATATAGTCACTAATTGTGAATGAAATAAAGTGCAATGTAATAATATATAACAATAGCATGGTTAGTATATCTAAACTATGTGGTGGAACTGATCTCATATAAATCAAAGAAAATATATGACAGCTGAAGAATGAATGCCATGTATAGGAAATATAGGGTAGCGATGACAGCATAAGTAGGTGACAAGGGATGGAGTGTGCAAGATGACTAGCATTTATGGGGATCAGATGAAAGGAGTGAATGTAAATCCTTCATTGAGTCCGTATGGACTTCTGGTCTTCAGTTTATAAATCCATTCAGCCTCAATTCGCAACAACATCTGATCTACATTCCCGCCTCTTGCTGGGCACCTAAGTTGATAGATGCCCATAAACTTGAGGCTATTAACATCTCCATTATGAAAGTGCGTGACGTGTCTAGCTACTGGTGTTTCTGCAGAATGCTTGATAGAGTTAATATGTTCGAGTATGCGTCTACGCAGTTGCCTTGTGGTCTTGCCTACATACCTTTTCCCACATTTACAAATGAGAAGGTAAACAACGTTAGTTGTTCTACAGTTAATAAAACTATCGACGCTAAAGTGCTGTGTGTTATCATGGTTATTGAACGTCTTCGTTGTAATAGCAAATTTGCATGCCATACAACCCTGACACCGATACATCCCCTGAATCGGGCTCAGCCAAGTCTCTGCTCTAGCACTCTGGTAATGGCTATGTACAAGTTTGTCATGCAGGTTTTTCTATCTCCAGCTGGTAATGTTGGGTCTAGGGCCGATAGCTTTAACCAAATCTACATCGGATAGGAGAAGGTGCCAGTGTCGGGCAAAGATTCTTTTAATCGCCCACCATCTTTTATTGTAGGTACCGATGCATCTTATGATGTTATCCTTTCTCTTAGTTGTATTGGAGGACAAGAGAGAGTCTCTATCACTGTGTAATGCTCTGTGATAGGCTCGATTGAGTGTCTTCATTTTATTCCCACGACTAAGGAACCGATAACGTAGTTCTTTGGATTGTAAAATAAATTGCTTGGTTGTGGAACAATTCCTGCGTAAACGCAGGTATTGCCCAGTCGGGATACCAGAAATAAGACTAGCCGGATGTTGACTTTGTGCCAACAACAAGCTATTTGTAGCTGTACTCTTCCTAAAACTTTGATTTGGATGTTCCTGTCACAATCAACATATATACCCAAATCAAGGTAGGTAATTGATGTAGTGCTGAAAACAGTTGTTAATCTCAAATTCAGAGTATTCCTATTAAGGTGTTCCACGAACTCAAGCAAGCAGTTTTGTGGGCCGTCCCATAGTAAGAGGATACCATCTATGTATCTGATCCATAATAGGATGTGGTCAGTATACATAGATAATTCCTCTTTGAACACATGGACATATTCCCACCAGCCCAGGTACAGATTCGCATATGTGGGAGCACATGCTGTCCCCATTGCTGTACCCTGGGTCTGGTGGTAATAAATCCCAAATAGTTTGCGCACTTCTGGCTTAGCATATAGTTTATGCTTATACTTGCTACATACTGTAGCTTATAGCAGTCTTGTTTGAAAAGAAAACTGCCTATATAGTTGCTAGCAGTGGGGCTGCTATACTTTAAAATGAAGGCTATCCTCAGATCAGGCTAGATGGTCACTTGTTGACACTTAAGATATAATATAATCTTGATTACAAAGTTTAGTCCCGACATCAATAGTAACTGAGCGAGAAGAATTTAAAAAATGTTTAAAGTATAGCAGTACAATGTTGCAAGTATAAGCATAAACTATATACTACGCTAACAGCATGTCAACATAATATGGCATATATATTTTATTTGGAGGCAAGCTTGCCACTAATCAGTTGCTGATGTGCAGTGTAATAGCAAGTAAGGTTTTAGTACCTATTTACCGCAGAGTATTTATCTCAACAGAAGTTTAATAGGGATGAATGAACTGGCATCTGACAGTATTCATTATTCAAGTTTTATATATCATTACCGTAACAAGAATTATATTGCAATCCTATATATAAGAAGCTTATATGGGGACAGGATAAGGATCTACACTAGGATATCCCTTAACCTGTTGTGCGCTATATGAAACCCTCAGATAGGAACTTTATTAAGAAAAAATTCTATGAGTCTAGCATCTAGCTACTATAGCTTATACCAGTTACATAGTGGCATACACCTCAGTATACTGATCATATACAGGGGAGACAGCAAACTAAGGCATGTAATATAGTGGGCGCGCGCTGAACCATGCCCGTCATTTATAGTTTACTGTGGTTAGCCAGCCATTGTATGCTGGGGCCGCGTACGCGTACGGCAGTGAGCGTGGAGCCAGGCGATAGCGGAGAAGACTCCAAAAAGTAAGTATTTGCGCCACTAATGGTGTTTATGTGTTTATGTATGTGTGTATGTATGTGTGTACGTATGTGTGTATGTGTGTTTATATGTGCACAATATTAATAAATAATTTATTCTCACAGCATGTCTTTTTTTTAAATTTTAGTACACACACACACACACACACACACACACACACACACACACACACACACACACACACACACACACACACACACACACACACACACACACACACACACACACACACACACACACACAGTGACACACACAGTGACACACACAGTGACACACACACACACACACACACACACACAGTACCTTCCAAGCCTCTCGCTCACAGCAGCACGGACCGTACACACAAAAAGTGTGCGTCACGTGCACGAGCGTTCGCACAGGCACGCACGCGCCCACTATATTACTGGCCTAACACTGAGATTGAGTTTGATAGTGATTTGAGACACCTCTATCTCCACTCTTTTAAACGCTTTGGTAACATTTAAAGTTGACTCCGGTGAAATTAAACTGAAATTACACCATTACTCTTTTTGGGCTCTATGCAGTAAGAGCCGAAAAAGTCCTCTCGCCAAGTGTTCCTTATCGGCATGATTGTGCCGATTTTCCCTCGCCGTATGCAATAAGTGCCGAATCCCTTCCGAATCAAGTTGAAAACATTTGTGCCCACTCTGCCGATGATTGGCCGATCACACACAGGTGTATCGGCGTGCATGGCGAGGTGGTGTTAGGTTCGCCAATGAAACTTCTTGCTGAATCTGCCGAAGCAAGCATGTTTTTGATTGAGCAGCCCATTTAAAGGCAGCGTGTATTTTTATTAATTCTCTGTTTTGTTGGGAGAGAGAGAGAGAGAGAGAGACACACAGAGCTGGGCGATTTACATATTTCATATTGACTGAGAGAGTTGTTGTGTATTGTGAGAGGTTTGTCCTGTGTTGTTTTGTTAACATCTTTGTCTTGTTTTCACTTTGTAAGTGTTCAGTGCGATTGTCTTTAAATTTATTTTCTGTTCTTTGTGAGTGCTATAAGTATGGCCGACAAGCACTAGTTCTGAATGTAAGCCAAGCAAATCAGTTTCGGAGTACAGCAAGAGAACAACAATTCCACTTTACCCCATCAGAGGATGGATCTTTACATACTGCTACTTTTTCTCCAGAGTCATCAGTTCTTCATTCCCCTGTTCTGGATGATACCGGTACAGTAGGTGCAAGTTCTGTGCAGGTCCCTGTCAACATCCAACCGTTTACATCTGTTCAAAATATGGAACCGACACCTACAAATGAGACACGCAAAAGAAAGTTAGGGCAACAATTACTAATCACCAGCTTTTGGAAGAAGATTAAAACACAAAAACAAGAAAGTGCTCCACCATCACTCTTGCAATGTTTATCAAGTGTTTCACAACTGCCACAGCCCACACCCAGTGCCCCTGAAGTGCCACAGCCCACACCCAGTGCCCCTGAACTGCCACAGCCCACACTTAGTGCCCCTGAAGTGCAACAGCCCACACTTAGTGCCACTGAAGTGCCACAGGCCAGTGCAAGTGGTACAGTTAAGGCCAGAGAACTTGGCGGAGGGAAAAGGCAAACACAACAGCCAACAAGCAGGCCTGTGACTCGCTCTCAAAAGGATAAACAAAAATAAATAATCACATTCACTAATTTTTTTGGTGTACTGGTGTTGTTTACTGCAGACTATTTCATGCATAGTGTATGTATGATCATGTACAGATGCTTGATAACATTCAAGTATGTCCTTGCACACATGAATGTTTATAAATGCTCACTGACTGAATGAAGGCATATTTTATAACATATGAATATCTATTAATCATCAGTTGATTCATGGTATAACATTATTACACATTTGGCATGTTAATGGAAGATGACATTCACTTAGCTCTTGTTCAAGATGAGATGTCTCTGATTTATTTTTGTAATGTAGATAGTCATTTCATGCTAATATTATTGACATACAACTTTAAGTAAGTACCCATATAACAGCATACATTTGAATGTTATGTTTTCTTGTGTCTTAACTCTGTAAGACATTACTTACCTTAATCTTCTTTCATAGTTCATAATGTTGGCATGTGATCATGTATGATTTTTGGTTACAATAACAGATCTTTAAGGCTGTATGAATATATCTGTAGTCTCTCTGTATCTCTATCTATATATGTACACACACACACACACACACACACACACACACACACACACACACACACACACACACACACACACACACACACACACACACACACACACACACACACACACACACACACACATTATGTGTGTGTGTGTGTGTGTGTGTGTGTGTGTGTGTGTGTGTGTGTGTGTGTGTGTGTGTGTGTGTATATATATATATATATCTCTGCCAGTGTTGTCAGCAAACAGGCCTTGTGTTAATGAGATATAAATGTTAGGACACTTGCTACAATTATGGTATCAGTATGAGTGAGCCCCTAATTCACTCAGCTGTATTTAACTTTAAATATGATTACAACAAGGCCTGCTTACACACATCTATGCCTTTAGTTTTGAACTCTATATATAATATATATATATAATCAGAATGAACAGTACAGGCCTTCATGGCTGCAAAGAGGCCTTGTTTGCTGTTAAATATAACTTCTTCACAGCTGACTCAATTAGGCCCTCAAACATACTGACCCAGTAATGTTTTAAACTTTAATGAACTGTTAAGATAATTACAACAAGGCCTGTTTGCACACAACAAGGCCTTCAATGTAGCTATATCTAAATCTATCTATATATATCTATATATATCTAGCAATTGTAAATATTACTGTATGTTCATTTGCATGTCTTATATATACACACACACACACACACATATATATATATATACATATATATATACTATATATATATATATACACACAATATATAGTTAAATATATATAGATATATAAATATATATATCTAATTATATATATATATATATATTTATATATATCTATATAATCTATATATCAAGAGAGACAAACAGAGAGAGTCAAAGAGAGAGAGAGAGAGAGAAACAGAGAGAGAAACAGAGAGAGAAAGACAGAGAGAAAGAGAGAGAAAAAGAGAGAGAAAGAGAGAGAGAAAGAGAGAGATAGAAAAACAGAAAAAGAGACAAAGAGAGAGATGTGTGTGTATGGTTAATTTTAGCTAAGTGTAAGTAGAAATCTGTTCATCATAGCACTGTAGATGATTTCACACACATTGTTATTGTAATTAAAAGAGTAAACTTCTTTTGCACATTTTGATTGCCTAAGCCGAAAGTAAAGTTTCGATTCCTGTGAAAAGAGGGTATCTTAGACAAAGAATCTCAGCCAATTATTGTAACAAATTTCTTGTGGGAGAAAACCTAGGCGTATAACTGTTAGGTTGTATTATAACCTTGGAACAAACCGCGAAGATAACATGTAACTATTCACACATTCAGCAGACATCCGTATGCGTTCAACTTAGACACTGTACACTTAGAGAAGAAATGGCAGGAGCTTCCACATTGCACAGCCATCCACGTAAATCATACACATTTTTGATTTATGAAGCAATCGAGTCAACGCCACAGAAAAGGCAACCGTGGGGGAAATCTATGACTTGATCCAAAACAAATATCCATACTACCAAGAACCAGCCAAAAAAAGACATTTTAAAACTTCTGTACGTTTCACTTTATCCGCAAATGAATGTTTTGAGCGTGTCCACGATCGTCAAGATCAACGATATGGATGCTGGCATGTTGCTTCATCATTTAAACTTACCATGGAACATGGAACATATCTTCTGTTAAATAGCATATTTTTGCCTAATACCAGTTACATTGAAGCCGCCCAGACTGTCGCGTCTGCTGATATACCTGCACCATCCATTCATCAAGACCAGATGCAAGATGGACATAACTACTATGATATGTATCCAAACTTACTGTATATGGCCAATACAATGTGGATGTGAAAACAACCAACAACTGTACGTACCTCCGGACGTCTTGTTTGAAGAAGCCACTGCAGATCCATATGACGGCCTCACGGAGATGTGTCTGATTCAGGATTCAACGGTTGCCTCAACCATGGATGATAATGTTGTGCCTTCCTGGAGCGAGTTGTTGCAGCCAAATCAGTTTTGACTTCTACAAGAATGGTAAATACAAATGTCGTTATGCCTTTACTCAAATTATATATGTGTACATTAATAATATACACAATTTGTTAGCCAAATGAGTGGATACAGCTTAACATTGCAGACAGCCTTACATGTAGCGTGCACAAAGACATTATTTCCTATAACAATATACTACATGACGAACCATTAGTACACATTGGTGACGGAGTCCTAAATCATAGATTATTATCGCTTTTAAAGTATCATTTCAACATGTTACACTAATGGTAACACACACACACCTCATTGTTTAGCATTCAACATATAAAAACAAAGTGTTGCCCACATATGACGTGGGAATGTGGTCATGTCCCAAGGCGTCCTTAAAAAGGTTACCGATGCAAGGCCCACCCCCAACCGACGTGCGCACGTAAAAAAGTATTGGCTGTGCCCGTAGCTTATTGTTACGGTCAGTGCAGTGTGTCATGCGCGCGCGTCGGTGGGGCGGTGCATGCACAGCGCTGGAGGCCAATGTTCATTCAGTGGAAGGGGTGTTTGCGTGCATTTCACGGTGCCTTAACATGACGTCACACGTATTTTGTTCGCTCATTGGCTGATCGTCCGTTTTGGCCGTGGGCACACGTCCATTTACAAAGTTTAGATATGTACGTGTGTAGAAGTGAATTTGTTTCGCTTCCATATCAGAACTTTCAGCCATGATATGCGTACTGCTAGCAGCACCATGGAGGGACATGTATTGAACGCACAGCGTACACATTGTTTTGCGCATGCGCTAAGACTTAGTCCACACATTCGTGACGTGCGCGCGCAACAGGCGTTGTGCGCGCACATTATTATTTATACAAGCACCGGAACAAACATATCAGTAGTAATGCCAGCAACGCCATTTGAAAAATGAGATAGTTCTGTATCTTTCGTTTTATCCTTGCAGTTTAAACATATACGTAACTTATGCGTGAATATCCACAATCATATAGAGATGTGTTAAGCGTTGTCATGCTGAAACATAGATAAATGTGCTATCTTTGAACATCATGTGTTTGCTGTATTTCACAGATGTCGAGGATGAATACATGGGACCAATGTATGATTTCAGGTGGGACAATCGTTATATTAGATGATTGTGACGACTAGCGAACAACTATTATAATAAATATGTAAGAATGCTTTCAATGATTGGTGCGCAGATTAACAATCACTACATAATGTTATCCTATTGTGCAAATATTTACTATGCACTTAATTATCATAATGATGTTGCTAAGCACTGAAGTTAGATCTTATATTCATAAATTTTACATTTGTACTAACATTATATGTATTGTCATGTGATATACTGTATGCTACCCACATTATCACTCAGTAAACACATTAATCTACTATATATTATATTCTCACGTGTGACTTGTCAAAGAATGTAAATGCTACATAACAACTCGTAGACATTGTATCTGAACGTACACAATAACAATAGGGAGGTGATAGAAACTTTTTAGTCGTGTGAATGTTATATTATCACCTAGGTTGTAGTGGTAACCTAACATGCATGAGCTAATGAATGTTAGGTACAGATCATTACACCATGAACATTTGTGTGTACATTTAATTCACACGAGTAACTATAGTTTAGTGTTATTAGTAAACGTTAAACACATACATAGCTAAGTGACGCCGATGATAAAAACAACATTATTATGTAGGTTTATATTATTTCTGGTAGAAATACATGCATCACACAAAAAATAAAACACACACACACTATGTTGCTGAAATGTGTGCGTATGTAAATGTCTACTTCATTTATGTTCATATGTTGACAGTAGTTATAAAGGATCATGATCATTATGAATAACTAACGTGAATGAAATAAAATTTTTATTAACTACATTGTCATTGTGTTGAATGATTTAGGAAAAGTTGAGAATCCAAAGAACTATACTTTGGAATGGTGTTAACATTTTGACAAATGTTAGATGTACGTCAAATCAACACACATCTTTCACTTATACATACACATGTGACAATGTAGTAATCAACATGAAGATGAAGTGAGAGAATGAATAATCATATACTTTGCAATGTTAATGATTTTTACCACATTTGGGTCATTTCATACAAACATGCATTGAGTGTTAACATCGCTCATGTGCATGAATGGATGTTGTTACGTTGTCAAAATTACATGTTATGTAATGTACGTAATGATTTGAAAACACATTGCACAATAACCACCAAGTGTAGATAAACGCACGGACACAATACAGAAACAACATTTTTCAATTGTCACATCTTTTTCATTACGTTCTCTTTATACATCCTGTAACTATACCTGTATCGAGGTTTGCACATCTTATTACAGATGTGAATTAAAATACATACCATGAGCAGTCCTTGGAGTGATATACCTTGAAAAAGAAAATATGAATGAATATAAATCATTGTCGACATATTCATTAAGGTAAGCAACACACAGAAGTGACACTTTTGTACACTACCGACACACTTTATTGAAGTGTGGTCGGTACCGCAAGCCGGGAAATCTCCCGGCTTGCTAGTGGCCGCCCCTCGGCGTGCCGCGCGTCATAGACGCGCGGTCACGCGTCATCGGGAGCGTGCGCCCCCTGCACGCGTGTTCAGGGGCTCCCTGAGGGAGCCCTGGTGTCCCGCGATCGCGGGACAGCGGCAGGGGGTTCCGGGGGACCCGGCGGACCCGGCAGCGGTAGGGAGAGCGCCCCGATCGGAGGGCGCTCTTCCGCTGCTTCGGCGTGCGCCCGTCACACTCGGGCGCGCGCCAGGCTACTGCTGCGGCACAGAACGGGCAAATGCTCGAATAAACTGTGCCGCAGCAGTATGTGATATGAAACAAAATCTAGAATACATCAAATATGATCTCAAATACACAATAGTCTACACATCATTGTGACACACATGTCACACTCCAAAAGAAAAATTGTATGTAACCATATTGCACTAGCTATTGGCTATCGACATAGTAGGTTTATTGTGTATGCATAACCAAAAAGAGCATGTACAGAAAATATAGATTTAGTACACATTATTTCCTCACGTACACACAACACCTTTTAGTGGTAAGAAGTATAATACAACCTGTTGATGAATGACATACCGGTGCCACATGCAATTGTCCACACAGCAGACAACAGAAACGTGGGAGAACCATATTCATCTGTTTCCTAAGTGAATGGTATTTGGACACATGTATTTATCATTACAATGAATTAATACATCTATGTAGTACTATGAACATATATGTATTTGCTTACATGAAAAATATGTGTTTATGACATTCCAACGTGTCTCCAAACCACAGGCTGTTTGCTCAGTGTCAGCTGGTAAATTTACAGGATGCTCCTCCTCCAAGCCCTGACTTATGTCTGTTTCTAAATTATTGCGGAGTGCCAGATTGTGCAAAATGCAACATGCAATTATAATATCTGACACTTTAGCAGGCTTATATTGAAGTGCCCCACCAGTTCTATCTAAACACCTGAATCGTGTTTTCAGAAGCCCAAATGTCCTCTCTATGATGGATCATGTAGATATATGTGCCACATTATACCTCTCCTCTGCTTCACATTGAGGGTTTGCCACCGGGGTCAACAGCCACGGCCTAATTCCGTATCCTGAGTCACCTATAATCCATCGTGCACAAATATGATACAATTTGTGTTAACATTATTACATTCAACAGTTAATAGAAAAACAAGAGTTGTTTGTTAACACATCATAATATGTACTCACCCCCCAGACAACCAGGTCCAAAATAGCCTTCTTCGAAAGCATGGAAGACTGATGAGTTTCTCAGGATAGAGGAATTGTGACTGGAACCAGGGAATTTGGCTACCACATGCATAATCTTCATCGTGGCATCGCATACCACCTGTACATTCAGGGAATGGTAGTGCTTACAATTGGGGTAAGCATGCTCACTCTGACTAGGCGGGATCAAAGCAACATGGGTGCAATCTATTGCACCCATCACACATGGTATCCCGGCTATGGTATAAAAGCCATTCCTTTCTTCCAGCCACTCTGTGTGCTCAGTAGCAAAATGAATATAATTCCTAGCACGTCTATTCAGTGCACATAGAAACTGGGTAAAGGCCCGCGAGAATGTAGATTGTGAGACCCCGCCCACTATGCCCAGAGTTGTCTGGACTGACACGGAAGCAAGATAATGTAATGAGCACAGCATTTTAACAAGCCCAGGGACTGCACGACCTCTGGCTGTCACAAAATCTAAATCTACACGTATCTCTTCATAAAGAGCTAAGATTGCTGCTGAACTCAAATGATACTGACTTATAATTTCCTCCTCACTCATCCCATCTAACATGGTTCTCTCCCTGTGCAAACGAGGACGAGGCACAGCTTCTCTCTCTTCTCCTTTCATCTCCTTGCCCTCTCCCTCGCCCTCTCCCTCTCGTCTCCGCGTCCCTGTCCCTGTCCCTGTCCCTTCCTTGGCCTGTGACATCCTGTCCCTCAGCAAGCCTCTCCTCCAATAGAATCTTCCTCCATCTCATGAACATTCGTATCATTTTCAGGTCTGTAGCTGTCAATGCGCAGGTAATTGGCCTCCTTTAAATACCTATGTGATGATGTCAGGTGACTTGATGAAGTGCAAGGTGTTACATTAACATATCCAAGTAGGTAACTCCAAACGGGTATCCAGTATGAATTAAAAGGATTATTTTTGTGTGTTCACCAGGCAATCATGATATTTGACAATGATGTAACGTTAAACTTTGTACAACAATTTATTCGCAAGTATTTATGGAATGTGTAATGCATGTACCACTTCTGAACGCAACACTCAGTCATCTCATTAGGATACAACCATGACATTGACGTTGAAAAACTACGTTGCAACATGTCTAATTTCGCATGTTATTGTCACATGTTCACATGAACTAATTGTATGGTGCATAAGCATAATTTAGTGCTATCAGGATACTTGCTATTGATTATATTTCAATCGTGTAAAAAGGAGTAACTATTATAGATCTGTGTATAACTTAGCATGAAGTGATTCTAATGCATCGTGTACAGTGTAAACATGCAATGTTATTGAGTGTCCAATTGCGGATGTCATCAAAAGAGGGAGGTCACAAAGTACATGTAAACATGAAAACAAACAGTACATTTACATTTGATCATGCGTTACACATTCAAAGCATTCTCTAATGTATACCAACATTACTATACGCTGGATCTGTTAGATGTGTGAAATCTGTTACATCATATAATAATTTGAAGCACACTTAAGTAACATGTTTCATATTATGTGACCTGTTCCTTTAAGAGTTTACTATAGGAGTTTACCTTGACACATCATAACATTACGACTAATGTGACACGCAAATCATCATAAGATAGAAAAGTACAATGTTCTGCCAATAATAAACATAAGCGGTGACACAATGAAGTGAATCACATCGACACTGTAATGCCAAGCACATTTTTATTATGAGCAATAGAACGTAAACACTCCTATAAAGTTATAAGTCCCCGCTCCATTGACTCCATTGATGTAGAGATGAGCTATTTTTTCTAAGTGCCGTCCCGGCAACCTTGCCGATCCTTCTCCCCTCCAACTTGCCAACTTTAGTTGGCGGGACAAATTGCCGTAGAAATCTAAATTTTTGAGTGCCGATCAGCACTGATAAGCTGATAGGGGCTACTAGAATACAGTCGATTTCAAAAAGTGCCGAAAAGTGCCAATGAGTGGGTTATCGGCAGCCGCATGCCGATAAATTTTTATCGGGAAGAAAAAATGCCGATTTTGACCACTTATCGGTGCTTACTGAATCTCAAATGCAATTTTGGCAGGAAAATGCAGATAAAAGCCTTATCAGCGCTTACTGCATGAGGCCCTTAATCTATCGTAGTACAGGTCCAAAGGTCAGAAGTTAATCTATGATACTTACTTTTTTTAAGGAATAAACTGCTGTAGTTACACTGTAGCAATTTATGGGCAGAACAGTGATTAAGGAAATACTACATTATTTTCATCACCACAATATATATGATTAAAACATCTAAGTCCATAAAACCTCTAAGCAAAAACAGAGACATTGGAAACTAAGAGGACAACTATATAAATATTTTATGTTAGACTAAGGACAGTTTCTTAGGATAAGAATCAATAAGTGAACAACATTTACTGTTGCAAATGTATTAGTACTACGGACCATGGACACCTTTCTTTGCACTTGTGTTGTTTCTATTTATACACCTTTATTTTCATAAAAATACTAATAAAATAATTTTAAGGCTTTAAACTTGACATATCATAGTAGGGTATTAGAGTGCTTTCGATAACCAGGTTCTCATTTCTTTGGTTCCTACATTATCTATATCCTGGGAACAGCACCTTACCAAATATTATTTACTTGATCCAGCTGAGCAGGGGTCACTTCCTTTCCTACCCCCATCCCCCCAGGTTAATTGTTTTAACAATTAGCCACAGAACGTTTTAGCTATTAAATATCACTTTTACAAAATGTTTATTAGAAATTGAATACACGACTGTAGAGTAAAAACATCTGTGTTCAGGGTTATTAACCTTAGAAATTGAGAGGGGAAATAACTGAAAAGCAAATGATGTCAAGCAATTGTCCTTAAATTCTCTCCACTATTACATCTGATGATTACTTGCTTGCATTCCTAACTGTGCAATAAACACCTTCCTCAACATTATACTTTCCCTTCCCTGTTAGCTGATGCAATAGGGTTGAACTTTTTTTTTTAGAAATTAAGGGGATTTTTCATTAACTGCTATTTTGCCTATCGGGATACTAACGCTCGGAAACTCCTATTGACTTCAATGGGAGATAATGTGTGAAGTGCACCAATCAGCACAGATAATAATGAATAACCCCCTAAAAGTGTGAGAGCTTGTGAAGTGAAGCCATCTAAATAGGTGTAAATCTGTGGCAGATGTGGACCACAAAACACTATAGAGAGCCCAGAATCTGTAATATCTTCAATCCCAGATTAACTATGAGCCAACTATCATAGCAGATAGACAGAAAAACAAAGCGGCACCTGGATGCCATACATATTTTGATTGAATTGTTTGCATAAAGCCTTGAAGCTTCTAACTTATTCCATGTAATATCATCTAAACTCAATGCAAGTGTTTAATTTTCAGGGTACGATTTCTAATGTAGATTGGCTAAAAATTTAATGGTGTTCAAAGATGCGTTCATTAATTAAGCAGGAAATGTAATTATTCATATGTAAAATAGAGGTGTGCAAGTTCAGGGGGCTAAATTTGAGCCACCTCACTAAAAAATCTGCAGATGTATATGTATGTGTAACAATAGATATATAAATAATCACCTAATATGATTAATAATGTGGCAAATAACAATTGAGGCAATCTAACAAAAACTCACAAATATAAGATTTAAAGGAAACTATATATAATAGGGCATATAATCAGTATGAGTACATTTAACAATATACATGTAAGGAACAGAGACAGACATCAACAAACAACAGGAAATATAGAATAACCAGTCCCAGAGGCCCTGTCAGTAGATCAACAAAGGTAGGAATCAATTCCAGCAATGGGGATAATATGCTGCTCTAAAAAAGATCAACCAAATCCTGCAGATAGACCTAATAGGGGAGAAAAGAGCGCAGGCCCCATAGCATAACACGTAAATGTAATATAGGGGATGGACAAGGGAGGGAAAAGGTTCACTCACAGGGTATATAGGATAAAAAAGCGCTTGTGAATATATCACCGCCACGATAATAGTCCTCCGAATAGATACTGCTGCACGGGTTTCCTCATGAACAGCTGACAAGCCTGGATGGTAGAAACAGAGTTTCGTTGTGTAGCGAGCTGAAAACTCGCAGCCTCAATAGTAGCACTGGACATGATAGTAGTACTAGCCCAACCGCATCTCCGCGTGAAGACGTAATGCCGCTTGAAAAAGTCCTAATGCGTTTCGTTGCTCAAGCTGACTTCATCAGCGGTTTATGGGTAAAGTCGACGGCAGCACTTAAATACCTCCACCGTTGCTAAGCAGCTTCTAAACAAACAGATGGATACTGGCTAACAGCTGAGCAGCCAATAAAAGTTAAATACTAAATAGCCAGTCGAATAGCACCTCAGCGCTGCCTTAATATAATAATAACCAATAGTGGTAAAATGATTCAGTCAGGTTTGTGCAGTGATCAAGTGACCTTGACAGATACTTATACCCTCATCAATGTGCATACAATCACCCAAACATCCAATAAAAATCACTAAAAAAAACGCGAAAATGAGCAGCTGCAGTGGAGTAGAAACCAACCAATGAGAATCCAGTAGAGAGTCACATGTATTCCTGCGTTACAACTGACTGGTCAGACTTCTGTGAGCAGTAAGACCTGACCTCAGTGAATCGGCACAAATCCCTCCTCTGGTGGTCAAGGTAACCGGACGCCTGTGTCCATTGTATGGTGCGCCTGCGTGTCCTTTTGCCTCCTCCGTAGTCAAGATATCCGTGATCGTGTTGCCGAGAGCGGCGGTGTGCGCATGCGCACGGCCGTAAATTAAAACATCCAGCCGCCCGTGGTACAGTGTAAATGGAGCAAAGGGGAGCCAGAGTAAGGCAGCGGGTCAATTGCATAATGCTCACAAGTCATTGTAAAGCTGGGCTGACCAGTCAGTTGTAATGCAGGAATACATGTGATTCTCTACTGGATACCCATTGGTTTGTTTCTACTCCACTGCAGCTGTTAATTTTTTTGTTGTGATTTTTATTGGATGTTTGGGTGATTTGTATGCACATTGGTGAGGGTATAAGTATCTGTCACGGTCACTTGATCACTGCACAACCCTCAGGAAGGTCCCTCTCCGTGGAGCGAAACGTTGGTTGCAGTGCCGTTTGTTCAATACACGTCTTGGAATTTAACCTTGTGTGTGCTGTCTCTACTTTACTTGACCTCCATCTGGTAACTACAATTCTTGTTTTTATATGGATAAGCATCAGGACTTACTGGATGGAGTATGTGTGTGTGCCAACTACTGTTCCATTATTTGTTCTAATATATATATATATATATAACAGGTATTCCCCCCCCCCAATCGCAGATTTAGTGTGGGGTGAAGAACATACGGTGTTACCATAGGTGTGGTGCAAACCTGTTGGCTCGCAGGAGGGCTGAGCTTCCGCCACGGGGAACCTGGGGCACTTATATTAGGGATACTAACTTACAACGATGCAGCGCCTCCACCTGCGATGGCTCCCACCAGAGGGGGAGTGGTTCCTCGCAGGACAATCAATACTCACACACAGTGATATAATAACTAAGGGCTTTACTAACACGCAAACAACATATCACTACAATACAATAATATAACCTGTGTCCCTCTCTAGAGGAGACACCTACTGCGTCGCGCAGGATGCTTCCCCAACACCAGGTGATCCCACCCAGTGTCCCGAGAATCCCACCCAATGTCCCGCACTCTTGGAGAGAACGTGGGTGACTGCGCAGTCACAGTTACACTAAGGGCCCGTTGGTGCACTTATGACTGTAAGGTACCTGCCAAGCACTCCGGTACTCGGATCAGCAACTGGCTTCGCAAAGGGTCAGACGTGTGATGAATCCGTCTGATCCTCCAACCGAACTCCTGGCACGCGGACCGCCAGTGGCGATCCTATTCTGATAAAAGTCTCTGGAGACCCCAACGTGGGTCCGAACCTCTTTACAGGAACCGCAGCATCCGCTGAGTCCCTAACTAACACTTGGTACTAACGTGACAGGAACCCTAACCTAGG
The DNA here is from genome assembly GCF_040206685.1 of Ascaphus truei. Taxonomy (NCBI): domain Eukaryota; kingdom Metazoa; phylum Chordata; class Amphibia; order Anura; family Ascaphidae; genus Ascaphus; species Ascaphus truei. Next base: position 200,558,085 of record NC_134483.1, on the reverse strand, counting down.
GCCTGTCCCTGTAGCACTAAATGACACGCTCTATGCTATAGGCCGTCCCTATAGCACAGCAACCTGAAGTGGCTTTGGGGAAACTCCTAGGGGCCTACCGGGGTTAATAACCTGCCCCACTCCCCTAACTCTTCCCAGCCTTGACTATGCTTAATAACACTTAACGAGTCCCAGTGCCTACAGCAGCAAGCTGTAGCTCACTGGATGTTGCAGCCAACGTGCTGCGCCACAAGGTGCCTGCCTGTCAGACCTCACAGCACTAACAGCCGTGACTCTGACAAGGCAGCACTCTACACTAAGGGCAGCGTCCCTATCTTGGGCCTCCCTAAGCATTTACCCACTAAACTAGTGGGGAGTTGGGGCCTACCTGGGGTGTAGGTACCTATATGGGGCAGGAGCTGCTCTCGCTCCCCGCACCCTTCCTTCCCTCATAGCTCCCTGACTCCAACTCTCTGTAACCTTTCTTTCCCAGCTCCCACTAATGTAAGTGGCAGGGTCCCTAACCTGAGGGCTGTCCCTGGCAACACTCACCTTACTGGGGAGCTGAGCTATCTCTGGCCCTGGGGGTGCTGGCCTAGTACAGGGAGTCCCCGACTCTTGTACCCTACCTCCTTCCCTGGGCTGCTCCGGTCTCTGACTCCCCACGCAGCTGCAAGCCCGCGAAAATGTATCCACTTGCTCCAGGGCAATCCTTCAGCCCTATTGGCTCCTATGAGGCACCTGATGCCTCCCTCGCTATGCTCCATGGGAGTTGTAGTCCCATAGAGCCTATCCTGGCATTGGGGCCGCGTGCGCACTTGCCCTGCGCTTGCGCGAGTCTTTGGGGGCCGCCTCAAACTTTCCTGCACTTTCCCTAATCGCGCGACTCCTTATTAACTCTGGCCTATCTTCTGCGCATGCGCGACTCTGTCGGGCCTGCCGTGACTCTCTCTCGGCTCTCCTCACCCTCGCGCAACACCTCCCTGGCGCTAGGGTTCCTTCCGCGCATGCGCGACCACTGCGCATGCGCGAGCCAAGAAACAATGGCGGGGGCCTCACAGACCTGCTCCGGGAGCGCCGGGAGCCCAGCGGCGCGATCGCGGCCTTGGCAACCGGCCGCACGCATCCCCGGCAACCCCCGAGCAGGAGCCTGACTGCCCTCACCCCTGCGATACGCCGACGGGGCCGCCATTGAACTCGGCGGCACCCGCGATCGGCAGCTAGGTGAGGGGGGTACTGACAGGCTGGGGAGACCTGGTTACATCTATATATATATATATATATATATATATATATATATATATATATATATACACACACACACACACACATTTTGTGCAAATGTGATACAGAATTAGAGAACACTGTTGCTAGGAAAACGAACTCTGCTGCAGACAACTCCCAGCAAACCAAATCTGAAATCAGACAGAAATCCAGTAAAAGTGACATATATGAAGGAACACTGGATGATTTTGCAGTTACCAATAGACGTTGAAGGGTAGCCAACAATGTAGCATCAGTGGTAAAAAGACCTTTTAATTTCATGGCAAATGAAATTAAATGTATGAGCCATTGCATTTATGTACTAGATTTGTAAAGTGGAAGTCTGACCGTTAATTCAGTTAAAGTACTTGGTTGCACAGTATGGGTTCACCCTAATTATATATGACATTTTCTGGGGATTAGTTTTCGGGTGAGAGGGTGTCTTTTTTTCTATGAGCAATTGCACTTACTCCTTTTCTATGGACTGGAATGATTTGGGGTTGAGTGCAACTCAGGCACTGGTAAAGCTGCCTCCTCAACCAGTAAATAAATATGTAATTGTATGTAGCCCTTTTTCTGAACCCCTGAACAAAGGAAATACTAATGCTGTGTTTTACCTGTGGCTCCAGGAGCTCTAAGCCTCCGCGGTTGGGGAGCCTGGGGTCTTACCCCGTCTTAACATGGTGCAGCGCCTCCACTTACCCAGGATCCCCATTTTAGAAGATCTACCCTGAGTAAGAAAACATAACAAACTGCATTTGTGCAACAAGCAACCTTTTACTATTTTCCTAACTAATAAGATAACGCAGAATACACATCACATGCATAAGACTCTTACACTCTATAATCATAACATAACACACTGTGGCTCGGCCACACCTTAAAAGGGCTAATGTCCTGTACACAGGTGGCTCTGCCACTCTCCAAAGGAGTATGTCCTGGCAACTAGTATTTATATTGAATAGTCTGCTAGCACACTAGTGAACCCAATTAGTTAGTGGGAGGTGGGATCAGCGCCTGGTGACCGGTGTAGGTGCACTTGATGATTAACAATACCTCCCGGTCACTGCGGTGACCACACCTCTTCAAAAAGGGTCCGTCGTGTCGTTCCAGACCTTTCGCTGACACTCTGCTCTGCTTTGCGGTCTGTCTCCAGACCAAGATGGCGTCCGCAACTCCTGCAGCTGAACCAGCACTAACGGGATGCTTCCCTAAGTGCTATGGCCGTCCCTACAAAAGCAGCACCCTACGATGACAGGGGTATTACTCCTGGGGGCTGGGGAATGTATCTGTCCTAAGCGGAAGGGTCACTGACCCTCCGCTCGCACACACGAGGTTCCGCCACCTTCCTCCTTCCACTCTCTCACTCGTGTGTCCTCCCACACGCTTCCTGTCTCTCTCCTCTCCAAAATCCGATCACCCTATTGGTCCCCAGCCTCAGCTGACTTCACCACAGTTCACAGTTCAACCCCAAGGTCCCGCCGGATTGGTTGCCGTTCGCGCGCTTTCCTCGCGCATGCGCAACCTTGCTATTCACACAGTAATCTTACTTGCAAAAGAACAGTATGGCGCTTCCTGCATTAGTAACAGCGCGGAACCCACATATATATGTACACATTCCTAACACATCCTTACGTTCTCCCCTCTCCAGAATCCAACGTCCCCGCTGGACTACCTACAGAACATACACTACCGACACACTTTATTCGAGTGTGGCCGGTACCGCAAGCCGGGAGATTTCCCGGCTTGCTAGTGGCCGCCCCTCGGCGTGCCGCGCGTTATAGACGCGCGGTCACGCGTCATCGGGAGCGTGCGCCCCCTGCACGCGTGTCCAGGGGCTCCCCGAGGGAGCCCTGGTGTCCCGCGATCGCGGGACAGCGGCAGGGGGTTCCGGGGGACCCGGCGGACCCGGCAGCGGTAGGGAGAGCGCCCCGATCGGAGGGCGCTCTTCCGCTGCTTCGGCGCGCGCCCGTCACACTCGGGCGCGCGCCAGGCTACTGCTGCGGCACAGAACGGGCAAATGCTCGAATAAACTGTGCCGCAGCAGTATATATGAACTTATTTACACAGCCCTTCTCTCCTAAATTAGGTTACACATTTCATTGAACAGTACCACCATAGAGTGCATTCTATGCCGAGCCCACTGCTGAGCCTCATAATGGGGTGCCCCAAATTGATCGTACGCCATTCTCATGGGAGGCTGACTGGTTCTTTGACTTCGCCGAGGCTGGTCCTCCTCGGCTTCCTCCGCAGAGTATCCAGTCTCAACTGGTGTTTCCATCTCTAGCCTTGAGGGGTTTCCAGCATTTGCAAAGTCTCTCTGGGGTGTGAAACATGGGCTTTGTGGATCTAATGACCGACTCGTTGGAGTCAGATTGTCAGTTTTCGGGCCAAGGGGCTCTTTACCCGTAGCTCCTTCAGGAGATGCCCCCGCGGCCGGAAGGCCCCTTTGAGAGGTTCCTTCCATCAGATCCTCAGAGGTGGCAAGTGTTACAGTCTCTAGGCCAGCCTCTGGGTTCTCAACTTCTCCATCTAGTGAGGTAGAGGGTGCTTCCAACTCGTCGTTCCCTACTTGAGGTATGGGAAGCAGGTGATTCCTATGCCACACTTTTACGCGGCCTTCGGAGTCCTTGATCCGATACACTGGAAAGCCAGGCATCTGTGACTCCACCTCGTACACACCTTCTCGCCAACGGTCAGCCAATTTATGTTTCCCGGGGACACCTAAGTTGCGTAGGAGAACCGCATCCCCGGGGTGAATTTCCTTGTGACGCACTTTGTGATCGTAGCGTCTTTTGTTTCCCGCATTCAATTGCGCTGTCGTTCTTTCAGCCAATTTATACGCCTGCTTCAGACTATCCCGTAGCCGCTGTACGTACCGGAAGTGCGTTCTGTTGGATACCCCATCGGTAGATATCCGCAGCCGCACATCCACCGGTAATCAGGCTTCTCTTCCGAACATCAGAAAGTACGGTGTGTACCCTGTGGACTCATGCCGTGTACAATTATAAGCATGTACCAATGTCTCCACATGCTTACTCCATTCCGTTTTTTGTGAGCCTGTCAGGGTCCTTACATATCCAGCAAAGTGCGGTTGAACCGTTCGGGCAGAGCATCCCCTTCGGGGTGGTACGGGGAGGTACGTGACTTAGCAATGTTCAGTAGTGTTAGCAATTCCTTTATTAGCGTACTCTCAAAGTCCCTGCCCTGATCAGAGTGGAGGCGATTTGGTAATCCATAATGAATGAAATACTTTTCCCATAGGACTCGGGCCACCGTTACGGCCTTCTGATCTTTCGTAGGGAACGCTTGGGCGTACCTGGTGTAGTGGTCAGTAATCACTAGTACATTGCTAATGCCCCGACTGTCGGGCTCAATACAGAGAAAATCCATACATACCAGATCCATGGGGCCCGAACTTTTCAAGTGCGCCATGGGAGCCGCCCTGGTGGGCAGTGTTTTCCTTTGTAAGCAGCGGTTACACCTTCGACAATGCTGTTCCATGGACTCTCTCATCCTAGGCCAGTAGAACCTATCCTGTAGTAGCCCGAATGTCTTATCAATGCCCAGATGGCCATGGTCATCGTGAAGGGCCCGAAGGACCATATTCCTCAAGCGCTCCGGCAGGAACAGCTGACGCTGATCGGGATGGTTGTGATATGGGATCACCCGATATAATAAACAATTGTCCATTTCGAACTTTCCAAACTCATTCAACAGGAGTTTCACCAAGTTTTTGGGGGCTTGCTTCAGTATAGAAGGATTTTCTTGTTGTACCGCTTGACGGGCCAGCTCCCCTACGGGGTCTTGAGTTTGGTAATGCACTAAATCCCTCCACGAGATGATGTTATCTTCCGTAATATTCATCCCTTCTCGACCCTGATAAGCCCGGGGAATGGCTCGCGAGTGGCATCCCAGAGAATCAGCAACCCGTAGTTCCGAGAATGCCACCTGATTATTGACTACTGCAGCTACAGAACAGAGGGTACGAATTCCTGGACCCGGGATTTCTTCCCATACTTCTTCATCAGGGGTGGATTGAAGGCCCGGTCGACGAGACAGGGCGTCGGCCCCTATGTTGGTGGGTCCTGGTTTGTACTTAAGATTGAAACTGTAGTTGGCCAGGGCAGCTAACCAACGGTGTCCCGTGGCGTCCAATTTGGCGGACGTATTTATATAGGTCATGGGGTTATTGTCCGTGCGTACTTCGAACTGTACCCCATACAGGTAGTCGTGCAGCTTGTCCACCACTGCCCATTTTAGGGCCAAGAATTCCAGTTTATGGACCGAATAGTACTGCTCACTAGGTGTCAAGCTTCGGCTCGCGTACGCCACTGGGCGGAGCCCCGTCTCATACTTCTGATGCAGGACAGCTCCCAGCCCATTAAGGCTGGCGTCTACATGTAGGACGTATTCACGTTCCGGATCTGCATAGGCCAAGACCGGGGCTTGGGTGAGGCTGGTCTTTAAGTTCAGGAATGCCTGTTCACATTCCGGGGTCCATTTTTCCCCAAAGGGTGTTTGCGCCGTGACCCCTTTTTGTTCGGTCTCTCCCGGATAGACTTTTAGAAGATTGTTCAACAGCTTGGCTTTGCTGGAATAGCCCTCCACGAACCGCCGGTAATAGCCACAAAATCCCAAGAATTACCGCAACTCTTGGACATTATGGGGCCTAGGCCAATTCACCACAGCCTCTATCTTCCCTGGATCGGTGGACACCCCTTCAGCCGACACGATGTGGCCCACATACGTCACGGAACACCGACAGAACTTGCATTTGTCCAGAGACAGTTTGAGGCCCTCCTCCTGAAGTCTATCCAGCACCTTCATCAGCCTCTCGGAGTGTTCCTCTAGAGTTCGCCCGAACACTATAATGTCATCCAGGTACACTAAGCATTCTTGCGGGTTCAGGTCTCCGAGAGTCTTTTCCATCAATCTCTGGAATGTGGCCGGGGCCCCGCAGATCCCTTGCGGCATGCGGGTAAATTGATAAAATCCTAATGGGCAGATGAAGGCCGTTTTTTCTTGGTCTTCCTGGCCCATGGGTACTTGGTAGTACCCTGACCTGAGATCGAGCACACTGAACCATTTACTTCCCGTCAGAGCGTTCAAGAGATCCTCGATTCAGGGCAGCGTGTACTGATCGGGGATGGTGCGGGTATTCAGGGTTCTGTAGTCCACACAGAGACGGACCGTCCCGTTCTTTTTGCGGACTACCACGATGGGTGATGCGTAAGGGCTTCGGGATCCCTGCACGATCCCAGCCTTCTCCATTTCAGCGAGTAATCTCCTCACCTCGTCTACGGCCCGCGGGGCGAGCCGCCGGGAACGTTCCCGGAAGGGGGTAGCGTCGTTCATTCGGATGGTGTGACGGGCACTGCGGCTGCACCCCACATCCATATCACTGGTGGAGAATACACATCGTCGTTTCTGTAGCACGACCCGCAGTCTCTCCCTCCATTCTTCCGGGAGTGGAGAATCTCCAAAGTCGAATTCTAGCAGGGGTTCGAGGGTAGGACCATGGTTACTGGGACGCCCCGTCAAGCCCTTTTCTTCGGGGGTCACGGGGTATATCCTGCCCAGCAGCTGGTGCCGATCAATACTCATGGGATATGGAGAGATATTCCGCACGTATACCCAGGTGCGATCCGGAATCTTCCCGGGCCATTTTTTGACAGAGGCCAACACCTCGTAGCCCAGCCGTTGTTCGTCTTGGGCCACACTCTCTAAGGAAAAGAGCTGATCCTCCGGCCGTCGGTCCGGGAAGTGACAGGCGGCGACCATCATTCTTCCTTCCCCCGGGGGAATTTAAGTCAGCCCCAACTCTTGACTATAGAGCACCCCATGCTCTTCTTCAGTTGCGATTTTACCACAGACCTCTTGGAGGACGGGGCAGGCCGCCAGGGCTAGCAGCGGAGCCTCGCCCGCTTCTTGCAAATACATGCGGAACACCGCGCGCACAATGTCAGTGTTAGTCCCTAAGATGATTGGGGCGCTGGGTTGATCCTGAGGTTCGGGGCACACTAAGGCCTCCACTTCCATGGGGTGATGTTTACCAGTGTTCAGTTGGGGAATATCTAACTGCACCTTTACTATTCCCTCGAAGGGGTAATCCTCATGACTCAATCCCCTGAGTCGCAAGGCATCCGCAGGGAGCAACGGTAGTCGATGTAGGTGTTGGTCGTAGAAGGGCCTATACACGATGGTCACCTGGGTCCCGTGTCCAACAAGGCGGCGGCGTAGATGCCCTCAATAACTACCCGAATAATGGCGGCGGGGCCAATTCGGTTGCTTGGGGGGGGCGGCGACGCCTCTCCATCTTCCAGGGTCTTGCACGGCATCGACTGCGCCGGCCGGGACGCCGTTTTCCGCAGGGTGGGGCAACGGGCACGCAGATGTCCCATCTTTCCACACGCGTAGCACTGAGTTTGGCTGAGGTAATTCTCGCTTCTCCCGGTTGGTGAACTTCGCCCGGTCGGGGGACGAGATCTGGGCGTCACTGGTGCGCCGGCGTCCTCGGGGTCGGGGTCCCCAGGTTCGGGCGCGTCGGTCTTTGGTTCCACCTTCTTGACCTCCTTACTCCCGGGCTGGGGCTTTTTCCCAGGGGCTAGGTCACGTCCTAACAACACCGTCTCGTGTGCTTAGACCCGGTCCATTAGGTCATGAAATGATAAGGCTTGCCCGGGCATTAGGCAGCTACTGACCCGCACCGACACGGGGTGCAGGGGTAGGAGCCCCCTCAACAGCTGAGTGGTGCGCAGTCCATTGGCTTCCATCCTTGGCAACACGCCCTTCCTCACCAGGTTCCATAAGTCCAGGTGCAGTCGCCTGAGAAAGTCGGATACCATCTCCCCTTCCTTCTGGGCTAACGCATGGAATTTGGCCATCAACGCATAAGTATCCACAGGAGCCCCATAAGCCTTCGTCAGGCATAAGATGAGATCCGCTGCATCACCCTCCGGGTTGTCATCCCGGTAGTAGACGCAGGGGGTCGTAAGCACTCAACGATGCGCTGTCTCCGGACCGCGTCCGTGCAGGTCCATTCAGGTAGCACCTGTTCTGGATGGTCTAACCAGTACTCTATCCCTACTTCCCCTTGGGGCGTGGGTTTCTCACCGGAGAAGGCCTTTAACTTCCTATATTGAAGCGACTGTGTGGTGTGGTGGAGAGCGGCTGCTATCGTGGGAATAGAGGTATCTCCAGGAAAGCTATCCCCAACTGAGGGGTAGGTGTCCAGTCTTGATAGGCTAAGTCGGTTGAGGCCAGATCGCAGGCCGGACGGGGTGGACGAGGAGCCTAGGCTCAGGGCTGCCGGCCAGCGAGGTTGCAGGCCACGGTCAGGGGATTGGTCTGGGCCCCCAGCCGCGGCACCTGCTGTGGGTGTATACTCTCTCTGTGGGGTGGAAGTGGCTAACGGTGCTGTGGTGTCCACTTGGACTATGGGGCAGCGTACCCCCGGGGCCTCTGGCAGCAGTAGTATACGGGGCAAGGCCTCGGGGCATATTTCTTGTTCAGTGGCATACAAGACGCGCCGCCAGGCCTGGTCACGGTCGTAGAAATGGTCTTGCACCTGGGCATTGTCCAGGAGGGGAAGCTTCCGGACCTGTTCGGTCACAGTACCTAACGAGATCGTGGCGGGAATATGGCCCAGCACGAAAACACGATTTAGGGGAATCCCGCGCTGCTGGGCCCACTTGCGCACCTCAAGCGCCGAGGGCACCGACATGATGTGGGTTGGTTGCACAAATGGAGAAAAAATGTGGGGGCACCCCAGGTCTAAGATCTCAGCAGCGCCTCCAAATGTAGCCCTTTTTCTGAACCCCTGAAAAAAGGAAATACTAATGCTGTGTTTTACCTGTGGCTCCAGGAGCTCTAAGCCTCCGCGGTTGGGGAGCCTGGGGTCTTACCCCCTCTTAACATGGTGCAGCGCCTCCACTTACCCAGGATCCCCATTTTAGAAGATCTACCCTGAGTAAGAAAACATAACAAACTGCATTTGTGCAACAAGCAACCTTTTACTATTTTCCTAACTAATAAGATAACGCAGAATACACATCACATGCATAAGACTCTTACACTCTATAATCATAACATAACACACTGTGGCTCGGCCACACCTTAAAAGGGCTAATGTCCTGTACACAGGTGGCTCTGCCACTCTCCAAAGGAGTATGTCCTGGCAACTAGTATTTATATTGAATAGTCTGCTAGCACACTAGTGCCCCCAATTAGTTAGTGGGAGGCGGGATCAGCGCCTGGTGACCGGTGTAGGTGCACTTGATGATTAACAATACCTCCCGGTCACTGCGGTGACCACACCTCTTCAAAAAGGGTCCGTCGTGTCGTTCCAGACCTTTCGCTGACACTCTGCTCTGCTTTGCGGTCTGTCTCCAGACCAAGATGGCGTCCGCAACTCCTGCAGCTGAACCAGCACTAACGGGATGCTTCCCTAAGTGCTACGGCCGTCCCTACAAAAGCAGCACCCTACGATGACAGGGGTATTACTCCTGGGGGCTGGGGAATGTATCTGTCCTAAGCGGAAGGGTCACTGACCCTCCGCTCGCACACACGAGGTTCCGCCACCTTCCTCCTTCCACTCTCTCACTCGTGTGTCCTCCCACACGCTTCCTGTCTCTCTCCTCTCCAAAATCTGATCACCCTATTGGTCCCCAGCCTCTGCTGACTTCACCACAGTTCACAGTTCACAGTTCAACCCCAAGGTCCCGCCGGATTGGTTGCCGTTCGCGCGCTTTCCTCGCGCATGCGCAACCTTGCTATTCACACAGTAATCTTACTTGCAAAAGAACAGTATGGCGCTTCCTGCATTAGTAACAGCACGGAACCCACATATATATGTACACATTCCTAACACATCCTTACATGTATTTTTGTTAAATGCTCTCTTTTTACATGCACATATACAGTAGTAGAGGAAAAAACTTCCCTTGTTACTAAAAGTATTTCTATTTCTATCACTCAGTGTCATATTTTGATATGGCCTGAGCATGGCATCAATGTGCTCACAATAAGCTAAATATTCATCTGAAACACACACACACACACACACACACACACACACACACACACACACACACACACACACACACACACACACCACCCTTACCTTTTAAGGGAGCTTGTTCTCGCACTGATCTGTCAGCCGGAAGCAGGGAGAGGAGAGAGCTGCCAGCTGCAGATGCCTGGTAAGTCCTGCGTGGGGGCGCCGCTGGGTCAGGGAGAGCTGGGAGAGTTATCCCAGCTCTCCCCCCTGGCAGACGCGGTACCTCTGATCGCTGTGGCCATTTTTAACTGTGATCCCCTTTATAAAACGGTATCATAATGTGGACCCCAATCACTGTGTTATAATGGAGTTCAGCTGTATTTCTCATGTAGGTTGGCTAAAAAATGTAATGGCTTTCAAAGATGCTTTCATTAATTAAGCAGAAAATGTAATTATTCATATGTAAAATAGAGGTGTGCATGTTCAGGGGGGCTAAATTTGAGCCCCCCGCTCAAAAAACTGCATATGTACTGTATGTATGTATGTATGTATGTATGTATGTGTAACTGTGTGCAGGGCTCTCAGCAAATAAATTGGTAGTAAAATCACGTCCCCCTTGCAGCTCTCATGCTAGGCTGCTCCTAGCCTACGTAAAACTCCTCAAAGGGGTAAGTTTTAAAAGAAAAACACACACATGTGCGCGCCAGGGGTAAGTATAAAAATAATTTCTCACAAAAGGAAAAACATAGTAGTATAAATAAAAATCATTGGGTACTGGAAACCATGTATTGCAAAAATCTGGTTAGATGTTAACAAACCTATTAGGGATAAGGATGCACGAAAGTCCTGATGTGTATCTGGACTAGACGTACATGTAATAGCCTTCACGGATTGCCAGCGTGCCCACAAGATGAATGCAAAAACCACTTGACCTTCATTCATTTTGTTCTGAACCTACTTCCTCAGGGGTCACAGTGTCATGCCTAAAGGCTCAATATGTACCCAACTTTATTTATCAAATACCAAACACACCATATCCCATTGAGAACCTGATTGTGACCGAAACATTAGTTGCACTGAAAAAAGAGGAGTGAATAAAGTGCAAAGGGATATATATTTATAATATATATATATATATATATATATATATATATAAGGGATATATATATATTTTTTAAGTTATGGTGGGTGAAAAAGGCGACAGAAAACCTCCACCATTAGCATATAGCCAATAAAGAATATCACTTGTGAGCACATTCACATGTCTTAGACAGGTCTGCAACCCTGCCTTGTGTGCTCATTTGCATGTTATCTCCCAGAATTCCTTGCTGCAGTGGGAGCACTGTATGCGAGGTGATAATGGTTGAAAGGCAGGGTTGCAGACCTGTGTAAGACATGTGAATGTGCTCACAAGTGAAATTCTTTATTGGCTATATATATATATATATATATATATATATATATATATATATATATATATATATATATATTTATATACAGTGTTCGACAATTAATTATAACCACACGCCCTGATTGGTCTGACACGAGGAAGAGGGCCGGCTGGCAGCTCTGGGTCAGCCTCTGTCTCCCCCCCTCTGCCCTCTGCCTACTGCCCCCTGCCCCCTGCTTGCTGCCAGGAGCGGGAGGAGCAAGGGAAGCGCTTCCCCTCCATCCCACGCTCCTTTGGCAGGGTAATGGGAGGGGTGAAGCAGGCTGGCTGCTCTGACTTCCGTCCCCATGGATGCAGCTGGGGGGGGGGGTGCGGGGTGTCAGCGCGTCACCGTTACGGATGGAGCACGTCACGGGGAGTTGGTGTGGCCGTGTGGATGTCCCCCGCATGCCCCCACATACACTCAATTTCCCCCACAGGCCCCCGCATGCCCCCACATACACTCAATTTCCCCCGCAGGCCCCCCGATGTCCCCCGCATGCCCCCACATACACTCAATTTCCCCCGCAGGCCCCCCGATGTCCCCCGCATGCCCCCACATACACTCCATTTCCCCCGCAGGCCCCCCGATGTCCCCCGCATGCCCCCACATACACTCCATTTCCCCCACAGGCCCCCGATGTTGCCCGATGTCCCCTGCATGCCACCACATACACCCGATTTCCCCCGCAGACCCCCCGATATCCCCTGCAGGCCCCCAAATGTCTCCCGATGTCCCTCGCAGGCCCCCAATGTCTCCCGCAGACCTCGATGTTGCCTGCAGGCCACAGATACCCACATACCTCTGGTGAGTGGAACTCCCGGCTCCGTTTCTTGTAGAGTGTTTGTGTTTGTGAAAGGGTGTGTGTGAGTGAGAGGGTGTGTGTGAGTGAGAGGGTGTGTGAGTGTGTGTGTGTGTCAGTGTGTGTGTGTGAGGGTGTCAGAGTTTGAGTGAGAGGGTGTGTGTGAGTGAGAGGGTGTGTGTGTGTGTGAGAGTGTGTGTGTGAGAGTGTGTGTGTGAGAGTGAGTGTGTGAGAGTGAGTGTGTGAGAGTGAGTGTGTGAGAGTGAGTGTGTGAGAGGGAGTGTGTGAGAGGGAGTGTGTGAGAGTGAGTGTGTGAGAGTGAGTGTGTGAGAGTGAGTGTGTGAGAGTGAGTGTGTGAGAGTGAGTGGGTGAGAGTGAGTGTGTGAGAGTGAGTGTGTGAGAGGGAGTGTGTGAGAGGGAGTGTGTGAGAGTGAGTGTGTGAGAGTGAGTGTGTGAGAGTGAGTGTGTGAGAGTGAGTGTGTGAGAGTGAGTGTATGAGAGTGAGTGTGTGAGAGTGAGTGTTTGAGAGTGAGTGTGTGGGTGAGAGTGTTTGAGAGTGAGAGTGTTTGAGAGTGAGTGTGTGTGTCTGTCAGAGTGTGTGTGTCAGTGTGTGTGTGTGTGTGTGTGTCTGTCTGTCTGTCAGTGTGTGTCTGTCTGTCTGTCAGTGTGTGAGTGTATGTGTGAGTGTATGTGTGAGTGTATGTGTGAGTGTGTGTGTGTGTGTGTGTGTGTGTGTGTGTGTGTGTGTGTGTGTGTGTGTGTGTGTGTGTGTGTGTGTAGGATGACTTACTCTGTCACTCTCTATCTCTCTCTGTGTCGCTCTCTCTGTGTGTCGCTCTCTCTCTCCATGTGTGTCGCTCTCTCTCTCTCTCTGTGTGTTGCTCACTCTCTCTCTGTGTGTGTCGCTCTCTCTCTCTCTCTGTGTGTCGCTCTCTCTCTCTCTGTGTGTTGCTCTCTCACTCTCTGTGTGTGTCGCTCTCTCACTCTCTGTGTGTCGCTCTCTCTCTCTGTGTCTCTCTTGCTCTCTCTCTGTGTGTCGCTCTTACTCTCTCTCTATGTGTCGCTCTTGCTCTCTCTCTCTCTCTGTGTGTCGCTCTTTCTCTCTCTCTCTCTCTCTCTCTCTCTCTCTCTCTCTCTCTCTGTGTCGCTCTCCCTCTCACCCACTCTTTGTCTCTCTCTCACACTCTGGAGCTGGATATCTTACTTACCCTATATATCTTAACTGCCCTATTCCTATAACGAAATAACCTATACTGCTTACTTCCAGATCTGATTCAAGCTTCACACAGGAGACATCGGAATCCCCCTAACCCAGAAGACAGGTAAGAAACGCCTCCCCTCCTACATATAACATTGCGGGAATGAGGTACCTGGACTGCGGATCAGGTAAGATTACACACACACCCACACACACGTAACAAGGACTAATTGTAGTACTGTATAATGTAATACAATAAATAAACTTATGTCAAAAACGAATGTTGTTCTTACAAGGAATTTATTCAATTTATTTTATTTGATTTTTTAAAGCAGGGTGGGGTTGGGGGCGGGGCTAGGGCGGGGTTGGGGGCGGGACTAGGTGGCGAGTAGATTTTTTGGTGATTTGTCGACCATGTTAAAAATGGTTATTGAGGCAAAAAGTGACACTGTGTGCTCATTTGCATGTCATTTCCCAGAATCCCTTGCTGCAGTGGAAGTGCTGTATGCTGGGTGATAATGGGGAAAGGCGGGGTTGCAGACCTGCCTAAGACATGCAGATGAGCATACAGTTATACTTGCATATTTGCTTTCCTGTGGAGGGTTTTTGTCACTTTTTTTACTCACCATAACTTAACTCAGTATTATGGTTTAGCCTATCCCATAGCCTCTCTTGCATTCCCAGTAAAATCAACCCCTGTTTCTCCATGTTTTGTTATGTTTGTTCTCTCGTAACGCTCTTCTATTCTCCGTTTTTCTTCCCTTCTCTTTTTCTCCCTCCAGTCCCGGGCCAGCTACTACTCCATCCATCAGACCCTGCACATCTCTCTTTCCACTCTTTGCCTACTGCCCAACAGGAATGCACCTATCACTATTAAAGCAAAATTGTGGCCTTATTCACCCCTGTGATATCTTATCGGGCCAGCCATGGTGACCACACTTTTTGGAATTTAGAGTTGGTGTCTTTCACCATACTTGTTAGCTACTCCATCTGACAAACAAAACAAATTATGTTTCCAATTTTAGAAATTGATGGAGAATCCTTTTGTTTCCATAATGCTGCGTTCTCGCATCTCGTTGCAGTTGCAAAATGCGCAACAGGTTTACTTTCCTGTATGGATGGGCCCTGCATTGGTCTATTGAGAAGGAATAGCCAGGGGTCCAATGGTATTGCGAGGACCAAAATCCTCTGCAGCCAATTGTTTACTTTTTCTAAGGGATGCAACTCGAGTTCAAGACTACAGCATATGCAACAAATCGGCCTGCTCCCCACATTGCTTAGAACAGAGCGGGGCATAGCCAGGAATGAATTTTGAGAGTTTGAGTGGGGTGAGATACCAACGTGTTAATACTTTATATGCATTCCCCTTGAACATCATGCAAACTGAGCTTTTGGCTGCTGCCATGAATATGTCATCCCATTATTCCGCCTCTAGGACTTCCCCAAATCCTCCTCCCATTTAGAGACATATTGTAATTTTTTTGAATACTATGATAATATATGACCCTGAACAGGTCACTTCTTTATACATTTAAGATGTGAGACCATGTTTCTAAAATACAGAGCTTTTTGAAATTTGTTAATGGGGGGGAAAGGTGACTGTTTAATGTAGAGTGCTCTTAATTGGAGGTATCTAAAAAATTCTGAATGGGGCAAATATTTTTCTGACCTAATTTGGTCATAGTTTTGATATTTTTTCAGCCTCCAAATCTTTGACTGATAATTCCTCTCTGGTTCCAAATCGCAAAATCTTTACCGATCAGGCCCGGAGCAAAGTCTGGAATGTCCCACGAGAGTCATCATTGTACCCTTACAGGTTAACGAGCATCTGAGTTTAGAGTTCTCCCAAATTTCCAAGGAGTTGAACATTGAGGAAAGCGGCTCTTTTATGAGTTTGATTATTGATTTTGGCGACCAAATTGTGTTATTCAGATCTAATAGGAAGCATGCTTCCTTTTCTAATGCCACCCATCTTTTAAGGTTGGGGTCCATGTGACATTGGGAAATTTTACATAGTTGAGCCGCTCTATAATTGTAATGATGCGCGGAACACACCCCCTGCGGCGTGTTCCTTCTTTACCTGTTTCCTTATGATCGCCGCCCTCTAGCTGCGAGTCAAGATCCTGTGTCTTTAAGGATTCTGAAGCAAACTACGCCATCTTGCTTCCTGGCAAATCCTGCCCTCCTCCTCCTCCTGACAGGAAGTAAGCCCCTCTCTGACTTTCTCATTGCTTAAAGCTGCTGCTACCTTTAAATAGCACTCAGTGGCTACCTATCTGGGTTCCTGCAAGTACTACCATCATTGCATGCTGTTCCTGCCTGGTCCTCCTTGGGACCTTTACTCATCTCCTTTGGATTCCGGAAGACTGGGACAGTCACTCATATACTACTAAGGTTAGTTTACCGTCGGGTAGTGTAGGTACCTGCTTAGTAGGGTTCAACTTGACGTGGTTGCAGGCTTATAATTCCTTGGCCAATGGATTAGACTAAGAACTCTTATGTTATATTTAGTTTTGCTGCACCTTGCTGTTTCTGGCACTATGCCTTTAAGGAGGCTGGACGTCCTCCAAGAAGCAATTCCCTTGTGGATGTTACCTTGTGCTCTGGAGTCTACCTCCCGGCTCCTTCCATGTTCATGTTCCTGTTCGTGTTCCTAGTTCCTGGTTCCCGTTCCAGACTCCTGTGCTGAAGCGTTGGCTTCCCCACAAACCCCGCGTTGCTGCCTGAGAACACACACACTCCTACTCTGCTGTCAGAGCATGCGCGCACATGCATCTGGATCAGTCGTGTCTCTGAGACAGGCACCGCACCTCCGGACGCGTCGCGCATTCTCATGCGCGCGGCGCACTCACGTGACTACGTGCGCTGATCCCCAGCTGCGTGGCAACTCACTCCCTTCGTGTCCCATGCGGGCTCACCACCTCACTAACAGGTTCTTTCCTTCCCCTGCGCTTGTGTGTAGGAGCACAAGCGTGACAATAATATGACAACAAGCAAGGTACTGCTAAACCAATTGTCAAAGTCGGCTGCTTAATAACCCTTCCATTTATTCTTGGCTGTTTGAAGTTCCAACTGAACTTTGTGATTAAAGACTGAAGGGAAAGGACATCTTTTAGTCTGACCGGCACTGGGAGGGTCTGAAAAAGGTAAAGGATACGGGGTAGTAAATTCATTTTGATACAATGTATCCTTCCAATCCATGAAATATTGTAAGTGGATCAGATTTTAATGTCTTCCCTCAAAGTCTTCAATAATTTAGGGTAATTTGCTTGATACAGAGTTTTGTAGTTACTTGCTATTAAATATGCAATAGCCTGTGGCTGCCATTTAAAATTAAAATGGATTTTTTATCAATTTTTCTATGTCTTTTTATTAAATTTATATTCAAGGCCTCTGATTTTGCATTATTTATTTTAAAGCCTGAAATCCTATTAACCAAGCTCAACACTTTCAATAGGCTGGGCAGGGAGGTAAGGGGCCTAGACAAAATTAGAAAGATGTCCTTAGCATATAAGGCTACATTGTGTATCGTGTGTTAGTTTGGACCCCCAATATATCTGGGTTCTTTCTTATCTGTGCTGCCAGTAGTTCCATACATAACGCAAATAATAAAGGCGAGAGCAGATAGCCCTGTCGAGTACAACTTTTAATCTTGAAAGGGTCTGATGGAAACTCTTGGTGGGTCACCTTTGCTACCGGGTTCATGTACAATGCCGAGATAGCTTTTAATATTCTACCCCCGAAACTGAACACCCCAAGCGTTGCATTCAGAGAGGGACAATCTATTCTGTCAAATGCTTATTCAGTGTCTAGACTTGGCACCATTAATGGATTTTTTTTTGTTTTGGCGAATTCAATCAAATCAATTAGTCGTTTTGTGTTGTCTGCTGCTTGTCTCCCTGATATAAAGCCCACCTGATCCGGGTGAACCATTCTGGCAGGATCAGACTTATTCTATTAGCTAGCATTTTTGAGTATATTTTTATGTTCGTATTAAGAAGAAGTAAGAAGAATTTTGTGACCTGTTCTGGATCTTCAAGGTGGATGTCGTTTGATTGACTTTGACGTCGTGGTATGAGAGCTTGCAAAAATGCCGGGATTTGGAGGGTTAACGCTTCTAAAGATAAAAAAAATATTGAATGTATGTAAATGTCTTTTTTTTCAGGGTTTTCTATTGTATTTTTATGTTTTTCATTGCCCATGAATAATAATGTATTAACCTGTGCCTGTATAGGGTACAAATAAATACAGTGACAGCCAATGCATTTTTGTTTTTTCTTTTTCTGTTTATTGTTTGGCTTAAATTGTTTGTAATTTGGATGGCTTGTTTTTATTTCATTTTCCGATTGTTTAGCTTTTTTATGTAATTATATATTTTGTTGGCTACTGGTTTTAATTGATGTGTTGCATAGTGGTTTAGTAATTGATTTGTTGGCTAGAGGTTTAAATTCATTAATTGTTTTTTTGGCTAGTGTTTAAAATTAATTAATTGTTTTGTTGGTTAGTGCTTTTATTTATTTAATTGATTGGCTGGCTAGTGCTTTTATTTATTTAATTGATTGGCTTGTGTTTTTATTTCTTGAATTGGAGTGTTTAGGTGCTTGTGTATATCTTTAATTATTGTGTAATTTGGTCCTTTCATGCTTTTTGATTAGGATGACCATTGACTGCTATAGTGGCTTATCATGCCCATATTACAGATAAAGCCTTGAGTATTAGAACTCTTGCCTTGGAAATTCTGGGGCAGTCTCACAGTAAATGCCTCAACATTTCTGTGAGATTCTTAATGGCCCATCGGATTAACACAGCAGGGGTCCCTGCAGTCCCATTCAGTTTGAAAGGGATTGCAGGGACTCCCTGCTCTGTTAATCCTATGGGCCAATAAGAATTTCACAGAAATGTTGATGCAATGTTGAGGCATTTACTGTGAGACTGCCCCAGAATATCCTAGAGTTTCCCAGGTAAAAGTGTTCTAATATTGATGGCTGCATCTGTATATGGGCATGATGTACCACTATGCCAATCAATGGGTAGAAAGTGGGTATAGTGGATCCTGGGTGGGCAGTTAGGCCTCCCTGGTAGGTAACGAGGGGGGGGAGGGGGGTTACTTAATTACTATAGCGGCTATTAACCGCTAAGGTGATTAAGGGGTTAGGGGCTATTAGATTGTATTTTTTCTTGTATTCTTTCTGGCAATGGAGGACATGGACCTGGAGTATGCTGATGAGAATGCCCTTCATGATAGCATGGGTAGGTAGAAAGTTTTATTTACATTATTTATGCTGGCTAGCTAATGTTTTATTTAATAATGGGCAAATGAGCTGGATAATAGTTATTTAGCCCATTACTGTAATGTATATGTTGGGGGGGAGGGGGTGTATTTATTTAAATGTAGCAAAAAACATTTTTGCCACAGGATTGGTACCGTGGACAGCGGGGCAACACTAAAGGACCCCCGGACACCCACGGGGACCATTCGAAGGCCCACAGACACAAATGGGGACCATCTGAGGACCCCCGGACACCTGCAGGACCCCCAGACACCCACAGGGACCACCTGAGGACCCCCAGACACCCACGGGAACCACCCAAGGGACCACAGATGCCCGCGAGGACCCCCGCAGCATCTGGTATCAATCATGAGGGTATTTGGCCATTGGTTGGTAGTGGGAGGGGTTAACCCTTTCATTGCCTTAGCAGTTAGGTTATAAAGTTGCCTGTAAATGCATTCTGATTGCATGGGAGACTCTTGACATCAATCCTATGCAGAAAAAAAGTATATATTTTTTCTAAGTCCCGTCTCGCCGGTTCTCAGCAGGTTCTCACCACCTTCACGCCAACGTTTCCTGGCTTGAGGATTTTGGGAGAAATTCCCCATTCTAGAGCTGCGATAGGCCTCGATATCCTAATCATGGCTACTAGAATTGCACGAGTTTCAGAACCTGCCGATAAGTGGCTTTTCTCACGTTTTTTTGTTTTTTTTTGAAGGCTCAAAATTTTAGAGATTCAATTTGTTATCACCCACTTACCGACGCTTACAGAATAGTAGTAGGCATTTTGGCTACTACTGGCATTTAGGCATTAGAGCATAGGCCCCTCTGTCTTTAAAGTTTCTGGGAGGATTCAAAGAATTAGGCCATTTCTCCTTTAAAGGTCGAATTGAAGTCAATTAGATGCCATTACCTTACTGCCACAGGAGGAACCTCTCATTTCCTTCCAGGATGGCTCCAGAGAGGACTGCTCACCTGAAGCATGGTGAGCTGAAGCAGTATTTGGGTCCAATTTCGTTAGAAAGGCATCTACCTCCTTTAGCTCTTTTATAACATTTGCCTTTACTTCCCTGATGATCAGAAGGGCGAAGGGGAAGATCCAATGGGATCGGATCCCCTTCCCCCTTCAAACTTTGGTTATGGGTTGCAACTTTCGGCAACTGTTAAGGGTGATGGGGGAAAAGTCCTGAAATATTTGCAAGTTTATTTTCTCAAATTTAATGTTGTTAGAGCTTCTTGGGCATCTTTGGTTTTAAAGTTATGAAATCTTAAGATAATATCTCTGGGGGAGGCCTACTCCTCAAGGCCCTGTGACATCAGTCGAGTTCTAGCTCAGTCCCAGTCTTCTCTGGCACCACGGAGGTCAGCCATCTTGAGACAAAGTCCTCTACCTCCGTGATTGCCTCTGGGACCGCTCTTATTCTAATGTTGTTCGGACGATCTCTATTTTCAGAGTCCTCCTGTCTCTCTGTGAGTTCTGCAACTTGGCCCTAAAGGTAAGTTGAAGTCTTCATTTTTATTCAGGGCTTTGAAGGTGGACTCTAGCTTCTTCTCCAGCTTGTCAGTTCTATTCCTTATATTTACAATATCTCTCCTCATTTCTTGCTTCTCTGCCTGAAAGAGTGATTTTAAGTCACTGAATAGAATTTTAATGTCATCCTTAGTGACCATTCTTTTTACGATGTCCATAATTTCTTCCAATGCCAATTCCCACTCTGATTCGGAGCCCTCACTTTGCAGTGGGTCGTACTGTTCGCGCTGATAACCGCTTTTGAAAGTAACTCACCAAATCTGGTGATTTTCCCTTCATTTGAGCCCTTGTTGTCATCCTTAGAGTTTTATCAATCTTTGCCTGGTAGGTTTAAATTTTTTCGATGGTTTTATTGATCTCCCTTTGCCATTATACACTGGGGCTTAGTGGAGCTGTCAGTTTAAGCCTCCATGGAAGGAATTTGGGGATATTTGTAATATTTCTCTAATACTTAAGTGTTACGCTTGTGCTCGCCACAAACCGAGGCCGGACCACGGGGCTGAGGTGGGGTTATGAAATCACTGACCACAGACCACGCAGACTGTCTGGAGTTTGAAGTTCGTAGTCAAACAGGCCAGGTTCAGGAGGGGAGAGAACAGCATAGTCGTTGGACGAGCCAGAATCGGGTGAGGAGATATCCGGGTAGTCGTAATCCAAGCAGGGTGTCGGCAACAGGAAATCAAGCAGGTCCTTCTGCTTCAGCGTAATCGCTGCAGGTCAGAGGTGGGGTCTGCTCAAGTGGCATCCACGGCCCATGGCATCGGTCTAGAACAGGGAAGACTGACCGGTGTGGGCACACCACCAGGCAATCAGGCAACACCAATGCTTCAGCGCAGGAGTTCCAGCTGACCTCTGCGAAGGGGAAAGAACAGCAGGCCATGGGGTGAAAACAACAACCTCTGCAAGAGGTGTATGCAGCTGGTTGCAGGGACCAGTGCTGGCAAACCAATGCTTCAGCACAGGAGTCCGGGACAGGTCTCTGCGTGGAGTGTAGCAGCAGACCTCAGGAACACAGGAACTCAGGCCTCTGCGTGGAGAGTAGCAGCAGGCCTCTGGGAACACGAGAAGACAGGCCTCTGCATAGAGAGTAACAGCAGACCTCTGGAACACAGGAACTCAGGCCTCTGTGTGGAGAGTAGCAGCAGGCCTCTGGAACAAATAACGAGAATTTTAAAGGTTAGTACACAAAGGAGACAAGCCAATAGGCTTGTGGCTGAACACAGTAACATCCAGTGAAGGGTTATGCTCGGCCCTGACTCAGTGCCAAAGCCCAGCATATAAAGGGCAGTGAGCCAATCACAGGAGGGAGGTGTGTGAGAATTCCTCCAATGACGGAGCACCGGCTTGGGCAACAGATATAGCTAGCACAGGTGCTTATAGATTGCTAGAGGGAATAACTAGAAACTGCACAGTTCTGCAAGGCTATAACCAAAAGCAGAACCGGATTCCTTACATTAAGTATCCTAATCCTAATCTTACATTTTCTCTTGGTTTTCCTATATATTGAATTCATAATTGCAATGCAGTAAATATACTACATACTGTTATAGTACATAGTGTTACAATTGATAATTAAACATGTTATAA
The DNA here is from genome assembly GCF_040206685.1 of Ascaphus truei. NCBI lineage: Eukaryota > Metazoa > Chordata > Amphibia > Anura > Ascaphidae > Ascaphus > Ascaphus truei. The sequence goes on along the minus strand of NC_134483.1, from coordinate 200,536,024 downwards.
TCCAATTTTGTGACACAAAACTTTAAATTTGGAGCAGTCACAAAATCTTTACACATTTTACAATGAAAACATCTATAACAACACTTTAATTGTGGAACATCAGAACACAGAAACACATCTCAGAACCGGTCTTATGTTTTAGTAAACCAATAGCCAACATAACCTTCAAGGTTCTCTCTTTCCTAAACACTAATTTATGTTTATTGGGTATACTAGCACCTCGTAACGCATCAATCTTCAATACATTCCAATGTTTCATCAAGATCTTAAAAATCCCTCAATGAGCAGAATTATTTCTGGTAATACTAAGGAATGATATTAATTATTTGTATTAAGATTCTCAATGTAATTTTGATGTTTTAAAATGCTGTGCATATAAAACTACTTTTATTATGTTTTTTTTATATCGTATAATATTTTTTCTGTGTAGTCCCCCTCTGGGGACTACTAATTAGTGTAAAGGGTTAACAGCCATAATGCGTTTATATGTTCCCAACAAACAATATCAGTTCACTCCAAGGAGGTTTTCGAGTTGAGGATATGAGAATTCACGTGTTATGTATATAAAAATCCTCAATGTTGAGTTCTAGTTTTAATACCTAAATGCTTGGTTTTATATGCTTAAAACTTTGCTATGTGACCAGGGCAGGCTAAACTATTGTTATTGTGTCTTATCTATCTCCCACCTATCCTTCTCTTAAGGCTGTAACTATCACCATTTGATGCATACAATTTTAATACACATCTGGACATCTATCGTGATAGGGATCATTTTTAATCTTTGAGGGGGAAACAAATATTTGACATATGCAACTCAGACAACCTGTCATATCTGTTATTTTTACAGTCCCTATAATTTTAATTATCACACATTTGTTGAATCTGTAAGAAAATAGAGTGTTCCTTCCGTTTCCTCCATTTTTGCACGTCTGGTACATCTGCACAATTTTATCAGTCACTACTAATATAAACATATTGTTTTTCATTGTTTTATTGGCCCATAATTGCACAGACCTCACAGGAGACATAGAAAAATAGCTATTATTAAACTGAAAGTTAACTCCTGTTACGCCGATGCTCGCCACAAACCGGGACCGGACCGCGGGGCTGAGGTGGGGTTATATAATCACCGACATTAGTCCACGCAGACTGATCCGGAGTGCGCAGTTCATAGTCGTACATCGCAGGGTCAGGATTGGAGAAGGCAGCATCGTCGTTAATGAAGCAGGAGTTCGGCAACAGGAAGTCAGGAGTTCCCCGCTTCAGCTTAGGAGCATGAGCGCGGGGGTGGCTTCTGCGCGAGGAGCGGCCTCGGCCCATGACGCCGATCTCAGCAGGAGGAGACAGCAGGCTGGCCGAAGTTCACCGCAGGGCAGCGTCGGGAAGAACCAACGCTTCAGCGCAGAAGTCCAAGGCAGGCCACTGCAAGAGGATAGCAGCAGGTCGCAGGAAAGGAAGGGTAGCCACTGCTAGGAGGGAATGCAGCAGGTACCAGTGCTGGCAACAACGCTTCAGCACAGACGTTCAGGACAGGCCACTGCAGGGGAATAGCAGCAGGCCGCAGGAACAGAAAGGGTAGCCACTGCTAGGAGGGAATGCAGCAGGTACCAGTGCTGGCAACAACGCTTCAGCACAGACGTCCCGGGCAGGCCACTGCAAGGAGATAGCAGCAGGCCGCAGGAAAGGAAGGGTAGCCACTGCTAGGAGGGAATGCAGCAGGTACCAGTGCTGGCAACAATGCTTCAGCACGGACGTACAGGAACAGGCCTCTGGATACTCAGGAACTTGAAGGTAAGAACACTTGGAGAGAGGCCTGGGGCGGTTTGTGGCAGAGACAGTAACGTCCAGGTAGGAAATTATGCTCGGCGCTGGTTCAGTGCCAACGCCTAGAATATAAAGGGCGGAGATCCAATCACAGGAGGAGGGTGTGTGAGTATTCCTCCAATGATGTAGCACAGGGCAGAAGCTGCAATGAGAGGCAGCACATGTGCCTTTGATTGCCAGGGGAAGCTTGCAACTGCATGATTCTGCAAGGCTATAGTCAAAGCCAGTAGTGAATTCCTTACAACTCCTTGTTGCTGTATTGTTACCACAACTAAACAGGTTAAAAGCATTAATGTGACAGAGAAGGGGTGGTGCGGAATACAAAAAGGTTTCAACCACTGACCTTACACCTGCTGTACAGACCAAAGTTTCTGAATGTCTCTCTGGAATATCAGCCTGGATGGCCCACGCTGACTTAAACTTAACATGGCAAAAACAGAGCTCCTCAAACTTCCTCCCAAACCTGGCCCAACTACATCTTTCCACATTACTGTTTGAAGTTAAGTCATACACCCAGTAGCACAAGCACAATGGCTAGGGGTCACACTTGACTCCTCTCTCACTTTCTCGTTTCACATTCAAAACGTATGAAAAACAGCTCCTTTTTCCTATGCAATATCACAAAGATACGCCCTTTCCTCTGTTGCTCGACTGCCAAAACTCTGACACAGGCCCTCATTCTGTCCCGTCTCGATTACTGTAACCTCCTGCAATCCGTGTCCTGGAACAGGATTGTTTATTTCTGTGTATTTTTCCTGCTGTCAGGCTGCCAGCCCTCCTCAGCTAAGTTGCATGTTTTTTCCTTGCTCTGAAGAAGCCAGAGCTGTGTATATTGCAACATTATTGTTACAAATAGTACCCTACACTGTAGCCATTAGCCAGTTGCCATGGCAACCTCCTAATGCTCATATTTGAGATTGGTTTAATCCTCTCCCCCTGCATTTATCTGCATATTGTTATGCTCCTTAGCTTGTTCCTGTCTGACAGGAAAGTGTGCTCTCTCTTTCCATCAGCAGACACAGTGAGTAAGACACATTGTTCCCTTAGAAAGTCATTCCTTTTCCCCTTCCCCTATGAGAAGCACTTCCCTCCATAGCAGTGCACCTTTATCTCACCAAGATAATGCTCCTGACAAGAGAGATTTTGCTATTACAATCCACATACAAGAACTTTTTATATTTCTGTTAACTCCACTGAATAAAGTTGAAGAAAATAGAAGGACTTTGTGTGCTTTAAAAATAGGATGAGTTAAGCTACATGGATCTTCTCACATGCTAGGTGAGCCTGGATCCAGAATAGTGAAAAGGACACCTTGTGCTTAGGGATCCAGCACAGAAAAGCTCCAGCTTCTACAACCATACTGCTGGAAAGCTAGGTGCAATACTTCAGCCTTTCTGGAAGATCAGATACTGCACTACAGCTTTAAACAGCTATACAAAGCAAACGGCTTTAAAACAGCTAGACAGAGCTAACAGCTTTATACAGCTACACAGAAGCTACAGCACCGCCACACTGATCAGTGCATTATACACAGCACTATCACTCTCCTATCCTGCCTTAGTCCACCCTCTACACAGCTACACAGTGAGGTACAGCCATCACACCCAACCCTGCGCAACGTCCCCATGGCTGGGGCTACCAAGGGCAACGCCACCGGACATCCGCCAGGACACGAGTCAGAGCCACGGACACCTGTCAGTACAGCTATCACTATGCTGACTGCTGCAAGACACCGACTGGCACCAACTGAGACAGTCGTCCATCGCTGACGCAGGTAACAGACCGCACGCCAAATGCATTGGCTAAAGACCTACATACACCTGCAATGTGGCAGAACTCAGACCCTCACCAGACACCACGCTAGAGAGTGACAACTCAGATACCACGCAGGAGAGTGACAACTCAGATGCTGAGACCGCTACACAACTGCAACAGATGTGAGAAGGCACCAGGCCTAAGCGGACAGTTACACTTACACAAAAGGCCCACGAAAAGTATGAAACCAACATTTACGCACACCGCGACAAGTTAGAGAAAGCCTGGGAAAGTACTGAACTTGAAATGTGTAATGCCACAAATATTAGCGATCAAGAAAAGCAGATTAAGCAAGCTATAACACAGATTAAGTTATGGCACAGAAATTACATAGCGCTGTTGCAAAACACCTGCGCACCATCTCTACACGATGAGGAGGACATCACAGATGCCGAAGACTTGCAAAATCCACGTGGAGAAGATGGTGTTTCTTCAAAGGCACACACTACCTGGGACAGCCACAGCCGCAACAGTGAGTCACACACCAGCAGGCATATGGATGCACTACCACAGGCTCGCAATACAGGTACGCCTACACGGAGAAACACAGCTCCTCAAACTAACCAGCAGTCATCACACGTCCACACCAAGGAAGAGGTGACCGCATTGCCCTTCCCGTCAACCTTATCAGAACGCACCCAACACACCAATGCATCAGGCCTTACAGACATGGGCAAGTACTGTATATGATACAGCGTGATATGGTTCAAACAGGACTTACCAACTTCGACGACCGTCCTGAGAATTACAGAATATGGAAGTCCACATTCAAGTGCGCAATCAAGAGTCTGGGCTTCTCTGCAAGGAAAGAACTCAGCCTGCTAACCAAATAACTGGGGAAAGAATCCACAGAGCATGCAAAGAGGCTCAAGGCAGCAAACATAAACCGCCCCCAAATAGGTCTTGACTTAGTATGTGAAAGACTAGAGGAGTGCTATGGTAGCCCCGAGGCAGTTAAAGATGCCCTCTTCAAGAGAGTCGACAACTTCCCCAGAATTAGAGCCAAAGACTACTCAAAGTTACGGGAGCTCGGTGATCTGTCCCAGGAACGGAGTCTTCAAGAGCAGACCAATCTCTATCAGGTCTCAACGTCTTAGATTCCGCTTGCAGAGTGAAACCCATCTGGCAGAAGCTACCTTACAATCTCCAAGAAAGATGGACTTCGCAAGGTTCAAAATACAAAAGGGAGAAGAAAGTCACTTTCCCCCCCTTCTCATTCTTATTGAGCTTTATTCGCGAAGCGGCAAGAACAAAAAATTATCCCAGCTTCATCCTAGATACACCAACTGCACCCAGGGCAAGCAACCTAAAGAATGAAGGGCCGGTGACAAGATACGGCAGCACCAGAACACATATCTCGGTCCACAGGACAGACATGTCCCCTAAAACATCCACATGTCCCAATCATTCTAACGCTCCAAGAAGGGAAAAGGGGACCCAAACAGGGAATGCTCCATACACAAGAAGCCACACCCACTTAACAAATGCAACGGGTTTAGGATGAAGCCCATAGAGGAACGCAAGAACTTACTCAGAGTTTGGAGTTTGCTTCAGGTGCAGCGCTTCCATAACACATCTAGCCAAAGACTGTAAAGAAGCCATCAAATGCGCAGTGTGCAACAGTGACAAGCATGTAACTTCTCTACATCCAGAGGCGCTGACACTTCACCAACTCAACAACTCTTCCTCCATGGCAAAGCATGGCGGAGAGGAAGAAGAAGAGAAGTCAATATCCGTCTGTAACAGGGGACTTATCTCTGTTCAAAAATGTGCTGGTAGACAATTAACCAACACCACCTGGCTGATTACAGGTGTCAGAAAAACCTGCCTCTGAGACAGGAAAGGAGATTCTTCCTGAGCTCACACGTGAGCTGAGCTGACCCAGGAAGCATAAAGACAGAGAGTTCCCTAGACCACAACTGGACTGACCTGTGGAACAAACAGATGTCTTGAGGGGCAAACAAACTGCACGCTGCCAGCTAGACACAGGGGACAATACTTCTAAACCTGGATCCTGACATTGCCTTATCACACAAAGGTGTCGACACCAGGAGAACAGAGAAGCCCCCCTACAGCTACAAGAGACAGATAAGACTTGTCTTATAAGACTGTTATCTATATCTATATATAAATGTCTCTATGGTTTGGGCTGGTGAATCGCTGGGCTAACCACGCAGTTAAAGAGGGCTGGACTGCTAGTGTAAATATACTCCAAAGTGGAGCAGATTTTGTTTGTGGATTTTCACATGTTTGCTGTGTTTAATGCGACAGGTGCAATAAAGCCTCATTTACGTTTCACTTTAAACGGTCTCCAGTGCGTGCCTCTGAACACGTCTCATACACCGTCACATCTCAGTGCACCAAGTTTTGTGGATAAGGATGTGACCAAAGGTCCTGCTCCAAAATATGTCTTGTCGCAGTATACCCCAAAGGACAACCTAGAGGGCTATTAGGATGTACGATGATCGATGTTCAAAGCAACAGATCATTAGTGAAGTCAAAGTTCTTTAGCTTGTTCAACACACAAGACAATGCCTCAGCCTACACACGCAGAACCTGTGCAGGACTGACAGACAACAGGGAGGAGAGCAAATGGCTATACCATATGTTCAGTGGACGACAGAGTAAAGATACCTCTCCCTATACTCATAGAGTGTAACCACATGGCGGCAAACAGGAATGAGATTCCCACACCAGACGTGGCACACCATCACCCACACCTTAGGGGAATAGATGAGGGTGCACAAAGTCCACCAACAGTGCAATGGACTCCACAACGCCCCATTTGCCCAAAGACGTGACCTAGGATGGGTGACAGTGGACAATATATGCATTGGCAAAGGGCATCAATGTTGATGCCCGCAGAACAGAGATAACAGAACGTGAACACACATCCCTCTTTAAACCATGCCTTGGCCACATCCAAGTGACAGGAAGGCCTAGTAAGGAAGAGAAACAAGTCATATCCCTGAGAACCACAAAAACATCTTCACATCAGGGAAATGTGACAATGGCCTAGAATATTCAGTAGTCCAGACAACAACAGAAGAAGAAGCCATAGACCTACTCAAAAGAACGCAAAATATGTTAGCAAACGCCAACCTAGATTGCATAAAATACCTTCCAATAGTACCACAGTGATGAAGGTGTTTCATACAGATGATCATGCAAATGACCTGAAGAATTTGGACAGGAGGACCGACATGTTCACATTCCAGGTGTCCATCGAGGAAAAACCCTACACCCAATGTGGAGTCCTATCTACAGTCAATAGTCTCTACGACCCCCTGGGATTTGTAGCCCCAGTCACTATACATGGAAAGTCTCTTCTCAGAGATTTATCCATCGAAACACGGGACAGGGACACCCCATTGCCCCCAGAAAGGCGAAAAGAGTGGAGACATGGAATGATTCTTTGAAGACCCTTAAACAACTTCAAATTCCATGCCCCTACGCACCCACATCTCTCACCACCACACGCAGCAAAGAGCTTTGCGTTGTTTTAGATACCTCAACCAAAGCCATAGCAGCGGTGGCCTACCTAAAGGCCACAGATGCAGATGGAAGACACCATATTAGGTTCATCCTTGGCAAAGCTAAGCTGACACCACAACCCGACCATACCATACCAAGGCTCGAGCTACGTGGTGCAATGTTAGCAGTAGAGCTGGCAGAGCTCATTGAGAATGAAATGGACTGTAAACCAGGTGCTATGAAGTTCTACACATATAGTAAAGTGGTGCTAGGCTACATATACAATCAGAAAAGGAGATTCTATGTATACGTAGCCAACAGAGTAGAAAGGATCAGGAAGTCGACACAACCAGTGCCTACAGATCCAGAATCGCCAAGTATTCTGAAACCAGCAATGCTCCTCACACAAAACGTAGGAGACATCCCTACCCAGTTGGACACTTTACCTCAAATGACATGTGTACAAACACAAGTGGAGGCAGGTGCAGTGCCTTGCTAACACACTCTGGTAGCGCTGGTGGCGTGAGTATCTCGTTACACCCCAGGAACGCCACAAATGTCAATCTGTCAAACAAGACATCCAATCTGACTTTGAGACTTGAAAATTGGATTTCCCAAAACAAATTTCTTTTAAACACTGTCAAGACTGTAACAATGGTTTTTGGGACCAAGGCTAAAATGTTAAAGTTTCCAATGACTGAGCTCCAGATCAGAACCAACGCTAATACCACCCTAACTCCTGTTACTAGTTTTAAATACGTGGGCACATGGTTTGACTCCAATTTAACATTTGGGATGCACATTGATACCCTGACATCCAAACCGATGTCAAACAAGGGTTACTTTACAGGAACAAATCCTCCCTAAGTCTGCTGGTCAGAAAGCGTATCGTACAGCAGATGCTAATGCCAATTATCGACTATGTGGTCATAGTATACGGCTTGGCACCCCAAACCCACCTTGGCAAACTCTATACCCTATATACTCTATACTCTATACAATTCAATATGCCGTTTTGTTCTCCAATGCAACTACAACACACATCACTGCGAAATGCTCAAATATCTAGATTGGTCATCACTTGAGTCTAGGCGCAAAGTTTAACTCTCCTGTTTTACCTACAAATACTTTTTGGGTAAGCTACCCGTCTATCTGAACAAGATCTTCACCCCTACCACATACAGCACTTATCATCTGAGATCTGACTCCAAAAGACTGTTCATGGTCCCAAAGTTCAGCAAAGTATCCGGCCACTCCTCCTTCTCTTACCATGCACCCCAAAACTGGAACAATCTACCGGAGACTCTCACAGCCACCACCAGTCTAAGTTCTTTCAAAACGAAAGCTGTCACATTTTAATCTGGTCTGTAACTGTTACATACGCCTATAATATATATTATCTTTAACTGTGCATGCAATGTCTTGTATATAATGTAAACCCTGTTCACTTATGTAACTATGTATTTGTAACCATGTATTATTTGTCATCTTAACTCTATGCCCAGGACATACTGTACTTGAAAACAAGAGGTAACTCTCAATGTATTACTTCCTGGTAAAATGTTTTTATAAATAAAATGAATTCTTTCGCGAAAGGTACGCTTAGTCTTTCCCACATAATACGCTCCACATGGACAAAGAATAATGTAAATAACATGTTGACTGAGGCATGTGGAAAATAGCTGAAGTGCTCAAATGCAGGTATAATATCAAAAATAATAATAAGCCAAACCACTAAACCAGGGTACTAACAATTGATATAGTACCTATTGTGTGATATTGTGGGTACTATCCTCCTGAAGACAGGTGGTACGTGGTGCAACCCACTCACCATCAGTCTCATTGGCAGGTTCCCCTGAAAAATATGCAAATACTCACATCCTGGTAGGGTAGGTAGGCAAGCTGTGCAGCTACTCAATGCAATACAGGGAAAAAGGAGACCAAAAGCGCACCAGCAAAAACGGAGCAGGAAGGACCCAAAACGAAAAATGATTAAAAGGGCACTTTAATGGGACAAAAGACCCATCCAACGCGTTTCGAACGTCACAGCGTTCTTTTTCAAGGATAAAACACAATGTGATAACATCCATTATATACCCTCTTACCTGTGGGCCGTTTCGCGCCAAAAATCGGAACCTGATGGCCATCTTGGATGAGGGCAGACATAGGAACACAATAACAAAGCTTTAACAAAACATTCCAGCAGGACAAAGTACATTGCTGCTTACTGGGTATGCACATAGCAACGGAATAAAGCTATATAAAACTAAACTAATACTTACTAAGGGATGTTACTATATCAAAAAAGACATAAAGAAGATAAATTAAAAAACTTGTTGTGTTACAACTAAGCTAAAGGCAAGGAAAGTGAACATATAAAAACCTCTAGACATGATTAAAAAAATGTGCAAAGAGAGTAAACTTAAAGACATATTAACACATATATATTGCATAACACAGATTGTGGACCTAAATCATAGGAACCAGGGAAATACAACCATTATCATATATAAAGTATTATCAACAAAATACATCAAAGAACAAATTTTAAGCTAAAACTTTATAAGAACATTAGCATAATATTAGCATAATAAGGCTTAAGTTCAAGGGTTATAATGATCAAAATGTAAAGTCTAATATATTGAAAATTATCTTATTAAACCTGAATTACTAAATTGTGGAACAGTAGTATATTTTACAAGAATGATTTTACAAGAAATGTGTTAGCTGCCAATCAATATTCAAGCCTATAGGGAAGCGTGTATGGAGAGTGAAGATCCAATACGCCTCCCTACGGTCCAGAAGGTTGATGTGATCACCTCCTCTAGATTTAGAAATAACTGATTCAATCCCCAGGAAGAAAAAATTGCTAGTTCCTCCCTGACCACATTCAGTGAAGTGTTTAGAGACTGGATGATTGGTGTCTTTCAATTTTATGAGCCTTAAGTGCTCTAACATCCTGACCTTAAGGGCTCTAGTCGTCCTCCCCACGTACCTCTTGCCACAACCACATGTTATTAAGTAAACCACAAATTGACTTTTACAATTTATAAAGCTGTTGATCTTAAATTCCTTATTTGATAATCTATTCGGACCATGTGGCGGTGGCAAGGCAAACTGTGGAAAACTTTTTGCTGGCTTCATGTGTTTGCATACACTACAAGAGCCACATTTGAAGGAACCCCTAGTGATAAAAGGTTTTTTAGGCCCAGAAGTTTTGAGTTCACTTGGTGAAACATAAGATCCAATTGTTCTCGCTCTACGATATACAAAAATAGGACCAGAATCTACATATTTTTTAAGTACAGGGTCCATGGATAAGACATTCCAATGTTTTGAAATTATAGAGTTGACCTTTCCACTTTTTTTATTAAATTGTGAAATAAAAGAGGACATTTATTTTTTGATTCTATCAATCCATGTGTGTCCTGTTTTATACCACTTGTCCTAATATTGTTAGCAAGGCGAGAATCTCCAATTGAATGTGTGGGCAACAATGATGCTCTCTCTGTATGTAATGCATTTTCAAAAGCAATAGCTATATGTGATTTAGGGTATCCCCTTTCCAAAAATCTCCTTGTAAGTTCCTCAGACTGAGAAAGGAAACCACTAGTAGTGGAGCAATTCCTTCTCAGCCTGAGGAACTGTCCCCTTGGTATGGCCTTTATGACGTGGGATGGGTGGCAGCTGTCCGCCCTTAGAAAGGTATTCCTGGCATTTAATTTCCTATAAACATCCGTTTGGATTTTTTTGTCTATGTCTACAAATAATTGTAGATCCAGAAATTCAATGTGATGAAAATGAAAATGTTACCTCTCTGTATTCTGTTATACAACATGACCATGGGTTGGCAGCTGTCCGCCAATTTATTGAGATACCAGAAATATCAATTTTTCAATCGGCTTTTATTTTGGACGCTATTCACTTTTTACTCACGCACAATTTTTTCACATTTAATGGTAAGTTTTATTTGCAACTTATTGGCACTGCTTTGGGCACAAGTTTTGCTCCTTCTTTTGCTAACTTATTTATGGGATGGTGGGAAGCACTTTTTATTTATTCAAGCACCAATTTATTTCGCCACAATATTGTTTTTTATTAAAGATTTGTGGACGACCTAATTATTATTTGGAAGGGGGATGTCACTACACTTCACGCTTTTGTATCTTATCTTAATGACAATCTTTATAATTTAAAATGTACATTAAATTTTCATTTTCATCACATTGAATTTCTGGATCTACAATTATTTGTAATTTTGAGGCCTCCCTCACTGACAATAACAATGTCCCACGCTGAACATCTGACACCGGCGCACGTCGGGGCTATCTCTTATGCTAGTGCATGCTGAAAGCGTTCCAGCTTTCTTCCAGAGTGTGCGACATTGCCGAGTCCTGGCGCACGCCGCCAACAGAGGCTCGACGTGGGACAGTGTTAGCGTCAGTGAGGGAGGCCCGCAGCTGGGGAGAGCTGTGGCCACGGCAACGAGAGGACCGGCAGTTAGGCAAACTTCTAATGCCAGCGGGGATGGGCCCCACGCAACCACCGGGCCCGGGACACTTGTCCTGGCTCTCCTCCCCTGTCGGCGGCCCTGCACACCAGTGATTCACATTTCTGGCACACTTTAGCACCATCACATAGGGTATTTCTTGCTGTTTTTACTGTTGGTTTACTACTATCTTGATAAAGGTCCTGAACCGGATCGAAAGTTTCATACAGTATGTGAATACAATTGTTATTACTGTAGTGCCGGTGAGTATTCTAAAACAAATCTGGGGCAATCACCAACAAGACCCAGGTACATGCTGGGTACATGCTTCAACATGTCAGTGACATTTCTGCAGACAGACTAATGGCCCGTCGGATTAACAACAGGGGTCCCTGGCAGTCCAATTCAAACTGAATGGGACTGCCAGGGACCCCCGCTGTGTTAATCCGATGGGCCATTAGTCTCTGCAGAAATGTCACTGAAATGTTGCAGCATGTACCCAGCATGTACCTGGGTCTTGTTGGTGATAGCCCCAGATTTTCCAAGGCAAGTTTAAGGCAAGTTTTAGAATACTTGTCGGTGCACCTGTATTATGTTGATATAAGACTTGTGAATGCCTGTACCGTTTGCCACTGTATACCTTCTCTAAGATAAGTTACTGTACAGTACTCTCTTCAGTCGAAGTGCTGCACACCACTGTATGCTAATACTAGGGTTAGTGGCCATTTCTAATGTAAAACTTATTTTAAAAAACATCCCTTTATTCACTGATGTGCGGTTTTCCATTTTTTTGTCTTGGCTGTATTTCCTGTGGGACTGGTAGGATATTATCTCATCATTTATTCAGCCACTACAGTGGGCCTTTCCCTGTACTGAATGTTGTTCTTTTTAAGGTTAATCCTGATTAGTTGCAAACATTATATACACATCTATTAATCTGATTTGGCAATAGTACAATCACTGATGTAATAAGACTAACATCCATTTGCACATACAATACAGTATATGAAGTCGAAACAGAGCAGAGTGGATTATTCACCCCAAATGACTTGCTAACTGCAAAAATTGATTGTTGGTTTAACCCCAACGCATGTTTTCCATATACATAAGAGTTAACTATATGGAGCAATATACAAAATGTTACTGCTCCTCTCCCCGATCCCCAGTCTTTAAATGTATCTCCAGTGGAATCCTAAAGATGAAATAGAGCAGAAAGTTCACTGGAATCCAATAGTTCACCACAACCAGTGTAGCATTTTGTTGTTTGGGGTGTTTTTGAGGTTCAACAATTTTTTGGGGTACATGCGGATAAAACATTTTGAGTACATACACTGTGTAGCCAAAATGTTGTGTTATTGTGGTGTTGAGGCTGCCATTGAGGAATTAGGCTGGGCTATGTTTGTGTGAGGAAGTCACTTTTAGTAATAAAGGTGCCAGGGGCTTTCCTAATAGTAAAGCGAAACAGTCGCAAGCACAATATAATTATGAATGATTTTTGTGCATCAATTTTATGCCCAAAATACAATTTGCAACACTTGGTACATACTGTAGGCCCCAACTTTCAAAGACTACTTTTGAATTCAGAAGTCTGGAAATTATGTAACCTTGATTTTGAATGACTGTCCCATTAATTTAAAACACACAAACACACATACACATATAATACAATCCCCTTGAAGTGACACATACTTATTGCACATTGTGTAGGAGGACATTCGTTCTGTCCCTGTGGACTTTCTGTAGGAAGACCGCATCTGCAGCACCAGGCACCACAAAATAACACGAGTGTTTTGCACTAGAGCTGGGCGAATCCACCCAAATCTGTTTTATGGATTCTCACATTTTCCCTCAAAAATCTGTTTTGCGATGTAAAATCCGCAAATGGATTTGGTCATTTTTAATCCACGCGGATTTAGGAAAAACCACTATTGGATACAATTCGTTGACGCATTTGAAGAAATCAACCCACTGATTTAGCAACCCGATGGCAGATTCTTAAAAATCTGTCAACAGATTGCCGATTCCGCGGATTGAAGTATTCAAATCATTCAATGGATTGCTGAATTCACGGAGTGTATTGGCAATAAAAATTAAAATCAGCAAAACGCAAATCCCCGATTTTGAGATTGATGTGCGGACCAAAGGAACCTGATGATCCGTTACAGATCCAAATCAGCAAAAAATAAAAATCGCCTGTCTCTTCGTGGCACTCACAGATATGCTCATAGTATTTATGTACTTTGTAAGTGCATTTCTATTGGTTCTTTTCTTGTAATAAGTTGTTTAACAGCCTTCCCTATTTGGGAACTGAATATTAAATTACCCAGAAGCTGCAACAACACACCCGCTAAGACTGATTGGCTTTTAATATTTTATAGTCAGTGGCACTGTGGAATTCCCCCTTTCCTATGACTATAAGGACGCTAGCATTTGCAATATTTCAGATTTTTTTTCCATTGCTATAGCCATTGCTAATATTGAATGATTCATTGCATTTTCCCTGTGCTCCTTCCCTAATACCCTGCTCCAGTGCCTATATCGCACCAATTTCAGTCTACGTTACGTAATAATGAGTGATCACAATACCCTGTAGTAGATGACTGATATAAAAGAGTAAATGAAAAGATGCAGTTTGTATATAATGTGTGAAAATCACATGTAGTACCTAGGTTAAAAAAGTCCAGACCCAAATACAAACCTAGAAAATACACAGTCCAATACGAGCCTTATAAATAGTGAGAAGTCTCAATCCAGGGTTTCTGTTGTTACTGCCTCCAAGTAAGAGCTCCTCCACTCCCAAGGTAAAATTAATAACAATCTGTATGGGAAGCATATACCGAAAAAAACAATAGTACAAGCTATGAAAGATATTTAATAGATGTAGCCGAGTCCCGCTACCCTGCCTCCGGTGTGGTCCGCACAATCGGGAGTGTGGGCGGCCATTTTGTTAGTCACGCATGCTCAGTGCAGCGACACGTGCATGCGCAGTGTCAGGAGTGCGGCGGTCATCTTAGAATGGCTCCGCATATGCAGCAGCAGGACTACAAGTCCCAGAATCCGCAGGTGGGAGGGAAGACTACATGGGACTATTCCAGTCAATGGGATTTGAGCATGAGAGAGGGGCAGGATATCCTACGCATATGGGGAACACGCGCTACAGTCTTGACAGAGGAGCGAAGGAAGAAGGTAGTGTTCAGGGAGCAGTTAGGCCCGGATACACCTGTAGAGGATTGTTGCAGGGAAGGCCCCAGATAGGGACTCTTCCCATTAGTATTAGTACTGTGCCGGTGGTGGACGACCACGCGGCATTTTGCGGCCTGGGACTAAGCCACAGGACCCTGAGACATTGGGTGAGACCCTCAGGCTGGATCTCACACTGCGAGGAGGATCAGGACCCTTAGCAGAGAGGGGAATTGTGTCAGAGGCTGCGCTTCGTGGACCCGCTCCAACACACCGCGCCAAGCAGCACCTGGGTACTGGAGTACCCAGGGAGGTACCCAATGTGCATCAACATCTACAGGGGGTAGCGCTCCCTCACATTTGGGTGTTATTGCTGGGAAGGACACCAGGGGTTATTGGTGCTACAGCACCCTCAGTACTTTGGGGGAACCACTAAGTGTTGGGGTTATTGCACGATAATGTGTTGGTACCTGATAGTGTGTGTTATCTGTGTTAGTGTGTGTACAGTAAAGATTAGTTATATACATTGTGTTGTGTTGTTAGAGACGTGTGCAGAGGTATGCAATGGAGACTGTTTAAAGTGAAACTAAAATTAGGCTTTATTGTGCCTGTCCCTTTAAACACAGCAAAAACTTTCTAAATAAGCCAAAGAAAAACCTACTCCGCTTTGGAGGATATCTACACAGTTAGTCCAGCCCTCTCTAACAGGTTGGTTAGCTAACCTAATTACCAGCCCCAAATATATATATATATGTAGAAGAGTGACCTAAGCGCAAATATGACAGGGAAGAGAAAAAACACAAAAAGAGATCATAGGGCAGTATATCTAATAATAAATAGACTTAAGATGGTAAGGTATGCGCTTACACTGATAGGATAAGTATGAGCCTGTAATCCTCTAAGGGACTCGCGAACGTAGCTTTAACGGTCTTCTTCTTTTAACTGCTGGATCTCCAGATTTCTTCTCCACGGGAACTCAGCTGCAGCTGCTGCATGCACTTCTTGTTTCTGGCACTCACGTATCTCTATGGATGGATCTCACAAGAGGGGGGAGGGGGGAGGATGGGGAGGAAATAATGGAAGGGAACAAAATATGTGTAAAACCTTTTAATCTAAAAAAGACTCAATAAAATATAGGTAATCAACTCACATTTTGTGAGTAAATAACAAGCAGTAGAGAGTGTTTAGCGAGTCTCTCACACTCGTGTAGAAGCGCCGGTTACCAGTCCTCTCCGCAATCTCCGCTACTTCCGTGTCACGTGATCGACCGTGGCGTGTGACGCGGTGTGCGACGCGGCCCGGCTCTCGCAAGCTTCACTGTCTGCCAATGCAGGGGATCACTGCCGGAGCTCCTCGTGAATGTCTCTCCACACAGGCTCCTCGGCGTGTCTCTCTCTCTGCTGCGATTGTGGAGCCGCAGACCTAAATTGGCTGCAGTTTGTAGGGTTAGGTGTACACCAGGGTATCTACCTCATTTAAAAACATTGGCTCTCTAAGTGGTGTGAATAATATCTTCCACAGGAACAAACTGTTTAGATTTGTGCTGTGTGTTTCTTTTCTATATATATATATATATATATATATATATATATATATATATATATATATATATATATATATATATATATATATATATATATATATATATATGAGCATACAGCTATATTTGCATATATATATATATATATAATATATATATATATATATATATATATATATATGTTCCTTACAGATTAAATCCAGGATCACAAGGCAAGAAGGAGACAGCACACTCAGAAGGTACAAAAAAAGCATGTATTCAGTAGAAAAACTGGCAGATTTTCTACTGAATACACGCTTTTTTTGTACCTCCTGAGTGTGCTGTCTCCTTCTTGCCTTGTGATCTTGGGATCCTGGATTTACTCGATAAGGAACCTATCTGTACATTACCTGTATGGGACAAGCACCTATTTCCAGTTTATGTGTGTGCCATCTGCCTATTTATATATATATATATATATATATATATATATATATACACACATATATATATATATATATATATATACAGATATATAACAGTCCCATAAGAAAGTCTTATCTGTTACTTGTTGTTGTAGGGGAAGGCCTCTCTTCTCTCCTTGGTCAGCACCCTTGTGTCTGTCTGTCCAGGTATAGAGGATTGGTCCCCTTTGTCTTGCTGTCAGCATACAGTCCTTCTGCAGCTTAAGACATCTGTTGTTCCCCAGGTAAGCCCAGTTGTGGACTAGGGAACTCTGATCTGTCCTTCCTGGGTCAGCCCCAATTGTGAGACTAAGGAATCCTCCTCCTGTTTCTGGGAACAGGCTTTTTCTATTGTTCTTTTTTTTTTTTTATAACTTGTATTTTTTATTTTTGTGAAAATACAGCATATATACATCTTATTTCCAGTACTGTGACATGCATTATTCATATCTCTTATGTATGGTAGCTGTACACAAACATTGTCATTAAAAACAGAGTTATAAGCAACTACATAGACTTAAATAATAAATAAACATAACGTAAAATTAGGTGGGGGGGTAAGAGGAAGAGGGTGGGGAGGGGGAGAGGAAGGGTGGGAGGCCGCGGCACTGATCAACGCTTCCGGGACCGATGTCTGGATTAATTTGTTGCTGCTGGGAGGTCTACTCCATTACCGGAGAACGCATCTAACTACTATTAAAGCAAAACGGTGGATCTCTCCACCCCAGGGATGTCTGTCTGGGCCAGCCAAGGCGTCCAGACTTTTAGGAAATTTTCGCCAGTGTCATTGACTAAACTTGTCAATTTTTCCATCTGGCATACGAACCAAATTCTATTCCGGATTTTGGGGATAACAGGAATTTCACTTTGTTTCCATAATGCTGCAATCTCGCACCGCACGGCTGTAGCAAAATGTGCTATTAGTTTAAGAGTTGCTTTCGAGAGGCCCTGTCGTGCTCTTCCCAGAAGGAAGAGACCGGAATCAAATGGGATGTCGAGGCCTAAAAGCCTCTGAAGCCAATTAATGATTTTTTTCCATAATGGAATCAGCCGGGGGCAGGACCACAGCATATGTAACAGATCAGCGGATTCTCCACATTGTCTAGGACAGAGTGGAGAACTACCGTTTACAAATTTGGATAATCTAAGTGGGGTGAGGTTCCACCTCATTAGGACCTTATATGCGTTCTCCTTTAATGTTGTGCAAATCGAACTCTTAGCAGCTGCTGTTGCTATTTGGGTCCACTCGTCTAAATCTAGGGTCTCCCCTAAGTCCGTTTCCCATTTTAGCATGTAACCTAGCTTGTGGGTGACTTTAATTCCAGAACCGATCACTTCTCTATACATCTGCGATGTGAGTCCCTTCGTGTTAGTCTCATTCCGACAGAGCTTTTCGAATGTTGTCAAAGGTGGGTATGGGGTTGAATTATTGTAGAAGGCTCTGATCTGGAGGTATCTATAAAATTCAGAATGTGGGATATTTTTCTCTTCTCTAATTTGTGCAAATGATATAAGTTTGTTGTCTACCACCAGATCTTGTAATCTCATAATATTATGCTGTTTCCAAATTTGAAAGTTAGCGCTAGGCATACCCGGAGCAAAGTGTGGGTTACCCCATAGGGGTGTCATCAGGGTTTGTTTGGACGTAAGTCCGCATCTAAATTTGGTAACATCCCAGATTGCTAATGAATTGGTCATTGAGGATAGCGGCTGCTGTATAGCGGATTTTCTTGCTATTTTTGGGGTCCATAATAGGTTGCTTAGTTCCAATGGGGAACAAGCTTTGCTTTCCAATGCTACCCATCTCTTCAAATCAGGGTGTGTTTGCCATTGGGAGAGTTGACATAATTGGGCCGCTCGATAGTATGAAATCAAGGAAGGTACTGCTAAGCCCCCTTCTGTTGGGTGTTTCAATAGGGTCTGTTTAGTAATTCTAGATTTTTTGCCCCCCCATATAAATGTAAAAATGGCGGATTGCAGTTCTCTAATTTCCTTCAAATTTAACGGCACTGGGAGGGTTTGGAATAAGTATAAGATGCATGGGAGAATATTCATTTTTATGCTATATATTTTTCCTATCCAGGAGATATTGAATTTCGCCCACTTTCTTATATCCTCCTTCAGTGTTTTAATTAGTTTGGGATAATTTGCTTTATAAATTGATTTATATTCACTTGTGACAAATACCCCTAGGTATTTGATCGCCTTAGGCTGCCAGCGAAAGTTGAAGTTTAAAGAGATTAGTTTTTCTTCTGGTTTTGGGATGGTGACGTTCAAGGCCTCTGACTTTGACTGGTTTATTTTAAATCCTGAAATTTTGTTGAACTTATCTAATAGGCTGAAGAGGTTAGGGAGAGAGGTGAGTGGTTTTGACAAGACCATTAGCACATCATCAGCATAGAGGGCTATTTTGTGGGATTGATTATCTAATTTGAGACCTGAAA
Source organism: Ascaphus truei (assembly GCF_040206685.1). Classification (NCBI taxonomy): domain Eukaryota; kingdom Metazoa; phylum Chordata; class Amphibia; order Anura; family Ascaphidae; genus Ascaphus; species Ascaphus truei. The sequence continues at coordinate 200,516,815 of NC_134483.1, read as the reverse complement.
TATCCGGATTCTCTCTCACGTGTGCCGCTAAAGGCTCCATACACATGGCAAAGAGTAAGGGCGAGAGGGGGCAACCCTGTCTCGTGCCACTCTTGATCTTAAATATGTCCGAGGGGTAGCCTTGATGCATAACTTTAGCTGTCGGACCGGTGTATAGCGCCATAATAGCTGATATTAATTTATTCTCGAAACCAAATGCTCCAAGTGTAGCTTTTAGGTATGCCCAGTCGATCCTATCAAAGGCCTTTTCTGCGTCTAGACTTAACACCATAATTTTTACTTTTTGTGATTTGGCTATTTCTAACAGATCAATGATTCGTCGGATATTATCTCCCGCTTGTCTATCTTTAATGAAGCCGACTTGATCTGGGTGTATTAGTCTAGGTAGGATCTGACTTAATCTATTGGCAATTAATTTAGCATAGATTTTGATATCCGTGTTGATAAGCGAGATAGGTCTGTAACTTTTACAGTCTAATGGGTCTTTACAAGATTTATGAATTACAGAGATTGACGCTTGGAGCATGTTGCTGCTAACACCGCGTTAAACATTTTGAGCAGGTATGGGGCCAAAATTTTACTGAATTTCTTATAATAGAGGCCCGAGAAGCCATCTGGCCCTGGGGCCTTCGAGGTCTTGAGGTTGTCTATAACTAGATCTAGCTCTTCCATGGTAAAATCAAGACTCAGTCGTCCTCTCTCCTCTTCCGTCAGCTTTGGCAGCTTTGAACTCGAGAGAAATGACTCACGAGATCGTTCGGTATTCTGGTTATGTACTATTTTATCCCCATTATATAATTTCTCGTAGAATGTCTTGAATTCTTCTACAATTACAGATGGATTGCCAGAGATAGAGCCTGAGGATCTTCTAATGGCTTGTATACTATAATTAGGGGGTCTGTGTCTCAGCTTGTTGGCGAGCATAGTATCTGGCTTGTTTGCTTTATCGAAAAATTTCCTCTTTGACCAATTCAGGGATATATCAGCCTGGGATGTTAATAGGAGATTTAGTTCTATTTTGGCATCTCTTATTGGTTTGAGTAGGTTGGGGTTATTGGATTGTTTATGTTTGTCCTCTAGGATTTTCAATTTAGATTGTAGTAAATTTATTTTGTATTCACGTTCTCTTTTCTTTCTAGACGCAATACTAATTAGTATGCCCCTTAGCGTGGCTTTATGAGCTCCCCAAAGGGATAGATAGGAGTCCACCGAACCGTGGTTTAGTTGGAAAAATTGATCTATTTCGTTGGCTACTAATTTGGCGGTGGCAGGATTTTTTAAGAGGGCTTCATTAAGTTTCCAGTTTGCTCTAGGTCTGTCCAGAATTAGCTGGGTGCACCTTAGCTCTATAGGCGCATGATCTGACCATGAAATATCATGGATCCCTGTATGGGAGATCTGCGGGACCAGTCTGCTAGAGATAAAGAAGTAGTCGATTCTGCTATAAGAGGAGTGGGGGTGTGAGAAAAAGGTATAATCTCTATCAGTGGGGTGCTGCTCCTTCCAGATATCTAGGAGATTATTCTCTTTCAAACCCTGACATAGAGTGTATGACGCAAGCTTGGATTGCCTGGGCTGAGGGTTTGTTCTGTCCATGGTAGGATCGAGGGCTGTGTTGAAGTCCCCTGCTATTATTAGAGGGCCCTGTGCAACCTTGTTTAATTTATTGAAAACGCTTGTGAAGAAATTGGGGTCTAAATCGCCAGGGGCGTAGATAGATGCAATAGATAGTGTTTGACCATTTATAGAACCTATGAGGATTATATATCTTCCGTTCTTATCTTTAATTATCTTTTCTGCTTTAAAAGGACACTTGTTATGGAATATAATTGCTACTCCCTTTGTTTTCTTTGAGGAGCATGAGAAATAGAATTGTTTGAATCTTTTGTCTAGATATTTTGGGGCGCTCTTTATGCTGAAATGTGTTTCTTGTAGTAAAATGATATAAGCTTTTTTCCGCTGGTAGTCAGCAAAAGCTACTCGTCTTTTATTCGGGCTATTTAGGCCTTTCACATTGTGGGATATGATTATTAACCCCATTACGGCATACCTAGTCGGGAAGCTCTAACCTTAGTGTTTGGTGTGTGGTGATTGTAGGTGATCTTTACCTTTTCTTCATCTGTCCATGACAGAGGGATCTGTCCCTCTGAGGGGTCCCTCAGCGCGTTGCGCGGCGAGCAGCCAGATGGGGAGGGGGAGGGTGAGAAGGAAAAACAAGGGATGAGACATACAGAAATTTAACAACGGAGATCCTTGTGGGGTCTGAGACGCCAATGGATCTCTTGCCTTTGGAGGAAGGCTGGAATCCCGTACACCAGAATCTGGTGTACGATGGACCAGGTCAGATCGGCCTTCTCCCCTCCAAAGGACTTGGGTGGATGTCCTGTGATTACACAGGACACTCTGAATCGGTAACATGGCAAGGGCCAGGGGTGGGTGGCTCCTTCCCTCGGCCTATCATAAACAATGATATACAAGCACACACATAACTATTTAATAACGTTAACTGTGAAGTTAATGAAAAAGAACAGAAACCTGTATTCCACAATTCCAGAAAAATATATGGTGGACAGACTGAGGTGTGTCCGGGTACGGACTGTCTTCACCTGTACTGGATCTTATTTACCATGGGTTCCCCGTTTGAATATCTTAAGGACTTGTGAAGCTTCCATCTATATACCTTAAAATCCCTTCTAGAGCTGCTTATATAATTATTTTTAACCTACATTTCCCCTCTTTCATCTTCCCAACTCCCCCTGGATATTGTTAGGTGGATGAGGTGTCTGAAGATTGGGGTTATATATATATAGTGGGCTGGTTCCCCTCAAAATGCCCTTTTTGTGGATTGAATCTCGGTGGGTGCCTCGTGGGGGAGGGGGTCGGATGTATGGAGGAGGGGGGCGGAGAGGTGTGGGGGGATGTCTCTAGTGCTTGGTGACTCCTTTGGATGTAGTCCATCTTGGGCACAGTCCCTGTTGTGCGCCTCATCTGTTGTGGGCTGCTTCCGCTGATGGTGGATTGAGTCCCTCCTATTCAGGATATTGCTCCGTTTCCGGGTGTACCACGATTGCCGCCGTGATGGTGTACAGGTTTGAAGTGTTCAACTTTATTCAGGTGTTCCGAGGACAAACTTACATTCCGCTGGTATTGTCCTTTTAAGGCTCAGTTGATCTTTAATTGGCATCAATTAAGGGTCTTATCTGGGGATTTTCTCGACGAATTGGTCACTTTGCTCCAGGACGGCTCAGGGGAGGATGTACCCGCTTCTACCAGGTCAGTAGAATCTCGTTGGAGGCCCAATTTTTTCAGGAACTGGTTGTTGTCATCCAGAGAGCGAATGGTGTGGGCTGCTCCGTTTTTTAGGACCATAAGTCCGAAGGGGAAGACCCAACGATACCATACCTCCTTATCACGGAGTAGTTTGGTGATGGGGAAGAGGGTTCTTCGTTTGGCAAGGGTTGTAGGCGACAAGTCCTGGAACACCAGGAGCTTAACCCCTTCGAATTCCACTGACCCCGAAGCTCTGGAGATTTGGCAGACAGCTTCTTTTATTTTAAAATAATGTAACCGTACTATTATGTCTCTTGGGGGGTCATTAGGCTGTGGTTTGGACCGGAGGGCCCTATGGCATCTATCCAGGTGCAGGGTCGTGTCGGGCTTATCAGGGAATAGGCTTGTCAGCCATCTTGATATGAAGTCCTCAGGGTCTGTAAACTCTTCAGGGACGCCACGCACCCTGATATTGTTCCGGCGGTCCCTATTTTCCGCATCTTCTTGTTTGCAAGACAGCTCATTTAGTTGAGCCTGAAGGTTGGCTGAAGTTTTGTCTTGCTTGCGTACTGCCCTGATCGTGGAGTCTAGTTTAGTCTCTATTTCGTCAGTTCTGGCGCCAATACTGTTAATGTCTTTTTTCAAATCCTCCAACTCTTTATGCATGTACGCCTTCATCTCGTTACAGAACTCCCTCATCACTCTTCTAGTGATTGATTCTGTGTCCCCTGGGTCAGCTCTTTCCTCCGGTAGCCGATCATCTTCGGATTCTGAATCTGCAGATGGCGGCCGGGTTCCCGCTCTGCCTTTGCGTACCGAGTCCGTTTTGTTAAAATAATTCGTGAGTACCGTGGCCTGACGGCCCGATTTTGGTCTTGTTGGCATACTGGGCTGTTCCTTAACGGGGTCGTGTGTTTTGAGAAAGTTATGTATAAATTTTGTATTGTGTGTGTGCTTTTAAATTGCCGAGGGATGCGGGGCTCACATTCTAGGCATCCATGTACCTAGCCCTCGCTCATGTGCCTCCCAAAAGATAACTTGTGCAGGTTATTAATTGCAGCCTGTGTCTGTTCTTTTTTTTTTTTTTTTTCAGCAAATGTGTGCAGAGATGGCTGTCAGTCTCCCCGTAGCAGGGCTGCACTTGCTGGCAACCTCCTTCCCCCGGGATAGATCTCCCTCTCCCCTCTGGAACTCGCGGGTCCCCGTGTCACGAGGGGAATCACTTGCATTGGCTCCGCTGAACGTTTATGCGCCTTTTGCAGCACCTCATACACCGGTCGGCGCTATCATGAGATACCGGCTCAGTGCAGGCGTACTGAAGTTATTGGGAGAGGGGCGGGTGGTCACTGCTTTGTCTTATATTGTGCTTGTCTTTGTGTATTTGTGCACTGGGGCCCACTCGTTCTCTCCCCCACCTCCCCCGTCAAGCAGTTTGACAGGCTGAGTGTCACTGCAGGGCTCCTTTAATTTCGTCCGGCGGCCATCTTGGACATTTCGGCTGCAGGGACACTGGGGCTCCGGTTCTCCCGAGCGCCTGTCTCTCGCTCGTTTTGCCGCCACGGGGCCTCTTGGGGTGTGGGTGAGTCTCCCCTGCTCGTGGGGCACTTTGTTCACCCCCCCCTGGATGGTTTCACGGTGTATGTTACTGTTTTTAAATTGGAGCCGCACGGAGCGCTCTGGCTTTAGTCAGTGTGTTTTTTTGATTGCCTTTATTTATTTATTAATGTTGCGCTGCGTTGCGCTGTGTCGGGCGGCTGTGCGGCTCTCTGAGTTGTCAGCCCCAACCTTCCCCCCCTGAATCGGCGGTTTCAGGAGATCCGCGCGGCCCCGGCGGCCATCTTGGTGTCGGGTATAGAGGGAGGGAGACGAGCCTCCGGCAGCAGAGGAACCCCAGACGCACCCCTTTAAAGTTTGTTTATTTATTTATTTTGTTTGTGTGCTGTTGAGTCGGGCGTCTATGCGGCTTGCAGGCAGTGCGTGCGGATGGGCAAGAACAGGGGGGGGGGGGCAGGATCCACTCACTCTTTCTCTGTCAGGCTCTCCTCCACGATCTCTAATCAGCGTTGGGCTTCTGATCCTGTAATCTTGAGAGATAATAATGATATAAGCTTGCAGCTCTTGATATAGTCTTTAGTGATTTGCTAAATATAAGTTTTTTATTAATTTTGGAGTATGGATGGGTTAGGATTCACTAATTTTCTGTAGGGAGCTCCAGTGCTAAGCATCCATCTTGTTAGCGTGCCAGGCCACGCCCCCATTCTATTGTTCTAATCAGCCAGATGGAGTCTAGCTGATTGCTGGCGTGCAATTAACCAACACACTGCTGGATTAGAGGCAAGTTTCTTTAATAGGGATAAGTCCCTGTTACAGGTGTATTACTTACTACTTTGTATTGGTTCCTGTGAGGGGTTATTTCGCCAATGCTGGGATCCCTCATAGGTGGAGGCATTGCACGCAAGAGAGAAAGAGCTCATCCCAGGCTCCAAGAGGCAGAGGCTTAGTCTTCCTGTTAGCAGTCAGGTACAGCAGCCTGTGTAGTTGCCCTCGTAGTTTCCTTAGACATACACTGGCGACACACTTTATTCGAGCTTGGCTAGTCCCACGAATTCGGGTATACCCGGGTGTATTGAGGTTTGTGACTGTTTTCTGCCCGAGTGCATTGAGTTATTTTCCAGGCAGGGATTGAAGCATTTTATTCCCGCTGGCTGCAATACTGCACAGTATATATATATATACTGCATTACAATTCATGAATTTATGCCATCTGGTAGACACACGAAGCATTGCAGCCTATTAAATCCTAATCATTATCATTTAACAGATCAGCCGCCCATCAGCCAGGCATGAACCCAGGCTGGGAAGGCAAATGCAACGGGGCTTGTCAGAGGTGAGGAGTGGCGCATTCCAGGTATCTGCCAGGTACATACCGGGTATTTGCTCGAATAAAGTGTGTCGGTGCAGTAGGGAAAGGGGGCTACATAAACAAAAGGTAAAAGAATTGCACATACATTTCAGAATTATCTGTGTAGCAAAACTCCCTCTCCAGTCAGCATTTGCAGGCTGCTCAGCTGCTCTGCTGTGATGATGTCAGTCTCATCGGCCAAAGTTCCGATCACTAGAGAGGCCAGAAATCACCCAGACACGTTTCTCAAGTATTGCTTATCAGTGGATGTCAGTATGGCGCATAGTATTTATAGTGGCAGCTTCCCACTGCCACCAATTCATTTATAATTAGTGTCCATTTTTAAAAACCTCCAGTAAATGACATTGTAATAATCATTAGTTTATAGATAAACCTTACAATATTGGTATGCATATCCTGATGTTGCTAAAACAAAAAAAATGCCACATATAAAATATAGTGAAAAATAATTAAAAATGCTGATCAATTAATGTATAGAACCTGTTAATAAATATAACGAGTGCAATGCCAAATGACAATCAATGTACGGGGAAAAAAAACAAAACACTAGATGAGGGTAAAGGATCAATGGTATAAAGCCAAACAAAAAACTGGTGAATATTCATTAAAGGGGGGCAACGTTTGCACATGGAACCAAGCTATCTCGTTATAGACTGAGTGGCTACTGACCAAGATTATTTTTTTTGTATATGAGCATAATAATCAAAGGGAAATACTGTTTTTCTTTTTATATTATGTAGGAATGGGCCAGAAGAAAGGGTCCTCACCCTTAAATATTACCTGTCTTTTTACCATTTTTTAATTTGACTTTATACTATTGATCCTTTACCTTGTAAATGATCAATAGTATAAAGTCAAATCATTTTTTGTTTAAAGTTACCATCATCTACCGTTCTGGCGATTGCCCCCTACATTGACTGTTATTTGACGTAGTACCTGGCATACTGTCTATAGACTTTTCAGCTCCTTTTGTATATGTAACATGGTTAGTATTATCTGCCTGTCTCTCCTACCTGTCACATCAGTCCTAAGCAGCCTGGGCAGTGACAGGTTAATCTGTGGGCTTTTGACCCCCCTCCTGCTACCTTTTGAGTGACAGAAGGTGGTGGTGACTCATGGCCTGGTAACAGCCTATCTGGTATAGAAACAGACCTTAAGCCCGCCCATTCTGTTTCCTCTGAAGGGAAGAGTCAAATGTTAGTGAGTTAGTCTGTTCCCCTCCTCCTTAGGAAGTGGATGTGAGTTCCCTCTCTCCCAGCTGGGAGGGAGAGGCCAGCCAGGCCTCATGGCTGGCCTATAAGATCTAAAAGCCTCCAGACTCAAGAGCATGCATCATCCAGAAGCCTGGAATCTTCTGAGACCCTGTACCCGCTGTTATAACATCTATGCAGTATGCAATAAAGTCCCTGTTCTATTATATACCTGCCTGGACTGAGTCAGTGAGGAGGTGTATGGGATAATGCTTCAGATGGAGACTGCCTCTGGTACTACCAGAGTTCAATGAACGCTGGAGGCACTGACCCCAGACCCAATTACATCAGAAGGCTGTCCTGATCTCCACTACACCGCAGATCCACTCCGCTCTCCTGGACCACAGGTATGCCTCAGCACCACACAGAGACAGTAAATAGCTGTGTATCTCCCAGAGGGAGATGGGGCGGGGTGTACATGTATTACAATTGGAGGCGCTGCTGAGATCAGGATAGGCTTTCAGGACTGCAGAAATGCAGCATGTAACAGGGGAGTTTAAAAAACAGCAGCAACACAGCAGCGGATACAGCATGGACATTTGTGCATAAAGGGGCCAGGGCCCTGGATGGCATGGTACCAGGGACCCTTGGGCATCCATTCCTATTCCAGAAGGCAGGTGAAAACAGGGGACAGGGGTAAGCCTCACCACGAACTGTGGATAGCCCCAAGATCTGTGTTCACAGAAGCTCTGAGGTTCCACCAATGGTAGTGTGAAAGACAGGACAGACATTTGGGGTGATAGCTGGTTCTCACAGGTGCGGTGCCTCCATCTCTTGCAGGCTCCAGGAGTGCTGGAGACCATCCCTGCAGGAGAACCCTCTGATATCCCCCCTGATAGATTGCAGTATCAGACAGGAGTATAATTTATAAAACAGGAACTTTATTCTTCAACTCGCAGGACACAGCATACAAATGATTCGGGCTGTCCCTCCGGATGGTCCCTAGACTCAATTCTGGGGTTTGAGGCCTCAAGAGTCTATCCTGATCTCTTCCCTCACCCAAAGGGAAGGGATGGAAGGTGGTCAGAGCCCTGCACACACGCTTCCTGGGACAGTCTCTCTCAGGGGAGAGAACAATGACAACATTTGGCTGTTCAGCTCCTAAAGTACTATGGGGGAGGGTCCCAGGTCTGATCCCCTGATTGGGCAGAACACAGACCCTAGGCCCACCTCTCCCTGTTACTCAAGAGAGCTGCTTAATGTAGTGGAAAACCCAGATTTGGCCTAACACTGCCTGCACTGATACCAGGGCTTAAGTGTTAGGGAGGGTACAGTAGATTAGTAGCCACACCCAGACATGGCTTCAGATAGAATAGTAATATAGTATAGAATAAGAGAATAGAAATTGGCCTTGTTTATTATTTTTAGACTTTGCACAGGCTTTCAACGCAGAAAATCAGAAATGTATATACAGTACAGTAATTTGTGTATTAGTGATTCTGGACATCAATAACTTTGCTTATTCCACTGTGATTTGTCAGGTAGGTCCCAATATGTACCTTTTTCAAGTAGGTCCCTTGCTGTTAGTTTAGTAATTTGGATGTAACTTATGGCACCCCTTAAGGCTCGTTATAGGGCTTTTCTTTGTTTTTATGCAGTAAATGATTATTCTGATGAAACAGTTCAAACATCCAAGACATTGAAAATTTACTTTAATCTATTTTCTTCAAACTTCAAATGCTATATTAAAAAACAAGTTACATCTTTGTATTCTTTTATTAGATTATCAATTTTCCACAATAAGGTGTAATTGTACCGGGCAAATGTCACAAATAATATATATCCACAACAAAATACAAGATACAGTACATACAAAATAATATTTATGGTAATAAGTAAGTATGTATACATATACTGTAAGTATAAGTAAGTAAATAAGTAAGTAGGAAAACAATAAATATAGCTTAGGAGGAAAATCAAGGTAAAATCATAGCAAATGTCTCAGAGGCATCAATAATCGTACCAATCATGCATTATTATGGTTCAAGTAGGTGTAACCCTGCGGTGCTCAACACGCAATGGGCGGTTTCATATTTTAAATAGTACCTGTATATATTATGAAATGTGCAGTATACTGGGTTCCTCTATACCAGGGGTCAGCAACCTATTTTTCAATGTAGCCACAGGTGTGGCGAATTAGAAGTGAAAATAGCAACACCATGTAACAATTGAGGTATTATGTTGCGCATGCGAACATTTTAAACAACACACACTGTTTGAACAAGTTTATCAATTCTCCCATCGCAATCCCCCTCATCCTCTCACCCACCTCTTCATTCTCCTCTCACGCCACCTCCACTACCCTCCTCATCATCATCACCTCACCCCCTCATCACATCTCATTTAACCCCCATCATCATCATCATCATGATCTCCCGCAGTCCCTTTCAGCAGTCCCCCTCATCATCAAGCACCCCCCCCCCGTCCTATGCGTAGGGCACATAGGAGGGTGCATAACGCGCGGGGCATAGGTCAGGGGATCTGTGGCGGCGGGAGGGTGTAACTCCGCAGCAGCAGTGGGGGCAGGGTGGGTGCCGGTGTGGGCAGGCTTGGTGCAGCTGTGGGAGAGTGGGGGTGGTCTTGGCAGCATGGGAGGGAATGCTGAGGGCAGCATGGGAGGTGATGATGAGGGCAGCGTGAGAAGGGATGATGAGGGCAGCGTGAGTGGGGATGATGAGGGCAGCACAAGAGGAGAGGGTCATGGAAGCGCGAGAGGGGAGGTTCAGGGCAGCGCAAGAGGGGAGGGTCAGGCCAGCGCAAGAGGGGAGGATAGTTGGGTATCAGTAAAAGTTATTTTTAAGCAATGACATAATGGTGACCATGCTACTGCCTTTAGAAGAAAGACCAACATGTTAATACTATCAAGAACACAACTCCATATTTATGATAATTCTAAGGCATAGTGTAGTTCTCCTCAGTGTCCCACTTGTAACACATGAGCTCATACTGTAACTCATGGATTCACCACCACCAACATTTGTTTCTCATATTTATAATGATTCATCTATAACATGTACCATATTGAGCTACTGTATCTGTACACAAAAATATTTGACTTAAAATGGGTTGGATTAAATTGTATTTATTTACAAAAAAAAAATACATTGAGAGTTACCTTCCAGTTTCAAGTATGTCCTGGGCACAGAGTTATGATGACAATACAGTACATGGTTACATTAAATGAACAGGGTTATATATTACATTACATTACATGAAAAGGGTTATATATTTGAAGACATTGCATGAACAGTTAAAGATAATACATGTTATAGGTGTATGTAACAGTTACAGACCAGATTAAAATGAGAGACAGTTTTAATTTTGAAAGAATTTAGACTGGTAACAGATTTGAGAGTCTCATTTTCTCGCTTTCACTTCTCCCCTTCTCCACCTCCATCAACCCCTCGTTTCTGCAGAGACCTGCGCTTTATTAACCTACCAGCTTTTAATATCTCAGGCACTGTAAACATGTTTCCCCTGCATCATTATCCAAAATGAGATCCACCCTGTTACAAGGCCCCATCTTGTTGCAAAGATTCAAAATGAAGATTTAAATACTGCTTTAAAGAAGATAAGTAAAGAAGAAGAAAATAAATTGTTACAGAAGAAGACTCTTCAATCAACAGAGGATCAAGGGCTTTGTGTCAAGTTGAGAATCTCATGTCGCAGACAATGGATGGCATTTGATTTCAAATAGACCATTGGGGTAGAGGTGGGTGATGGATAGCACTGCCAATGAAATCCAGCTCCCAGTGTAACCGGAAAAATAGGAAAAAAGCGCACACTCCAATGTAGCAATAGGTCTAGTTTATTGCAGGCTAGGCAATAGTAACAGGACAACACGAACACACCTACGCGTTTTGTGCACAGAGCACTTTATCAAGGTGACAAGATAGTACAAATGCTGCCTATTTATACTTACCTGAATTGTCCATCGCGCTATCGGGTGTGACGTCATCAACCGGCGTCTGCATAGAGTCGCGGTGACGCAACGTACACAGCCATAGGCTGGGCAAGTCAGGTGGTATACTGAATCTAACTTTTTTTCTAAAACAAACTTTATTTAAAACGTACACATAAACAACATACACAATAGTATGTAAATACACAATTTTAAAACGTAATTGATCTTGCTTATGCAGCAATTTGCCTGAGTGAAGCAAACATGGAAAGAAGGAATAACCTTCCACTATGAAATAATCTATAATTAATATATATTTATGATTACTTATGTACAGTGTTAGTGGTAATCAAACAATTTTGTTATATCAAGCACCAGTACAGCATACACTCAGGCAAAGGTAAATACCTTGTAGTTCAAAGGAGAACACATTATTAGTGTAGATGAAATATGCAAATGATAGTAAATAGATAATTAAGAGTTCACTAAACTGGTAATAGTTACTCATAATTAATGCAATTGGCACATGAACAATTTCATATCTTTAGAGCATACAAAAAATGACCCTGTAACAGGGGACTTATCCCTGTTCACAAAGGTGCCTCTAATCCTGCAGTGTGGTGGTTAACTGCTGGTAGCAAATTAACTAGCACCACCTGCCTGATTACAGGTAGTAGAAAAATCCTGCCGTTGAGACAGGAAGTTACTCCTCCCTAGCTCTGACTGAGAGCTGACCTTTGGAGAGACAGAGCAGAGGTTCTTGAGTCCCAGGAGAGACTGACCAAAAGAAACCAGAACTATTTAGCTGACACCTGAGCTGAACTTGGAGACACACTTGTCTTGAGCTCTGCCAAAAGATAGCAGAGCTGCTTTCAAGACACAGGGAAAACTTCTAAACCTGTATGCTGACAAACCCTGAAGACAAGGGAGCTGAAGCAGGGACAGTAAAGATTTTCCCTCCAAACCACAAGGACCAAATAAGACTTCTAAAACCTGGATGCTGATCTTTTCTGTGCACGCATCCAGGAGAGCAGAGAAGCTTACAAAAAGATAAGACTTTTATTGTTAAGAGACTGCTTATATCTGCTTATTGCATGCTATGTTTGGGGAGAAATGCTTGACTAGGGAGATGTGAATTGATTGCATAGTGTTTTCACTAGAAATACTCCCAAGTGAACGGAAGCTTTGTTCCCCCCCCCCCCTTGTTTGGATGTTTTCCTGATAAAAAGGAAAAGGCACAATAAAGCCTTATTATAATTTCACATTATAAAGCCTCCTAATTGCGTACCTCTGTGAACGTCCGTCCACATATGGTGTCCGAAGTGGGACAAGAGGTGTCTTTGTAGTTAAAAAGGACCGGAGAGTTTTATGTGAATTTTTTTTATGCTTTTTGCCTACAAACAAGTCTGAGAAACTTAAAAAAAAAAAAAAAAAACCTCATGCAGCAGATATCAGAATTAAAGGGACACACCACTGCACTGAAACTTACACTGCATTGAAACTTACAAAAACACAGATGGACTCTTTACCCCAATCCCAAGAGGAGACAGACTGCTGAAGCAGCTAAAACTTTATTTGCCTATCACAAAGCGTAATATGGTCATTGAAATAGGGGTTTTGCCTTCCAGCCATAGTCAGGGTTCAAGAAGTGAGTCAGCCCTTGAAAAGGGATAAGTGTTTGTTGTTTTCAAAAGTTTCGCTGAAGCAGTGAATACAGATGGTGACCCACGAGTGGTGTTGCAAATAAAGGTTGCCACACCGCATAGGGCTACCAGCTGTGAATGGAGTATATGCAGAAAAGTGTGAAAATGGATACAAGACTGTGCTGAAGCAAGGGAATTTTTAGCAAACAAATGCTGAGTGTAAAATTGCCCTATAAAGGAAAAACGTTTTTCAAAGCCAATTGCTGAGTGTTGAGTCCACTGCAAAGAATGTTTTTTTTTTTCTGCAAGTAAAAAAGTATGCCTATTATCTTGGTAGCAAAACAGACACCCAAAGTGGGAAGTGTGAATGCCATAATACCCAAGATGAGACTGAAAATTACTGAACTCAGGCAGAAAACCAAATTCTGTTGCTGAAGCGGAGGGATTGCACCTAGCAAATAAATGGTGTATAGCAAATAGACTTTTTTACCTAGCAACTGCACAATCTTGTATACTGGATAAAAGAAAATTCATGCACAGTACTGCTTATATTGGAAAAAAAAAATTGCCAGGCGTGACTGTGATTTACTCCGTGAACAATTGAATCAAAAGAAAGATGGTTACGCGGAGCTACTGAAAAATAACGTGAAGCTACAGGAATATGTGCTCGCAATGTACTCTACAGCCAGGACAGAATTGGACGATCTCAAGACTGAGCTAGATACTGCAAATGCTGCTATTTCCGCCATGGATGAAAAGCACAGCCAATCTGATAAAATGGTGGCTACGCTAAAGCGGAAGTATGAGGAGGCACTGAAGCAGATGACAGTCTTCCAGCAAGAGGTTCGCATAGAGCTGAATGCCTCACAACAGGAGGTCAACAGTGTCCAGATAGAGTTGGGCGTAGCTCAGAAAGAGGTTCAGACACTCCACAGAGCACTGGATGCCTCACATCATGAGACCAACAGCTGCCGCACAGACCTGGAAGTTTCCAGAAAGGAACTACAAAGTCTCACTGAGGAGCTGGACATTTCAAGGAAAACTATCCTACATCTTAACTTAGATCTCAAAGTCTCTCAGAAGGAGCTTCAGAACTTAAACCTGGAGATGAAGTCTCACGCCAGGAGACAGCCCGCCTCCAAGCAGATGTGCAAAAATGGAAGGTGGACTGCAAGGAAGCCCTGAATAGTACAGAGACTGAAAAGAGAAAATTTAAAATTAAAAAAAGAAAATTCTGAGTTGACAGAATACGTCAAGGGAAAGAATGAAGAGCTGCAGGCTCTTAAAGAAATAAATAAACTTTTGAAAGAGGAAATGTTTGAAGCAGAGCACCGACTGCAGAACCAACTGCAAGGTCTGCGTACACACCTTCAGTATGCTGAGGAGAAGCAGCAAACGCTGCAGGAAGAAAAGCTGCAGGCTGCTAAAGAGGTACAAGCGCTGCAGGAACGTCTGAATACCCAGTACGTCCCCACAGAGCAGTATGAGGAGCTAAAGGCCACGCTGCATGTCTTCAGAGCATCATTGGAGGCGGAGCTTCGATACCAGGTGACTCTGTATGAGAGGGAGCGTGAGAAGGCTCAGAAACTGGAGCAAGAGCTGGAGAGACAGAGAGACTGTTCCATTCCCTTGAGTCAGTACACCAAGGAGGAAACAGACGCAGCGGCAAACTTGACAAAAAAAATAACGGAGCTCCAGAATATGAAGGAGACTCTAATACAGCTACCTAAGAAAGCACTAGCCAAACCTACAGCTGCCCAACAGGCAACAAACAGAGGTAGGAGTGCAGAATCAAAGCCAGAAGAATCCTTAGCTGAGGAAGCTGAAAAAATAGGACGTTCTCTGGAAAAGGAGGTGGAGGTGCAACTCAGTCCCAAAGAAGGTGAACTGGCGACTCCGTGGTGTGGAGAAGAGCAGATAACTCTAAGGGCTAGTCCTAACTGCTCTACAACTGTTGCCATACACTTTGTCTATAAAAAGAGGAGTGCCTGACGCAACAGAAATCTCATGACCACGCACGCGATAAAAAGACTTTACGTGGAAAAAGTCCTCCTCGAGTGACTGAGGAGTGCTGATCTCAAGCACCTTCGGGAGGAGAAAAAAATAAACTGGAGAAAGGGCTCCAATCCCAGCGGGACAGAGGGTTCTCTTCCTTCATCCACTCTCATTCAAGTCACAGAAAGATCTCGAATGAGAGTGGAAGGATGGGCTTTGGCCGTGGTAAGCCCGAGCTTCCCACAAAAAGGGGAGGTATGTAACAGGGGACTTATCCCTGTTCACAAAAGTGCCTCTAATCCAACAGTGTGGTGGTTAACTGCTGGTAGCAAATTAACTAGCACCACCTGCCTGATTACAGGTAGTAGGAAAACCCTGCCTTTGAGACAGGAAGTTACTCCTCCCTAGCTCTGACTGAGAGCTGACCTTTGGAGAGACAGAGCAGAGGTTCTTGAGTCCCAGGAGAGACTGACCAAAAGAAACCCAGAACTCTTTAGCTGACACCTGAGCTGAACTTGGAGACACACTTGTCTTGAGCTCTGCCAAAAGATAGCAGAGCTGCTTTCAAGACACAGGGAAAACTTCTAAACCTGTATGCTGACAAACCCTGAAGACAAGGGAGCTGAAGCAGGGACAGTAAAGATTTTCCCTCCAAACCACAAGGACCAAATAAGACTTCTAAAACCTGGATGCTGATCTTTTCTGTGCACGCATGGGTGCGGGTCCAGGAGAGCAGAGAAGCTTACAAACAGATAAGACTTTTATTGTTAAGAGACTGCTAATATCTGCTTATTGCATGCTATGTTTGGGGAGAAATGCTTGACTAGGGAGATGTGAATTGATTGCATAGTGTTTTCACTAGAAATACTCCCAAGTGAACGGAAGCTTTCTCCCCCCCCCCCTTGTTTGGATGTTTTCCTGATAAAAAGGAAAAGGCACAATAAAGCCTTATTATAATTTCACATTATAAAGCCTCCTAATTGCGTACCTCTGTGAACGTCCGTCCACAGACCCAAAATGATAACATCATAAGATGTTGACATATATAACAATGGAAAAAATTGGCAAATAGGGAAGAGCAAGAACAGTGATTAGGAAAGCAAACGTACTGTAATATATAAATATATTAATATATATATAATAAAAATATATAGAAAAAAATAAATAATATTTAATATTTTATTATTTATTTAAATAAAAAATAATAAATAATACAAAATAAAAAATAAACAAATAATGAAAAAAAGAATACAAAAAACATTTCTTTTAATTTTAATTTGATACATATTATTTATAAAGTTTAAATGATAATACAGAAAAACCATTATAAAAAATGACTTATATACCAATCAAAGTTCATGCCAAGGGGTTCTCTAGTTCTAAGTGTGAAAATCCAATAGGATTCTCGTTTATCTAATTGCTTAGTTCTTTCTCCACATTTTGGGGATAAGGGGATTTGTTCAATACCCTGAAACGTAAAGAGATTCTCACTACCATAGGGGCACTTAGAAAAATGTTTTGGTACCGGATGATTTTGATCTTTAATACGAATTAATCTCAGATGTTCTAAAATTTTAACTTTTAAACGTCTAATCATCATTCCGACGTATTGACGTCCACAACCGCATTTTAGAAAATAAACAACGTAAGCAGAATTACAATTAATAAAGGTTTGTACATTGTAAGTCATTCTTGTAACAGTTGATGTAAACATTTTACTTTGGTTCATATGTATACATACTTTACAATTAGTGCATGTATATGTTCCCTTGGGAAATGTGGATTTCATCTCTTCTCCAGTTCTAAAGAGACTGGGTGATAGTGTATTGGCCAATGTTTTTGCACGTTTGAAAATAACATTAGGGCCTGTAGACACATATGGTTTTAACACTGGATCTAAGGACAGAATATTCCAATGTTTTTTTAGGAGGGTTTTGATTGACTGTGCCTGTCTGCTGAAAGGCGTAATAAAGGAAGGACTGTCATTGGATCTTAATCTCTTAAATGATTTTTGTCTAAGTAAGATATTTCTATCCATAACTGAGACCTCCCTCAATGATCTATCTAAATCCTCTTGTTTGTAACCTCTCTGTAAAAACCGACTATACAGATCATTAGACTTTAGTTTGAATTCATCATCACTAGAACAATTGCGGCGTGCTCTAATAAATTTGCTTTTGGGTATTCCCATGAACATGGCATGAGGAAGACATGTAAAAAAGTATTGCGGGAATTAGGTTTACGATAAAGTGTGGTCTGTATAGAAAGTGCTGTATCAATGTATAAACACAAATCTAAATAATAAATGTGTTGAAAGTGATAAGAATAAGTGAAAGAGAGATTAAACTCATTAAGATTTAGTGCAGAAATAAATTCCAGAAGTGTAGTGATGTCCCCCTCCCAAATAAACAGAAGATCATCAATATAGCGCCTGTAGAAAAGAATGTGCTCCCTATATTTGTTCATTTCTCCAAACACGTGGAACGACTCCCACCATCCCATAAAGAGGTTGGCATATGAAGGGGCAAAACTTGTGCCCATGGCTGTTCAACGTGTTTGGAGATAATGAACCCCATTAAAAAGAAAAAAATTGTGGGTGAGTAAAAAGTGAATAGCATCTAAAAGAAAAATAACTTGTGCAGGTGCTAAATCAGACCAATTTAGAAAATGGCATGCAGCTGTCAAGCCATGTTCATGGGAAATGACGGGAAATGACGGTATAGATGGATGGGACATCTAGTGTTACCCATACCATGTTATGATTCCATGTTATGATTCCATACAAAACGATGAAGTGTGGTTAATAAGTCACCACTATCTCGGATGTAGGAAGGCAATTGTTGAACAAGGGGCTGAAGAAAAAATCAACGTATCGCGAAACACCATCTCCCAATGACTCAATACTGGAGACAATTGGTCTACCCGGAGGGGAGACCAATGTCTTATGAATCTTTGGGAGATGGTGAAACACGGGCGTGGTTGGTGAGGAGTTATACAAAAAATCAGTGTCATTCTCATCAAGAACTCCTAACATGGAGCCTACATCCAGTAAATCTTTAAATTCCTTTGGAATTTTTTAGTGGGGTTGGATGGTAGCACAGCATAGGAAGTCAAATCCCCAAGTTGGCGCATGGCTTCCCTGAGATAATCATCCCTATGCTGTACCACCACCGCCCCACCTATGTCTGCATTTTTGATAACCAACAATTTATATTCTTTGTAAAGTTTTTAAGGCTTGTCTTTCATTTGGTGTTACAGTAAATTATTTTCTCCTTTGTAAGCATTAGAGGTATTGAATGTAAAACCCTTATGTAATAATCTGAGATCTCTCTCCACTAGACACTCAAAAGTGGAGAGGAATTTACCTTTAGTAAATGTGGGAAAGAACACTGATTTTTTCCTCAAACCAGTTTTATAACTACCCAAAAAGTTATCAGGATTATGCTCAAGATCATGAAACCCTTGAATCTCTTCCATGTCTTGAACAACACATTGCTCCCTAAATGAAAAAACATCCAAGGAACATTCAGATTTATCAATTATGGGAAAACAATCTGTAGAAGGAAACACAGAACAATTATCAATTGATAGGAGATTAGTAGTTAATTGATTATTATTTTCTGAGTCTCGTTTGTCATTAAAAAATGTCTTCAGAGTGCATTTCCTGATAAACTTATTCATGTTAATAACAGTTTGAAATAAATCAAAGTCAATATCTGGAACAAATCCCAGACCCTTGCTCAATAGTGATAGTTCGTCTTCAGAGAGAGGGGTGCTCCTTTGTTTTGACTTTTTTGTTGTTTCTTGTCACCTTGATAAAGTGCTCTGTGCATGAAACGCGTAGGTGCGTTCGTGTTGTCCTGTTACTGTTGCCTAGCATGCAATAAACCAGACCTATTGCTACATTGGAGTGTGTGCTTTCTTCCTATTTTTCCGGTTACACTGGGAGCTGGATTTCCTTGGCAGTGCTATCCATCATCCACCTGTACCTTGCTGTATCTACATCTGGATGGACTGCACGCCCCTGATGTCTGGAACGTCCGTGCAAGCACACAGGTAAAGGGCCGCTGTGCCCTGTCATATATATATATATATATATATATATATATGGACACCTGTGCTACTTTATTTCCGGATTTGCTTATTTGGTTTGGTGTTTATTGTGTTTAAGCTGTGGTGGTCAAGTGGACTCCACTAGACACTTATCCCTTCCTATTGCACATTTATTCAATCCTTCAGGACATTCCATTGTCATCTTGATTATCATTACATGTTATGGATGGAATTCTCTCTGATTACTGATGCATCACATCTCTTCTACTTTGCCTTACCTTCAAGTAATTGCTCATTGGACTGATTCCTGTTATATTTAAAGTGACACACTCCTCATAGGTCATTCAATTATTGGTTATTGCAAGGCTTTGGCATACAATTTTTTCCCCCTAAGAAAAGTGGGGGGAGGTTACATATTTTAAATGGAATTCATACAATAATCATTTCTTATAGATATATATTTTTTGAAATAAGTGTTTCAATTTTTTACATACAATTTGGTTATTTACATATATTTTCCATTTTTTGTAACCATGGACGATGAGGAAATTGAACACATTGACCCTGATGATTCCACTAATGACTACATCTTTGGTTATCTTGATAACACATATAGGCTAAGAAAAGCAAAGAGAGTGTTTGATAACCAATCTAGTATGGACTGTGATGATTTGACAGATCTTCAAGACCACTTCCTTAAATTGAATAAATCAATGACCAACGATACAAGGATCTGGTGGGACCTAATTTCACTGGAAAACTACCTATTGGTAAAAAGGATTCCAAGAGAGTTAAGGTTTAAAAAATCCCCTATGTTTGAACTATTCATCCCACGGGCAGTACAAAGGACTCAGGGCTATCCCTTAAGGTTGGAGGAAAGGAAATTTCACCAGCAACAAAGGAAAGGGTTCTTTACAGTAAGGGCAGTTAAAATGTGGAATTCATTACCCATGAAGACTGTGATAGCAGATACAATAGATTTGTTCAAAAAAAGGTTGGACATCTTTTTAGATGGGAAAGGTATTCAGGGATATACCAAATAAGTATACATGGGAAGGATGTTGATCCAGGGATTAATCCGATTGCCAATTCTTGGAGTCAGGAAGGAATTAATTTTTCCCCTTAATGGGTTTTTTTGTTTGCCTTCCTCTGGATCAATAAGTATAGATATAAGATATAGTATCTGTTGTCTAAATTTAGCATAGGTTGAACTTGATGGGCGGAAGTCTTTTTTCAACCTCATCTACTATGTAACTATGTAACTATGTTTGGTTTTGTAAGTCAACAGTTTGAAAATGATTGCAAGACTATTCTAAATGATTGCTCGTTTAATTGATAGCACTAATTGTAGAATAAAAACAAAAGAAAAATTGGCTCTTGAAAAGGAGATTAAAGATTTACAAAAATATCTTCCAAAATTCTGCAAAATGGAAGGTTTCAAAGAATTGGATAAGAATCTAGAAAAAACAATTAAAGATCTATAAAAAACTATTATGGACAAAAAAACAACAAAAATTTGAAAGGGACAAATTAGATTATGACCGGCATCAAGTATATACATGGGAGAGAATAACACCAAAGAAAAGAAGTAACAGAGATGCACGTCCCTCTCATTCGACACCAGAAAATAGATCCAATAATAACAAAAAATCCATTTTGAAATCTAGGGGTAACCCCAATACTCCCTACAGCAGAGATTCTGACATACTTGACACAGATAATATGGGACACACTGTTTCATTTTTTACCACGCATGAGGAAGACCACTCCCAATCAGATGTAGATGCCCCTAAAGAACAACGCCCTTTTTGGGAAAGAAAATATAGAGAACGAGAAATAGAACAAAAAACACAACCACGGCATTCTTCTGAGTCTTCTGGACCACCTTTTGTGTCAAAAAACTCAAAAGGACGAGACGCGGGTCAAAAACAACAAAAAAGTCAAAACAAAGGAGCACCCACCAAGAGGAAAAATGACTTAAAAGATGTGTGTGGGGTGATAATATTTCCAATGTTACACTCTCTGAAGACGAAATATCACTATTGAGCAAGGGCCTGGGATTTGTTCCAGATATTGACTTTGATTTATTTCAAACTGTTATTGACCTGAATAAGTTTATCAGGAAAGGCACTCTGAAGAAATTTTTTAATGACAAACGAGACTCAGAAAATAAGAATCAATTAACTACTAATTTCCTATCAATTGATAATTGTTCTGTGTTTCCTTCTACAGATTGTTTTCCCATAATTGATAAATCTGAATGTTCCTTGGATGTTTTTTTAATTTAGGGAGCAATGTGTTGTTCAAGACATGGAAGAGATTCAAAGGTTTCATGATCTTGAGCATAATCCTGATAACTTTTTGGGTAGTTATAAAACTGGTTTGAGGAAAAAATCAGTGTTCTTTCCCACATTTACTAAAGGTAAATTCCTCTCCACTTTTGAGTGTCTAGGGGAGAGAGATCTCAGATTATTACATAAGGGTTTTACATTCAATACCTCTAATGCTTACAAACGAGAAAATAATTTAACACCAAATGAAAGACAAGCCTTAAAAACTTTACAAACAAATAAATTGTTGGTTATCAAAAATGCAGACAAAGGTGGGGCGGTGGTGGTACAGCATAGGGATGATTATCTCAGGGAAGCCATGCACCAACTTGGGGATTTGACTTCTCCTATGCTGTGCTACCATCCGACCCCACTAAAAAATTCCAAAAGGAACTTAAAGATTTACTGGATGTGGGCTCCATGTTAGGAGTTCTTGATGAGAATGACACTGATTTTTTGTATAACTCCTCACCAACCACGCCGTGTTTCACCATCTCCCGAAGATTCATAAGACATTGGTCTCCCCTCCGGGTTGACCAATTGTCTCCAGTATTGAGTCTTTGG
This sequence comes from Ascaphus truei, assembly GCF_040206685.1. Classification (NCBI taxonomy): domain Eukaryota; kingdom Metazoa; phylum Chordata; class Amphibia; order Anura; family Ascaphidae; genus Ascaphus; species Ascaphus truei. The sequence continues at coordinate 200,494,886 of NC_134483.1, read as the reverse complement.
GAGAGGGTGTTTTGCGATACGTGGATTTTTTCCTTCAGCCCCTTGTTCAACAATTGCCTTCCTACATCCGAGATAGTGGTGACTTATTAACCACCCTTGATGGTTTTGTATGGAATCATAACATGGTATGTGTGACACTAGATGTCACATCCCTCTATACCGTAATTTCCCATGAACATGGCTTGACAGCTGTATGCCATTTTCTAAATCTGTCTGATTTAGCACCTGCACAAGTTATTTTTCTTTTAGATGCTATTCACTTTTTACTCACCCACAATTTTTTTCTTTTTAATGGGGTTCATTATCTCCAAACACGTGGAACGGCCATGGGCACAAGTTTTGCCCCTTCATACACCAACCTCTTTATGGGGTGGTGGTAGTCGTTCCACGTGTTTGGAGAAATGAACAAATATAGGGAGCACATTCTTTTCCACAGGCGCTATATTGATGATCTTCTGGTTATTTGGGAGGGAGACATCACTACACTTCTGGAGTTTATTTTTGCACTTAATCTTAATGAGTTTAATCTCTCTTTCACTTATTCTTATCACTTTCAACAAATTTATTATTTAGATTTGTGTTTATACATTGATACAGCACTTTCTATACAGACCACACTTTATCGTAAACCTAATTCCCGCAATACTTTTTTACGGGCAAGAAGCTGTCATCCTCATGCAATGTTCATGGGAATACCCAATAGCCAATTTATTAGAGCACACCGCAATTGTTCTAGTGATGATGAATTCAAACTAAAGTCTAATGATCTGTATAGTCGGTTTTTACCGAGAGGTTACAAACAAGAGGATTTAGATAGATCATTAAGGGAGGTCTCAGTTATGGATAGAAATACCTTACTTAGACAAAAATCATTTAAGAGATTAAGATCCAATGACAGTCCTTCCTTTATTACGCCTTTCAGCAAAAAGGCACAGTCAATCAAAACCATCCTAAAAAAACATTGGAATATTCTGTCCTTAGATCCTGTGTTAAAACCATATGTGTCTACAGGCCCTAATGTTATTTTCAAACGTGCAAAAACATTGGCCAATACACTATCACCCAGTCTCTTTAGAACTGGAGAAGAGATGAAATCCACATTTCCCAAGGGAACATATACATGCACTAATTGTAAAGTATGTATACATATGAACCAAAGTAAAATGTTTACATCAACTGTTACAAGAATGACTTACAATGTACAAACCTTTATTAATTGTAATTCTACTTACATTGTTTATTTGCTAAAATGCGGTTGTGGACGTCAATACGTCGGAAGGACGATTAGACGTTTAAAATAGACGACAGAGAAGCCCAAGGCTACATCCAACATGACATAAATACACAGTAAAATACTTATATATTCTCTTGAAATAGGGTCATTTAGTTTAACCCTTTGGCCAAAGCGTTGTAAGCTTGCGAGCCACGTCAAGGCAGACACCTGTTCGCAAGGCCTAACACTACCAGATAAAATACTAATATACCTCTATTAGGATTAAAATTCTCATTTACCTCTATTAGGAGGGAGAAAGACCACAGTGGGTCTATATCCAGCAGAATGAGGCAATTGCAAACTAGGGAAGTGGGGAGGGGTGGGCTTAAAACCTGGGAAGGAGGAGCCACTAACCTCCACCAGCTGGAACAGCTGAGAATGGGTTAACAAAACACAGAACCCCAGCAAGCTCTTTTTGGGAACACCTGAGCCCCCACAAAATATATATATATGTATATGTGTCAAAATGGAGTGCTATTGAGCGTGGCATATGTATACAACAGACGACAGAGAAGCCCAATCCTACATCAATATGACAGAAATACACAGTAAAATACTTATATATTCTCTTGAAATAGGGTCATTTAGTTTAACCCTTTGGTCAAAGCGTTGTAAGCTTGTGAGCCACGTCAAGGCAGACACCTGTTCGCAAGGCCTAACACTACCAGATAAAATACTAATATACCTCTATTAGTGGCTCCTCCTTCCCAGGTTTTAAGCCCCCCCCCCACTTCCCTAGTTTGCAAGTGCCTCATTCTCCTGGATATAGACCCACTGTGGTCTTTCTCCCTCCTAATAGAGGTAAATGAGAATTTTAATCCTAATATAGGTATATTAGTATTTTATCTGGTAGTGTTAGGCCTTGCGAACAGGTGTCTGCCTTGACGTGGCTCGCAAGCTTGCAATGCTTTGGCCAAAGTGTTAAACTAAATGACCCTATTTCAAGAGACTATATAAGTATTTTACTGTGTATTTCTGTCATGTTGGATGTAGCATTGGGCTTCTCTGTCATCTGTTGTACTGTATACATATGCCACGCTCAATAGCACTCCATTTTGACACATACACATATATATTTTGTGGGGGTTCAGGGGTTCCCAAAAAGAGCTTGCTGGGGTTATGTGTTTTGTTAGACATTTAAAAGTTAGAATTTTAGAACATCTGAGATTAATTCGTATTAAAGATCAAAATCATCCGGTACCAAAACATTTTTCTAAGTGCCCCTATGGTAGTGAGAATCTCTTTACGTTTCAGGGTTTTGAACAAATCCCCTTATCCCCAAGGGGTGGAGATAGAACTAAGCTATTAGATAAACGAGAATCCTATTGGATTTTCACACTTAGAACTAGAGAACCCTAAGCATGAACATTGATTGGGATATAAGTCATTTTTTATAATGGTTTTTCTGTATTATCATTTAAACTTTATAAATAATAATTATCAAATTAAAATTAAAAGAAATGTTTTTTGTATTCTTTTTTTCATTATTTGTTTATTTTTTATTTTTTATTATTTATTATTTTTTATTTAAATAAATAATAAAATATTAAATATTATTTATTCTTTTCTATATATTTTTATTATATATATTAATATATTTATATATTACGTTTGCTTTCCCAATCACTGTTCTTGCTCTTCCCTATTTGCCAATTTTTTCCATTGTTATATATGTCAACATCTTATGATGTTATCATTTTGGGTCATTTTTTGTATGCTCTAAAGAAATGAAATTGTTCATGTGCCAATTGCATTAATTATGAGTAACTATTACCAGTTTAGTGAACTCTTAATTATCTATTTACTATCATTTGCATATTTCATCTACACTAATAATGTGTTCTCCTTTGAACTACAAGGTATTTACCTTTGCCTGAGTGTATGCTGTACTGGTGCTTGATAAACAAAATTGTTTGATTACCACTAACACTGTACATAAGTAATCATAAATATATATTAATTATAGATTATTTCATAGTGGAAGGTTTTTCCTTCTTTCCATGTTTGCTTCACTCAGGCAAATTGCTGCATAAGCAAGATCAATTACGTTTTAAAATTGTGTATTTACATACTATTGTGTATGTTGTTTAAGTGTACGTTTTAAATAAAGTTTGTTTTAGAAAAAAAGTTAGATTCAGTATACCACCTGACTTGCCCAGCCTATGGCTGTGTACGTTGCGTCACCGCGACTCCATGCAGATGCCGGTTGATGACGTCACACCCAATAGCGTGATGGACAATTCAGGTAAGTATAAATAGGCAGCATTTTTACTACTGCTGCGGCCGAGTTTATTTGAGCATTTGCCCGGTCTCGGCCGCAGCAGTAACCTGGCGCGCGCCCGGCACCCTCTGACATGGAGGAGCGCCCTCCGATCGGGGCTTTCTCTCTCCCACTGCCGGGTCCGCCGGGTCCCCCGGAACCCCCTGCCGCCGTTCCCCACATCGCGGGACACCAGGGCTCCCTCGGGGAGCCCTGGACGCGCGTGCAGGGAGTGCAGGCACCCGATGACGCGTGACCGCGCGTTGATGATGCGCAGCACGCCGAGGGAGTGCGGCTAGCATGCCGGGGCATCCCCAGGCTTGCGGAGCTAGCCGCACTCAAATAAAATGTGCCGGTAGTGTATCTTGTCACCTTGATAAAGTGCTCTGTGCACGAAACGCATAGGTGCGTTCGTGTTGTCCTGTTACTGTTGCCTAGCCTGCAATAAACCAGACCTATTGCTACATTGGAGTGTGCGCTTTTTTCCTATTTTTCCGGTTACACTGGGAGCTGGATTTCCTTGGCAGTGCTATCCATCATCCACCTCTACCTTGCTGTATCTACATCTGGATGGACTGCACGCCCCTGATGTCTGGAACGTCCGTGCAAGCACACAGGTAAATGTGCCCTGTCATATATATATATATATATATATATATATATATATATATATATATATATATATATGGACACCTGTGCTACTTTATTTCCGGATTTGCTTATTTGGTTGGGTGTTTATTGTGTTTAAGCTGTGGTGGTCAAGACACTTATTTGGTTGGGTGTTTATTGTGTTTAAGCTGTGGTGGTCAAGTGGACTCCACTAGACACTTATCCCTTCTTATTGCACATTTACTCAATCCTTCAGGACATTCCATTGTCATCTTGATTATCATTACATGTTATGGATGGAATTCTCTCTGATTACTGATGCATCACATCTCTTCTAAATAGACCATCGGGCCTTGGATTATTTTTATGGTTTTTATTATTAATTTTTTTGGGGGGTCTTGATTTTGTTTGTATGGCTTTTTTATGGTTGGGCATCAACCCTTTATTTGAATTGTTCTTGGGGGCTTCAGCCCTGATGATAAAGACGGTTATTGGCCATTAGTCTCTAGAGGGTAGGTTAGTTTTTTTTTGTGGGGGTGGGATTTGTGGGTAGTTGCTCCATTGGTGGGTGGTTAGGTTTCCAAGGGCATGGAGGTGATCCAAGGGTGTGTTTCCAAGGGTGTGGGGTTAATCAATTATTTGCCTAAGGGTTTGGAAAGCATTGCAATGCTTTACTAACCTCTAAGGTTGCCATGGGCGGTAGGTAGTGTAATTTTAAAATGTACCCTATTGTAGCCCGCTGTGGGATGTCACCACTCGATGACGTCACTAACGTGACGTCCTACGTCCCATTTTTAACAATGTATCTGTGTTTTTAACTTTCTATGTAGAATTAATAAAATTTTATTATTTTTTTGATACTTTCTGTGTTTCGGGAGTACCTGACAGACAAGCAGTATATTACTGTGGGAACCATTGTGTCCATTATAATATGTGTGACATCTGAGTGCTAAGTATAAAGGGTTTTCTTTCTGATCAAACCTTTTGATCAACACTGATATTACTGTGCCTATACCCTTTTTAGCACCTGTCATTTACTGTACATATAACCACATACATATGGTGATTGCGGTCTCACTCACGTATTTAATTTCCGCTGGCCGTGCAACATCCATTTAATCAATTTTACCTATTACTGGCTACCGGTTACTTTTCTGACCTCCATACTTTATAGCTGCCTGCCTATGATTGTCTTCCGATGGACGTCTACCAAGAGGACTGCAGAGGTGTTCCGTATTTCAGGAATTTTTGACTGCTTATGTGATCTCTGTTGTTATCAGAGACTTGGAAGGATGCTGCGGTACCGTTTTCTCAATTTCTTGTCAGTTCTCACTAGCTCTAGCAGGGTTCCACAGTAGCATTTTAGGATTACCTTTATCATCCATATATTGTGGATATTTGCTTATTGCTCTCTGTTGGTATATCTGGAGGTATATTTGTACAGTAGGTTCTGTTTTCCACACAGTGTGTACCCGGGAACAGCTCTCCATAACTCCTGAGGGGATATTCCATTCACCCCTCAGGATTTATGCATCTCTGAGCTAAATTTATTTACTACTGGTTTATATATTTATTTTTCATGTGGGTCATTTGTGTGTGATGTGTTTTACAGTTTTAATTTGTGTCTTACTGTTGGTCATTATTCTCCAAATAAATTGTTTTGATATATTGTTTGCAATTACCATGAGTGCACCCATTTTTGGTGACTCTGGGGCCCGTCTTTTTGGGTCCCGCCTTCTTCATTATCAACAAGGCTAACTACCCATAGGAGTTGGGAATATGGGCGTCGATTCATCAAGGCAGGGGGTGGAAACTAGATTCCAGCAATAAGGTGCTTTGGTTCATCGGTTTAGTGTATACCGAAGTCGTATCATGTCTTTTTTCTTAAACAAAACATCTATATGGTTAATAAACAAAAACAGAAAGGCCAGCGCAACATACAAAAATGACACAACATGTAGTTCAATACTTCAGTGCTTATCTGCTCATGAGTAAGGGTCATTTAGTTAAACCCTTTGGCCAAAAGGTTATAAGCAGCCACAGCCTGCAGCCCCTTCACGGCATGACCAATCTACAGGTCATAACACTAATGTTTTGTACATTTGAATTAGAGGTAAGTCAGGCTGGTGAATCTAGGGAATTAAGCATATCTACAAATGACTTAAATTCATCTCTAGTTCTGTATTTAGGAATTATTTCTTCACAGATAGCGGGGTGGATTAAGGGAGTGGCTTCCCAACAGCGGTGATAGAGACTATCATAGTACATTAATTAAAAAAATGCTTGGGTTAGCTAAAGCTATCGTAAATGTAAAAACACCAAGGATCAAATAGATTGGGAGGTTTTAAAACAGATAGGAAAATGGGCAGACTTGATATATGCCGTGGTTATTATCTGCCATCAAATGCTATGGAAAACATTTTAAAATGCACTTAGTTATTTTCTCCTTCAATTAGTTTGCTACTCCAGAGCATCCTGTGCAAAAAGGACATTAACCCAGTTAACCACACACCCTTTGCTGTAGCCATGAATCATGAATTCCTAACACATTGTTTCAAACCAAAACTCTACTACTAATATTCTACTGCAATTAATCCGTAGCAATCCACCTTTATGTTTGCATTTCAGTCATCACTATGTATTTCACTATGAGGACTTCAAGAGGCCTAATTTCCCAAGTTGTACTGTACAGTATATCCAGGAATGCACACAATCCTCCAAGGCATAGATGCATTCAATACTGTAACGTCACATTATTAGCAACGCTGAATCCACAAAAGACAATAATATAACCACTATCATATCACCTCCTATCCAGTAAAGTCTGTCAAGGTTAACGCAGGGATTAAAACAGTAGTTCACGTTGACAGTCATTTGTTTTGCATTTTATTTCACTTACTTTAAGGGATCTCTTGTTGCCTTTTCCAAGGCTATTGTTATTTTTTTTTTTAAATTGGAAGAGTTTGAAATATTAAGGGAAGGGATTATTATAATGGAGCTCTCCCCAGAGCCCAGTGCAATGCAAAAGTTTTCCGATTTCCATTATTTTTTAACACTGCAATGTGCAAGACACGCATATTTGCTTCTGGGGGTATTGCTGCTCTAATGTTATGTTATTTAAAACATAGCCCAACTTGGAGTTACTCCCATCCAAGTCCTCAAATACGACTATTGCAGTGTTTACAGCGTTATTTCCATCTCTCCCTAAACTCGAGAAAAAGTCTTATATTGACAAGAAGTACTTAATATCACATTATCAGACCCTCCAACATTATGGCTGTTACATAGATTATATCATTTTTATTTGAAAGGATAGTAAGATAACTCACATAATTATTCAATTATTTTAACAATATTTTAAGATTTAACTTTTACATATATATGCCATTCTCATTCCATAGATTTTTTGAATCTCACTTTTTCTGTTGACCTGTTGAACAATGTAGAAACAGATGTTTATCATAAATCGGTAGCATGTAATAACTATATTGATGCATCAAGCAATCATCACCGTAGATGGTTGAAAAATATTCCATGCGGCTAATTTATTTGTATAAGATGAAACTGTTCTGCTGAAGTTGCTTTTGAGAATCAATACTGCAGTTGAAATTTGTTGAGAAAGGTTATAACAAGATTTATCCGAGCCCTATAAAAAAGCCAAAACACACAGATTTGAATTATTAGATAAAACCAAAAAAAATAAATCTATTACCCAAGAAAATAGTCCATTTCCATTTTTTATAACACATTACATTCAGTCTGCATCATACATTCACAATATTTTATACACCAATTAAAAAATATTAATGCCAACTATATGCACACATATTACATCTGGTCCCAAAGTCATTCTAATAAAACCAGGAATCTTAAAAACCTTTTGGTCCCTAACAAACTAAGGGCCTCATGCAGTAAGCCCCGATACAAAATTTTCGGCACGAATTGCGAAAATGTTTTTTTTGGGCGATTTGCCCTCGCAGTATTCAGAAAGGGCCGAATCCTTCCGATCCCTGCTGAAGCACTGCGAAAGCAAAGCTGCCGATGACCTGTGGCGATACAGCCTGGTACCCGATAAGGCTCCCGATAAGCCTTTGGTGCCGATAGATGTTTGCAGCTGAGAGAGACAAGCCGCTCTCTCAGCGCAAACATCGGCACCAAAAAAAGTATTTAAAAACAACTTTTATTCATAGTGTACATGTGCAGGGGGTCTTCGGAGCTGAACCGCGTTGGTTTGAGGTCCGGGGACCCCCTGCCCCCCGAGATACAGGCCCCTTTATGAGGTGCCGGTATCCCTCGGCGTTTAAAGGTCCCGATCACGTGACCGCGACCTGTAAACAAACCAGAGGGGTACCGGCACCCCATAAAGGGGCCTGTATCTCGGGGGGCAGGGGGTCCCCGGACCTCAAACCAACGCGGTTCTGCTCCGGAGACCCTCTGCACATGTACAGTATAAATAAAACACACACACATCAATAAAGACTCGTTCCTTACCTTGGCGGCTATGTGCAACGGTAATGAAGCAGCATGAATGTCTTTTTAATTATACTGTACAGTGAGCAGGGGGTCCCCTGAGCGGAACCACATTGCTTTGTGGAGCAGGGACCCCCTGCTTCCCGAGTTACAGGCCCCGGTATGTGTCATCGGGTGGCAGTGTCGCCGCCATGTTTATAGCGTCCCCGCAATAAACATGGCGTCCACACTGTAACCGATGGCCCAAACCGGGGCCTGTAACTCGGGAGGCAGGGGGTCTCTGAGCCACAAATAAATGCGCTTCAGCTCAGGGGGCCTCCTGCTTCCGCACAATATTATTAAAATACATTAATGCTGCTTCATTACCATAGCGGATAGCCGCTAAGGCAATGAAGGGGTTAACGCATAGTAGCATGTTTATTGGGGACAAATGCCCCCAATAAACATAGCAGCAATACACAACATACAGTATAGTAATGGGCAGAATGACTATTATCCACAAATGGATAATAGTGCAGTTGTCCATTTACAATACATACACAACAATAAAGACTTTAAATACATATAGCACTCACCCATGTCCCACTGCCACGATGAAGGCCATCCTCATCTTCATCCTGGCCATGCCCCATCCGCTTCTGCAAAACAAACACAAGAATTACAACATCCAAATTAATGTCCCCTAACCCCTTAATCACCATAGCGGTTATTAACCGCTACAGTTATTAAGGGGTTAAGCCACCATCACCCACATACCCTCCCCCACAAAGCCCCCCAACCACCCTCACCCAATACCCACAGGGGAGTCCTACCAAATACCCTTGGGCCTAATACCCCCTCCCCCAGCACATACAGTACAATAATGTGCCAAATAACTATTATCCACATAGGGATAATACATTATTTGGCCATTATTAAACACATTCAATACCGTTAAAATGTAAAGAAAATTGAACTAACCTCATCAATAAGAAGTCTCCGTCGCCAGCATCATCCTTGGGGTCCGTTGCCAACATTAGTAATAGCCACAACATTTGAATATCATTAACATAACACTGAACCCCTTAATCACCTTATCGGGTACTAACCTGAAAGGTAATTAAGGGGTGAAGCCATCCTGCAATGCCTACAACAGTTATGCATAACATCCTCAGTGAAATAAAAACCAATTGCCTAACCAAATTCCATTTAATCATTCAATCTGTAGGCTCACATGCCTCATAAAACATTGCATTTACAGTGTATACATGTAGCATAACATGTAAACTGCATGTACACGCTGCAAATCAATGTTAACAATACAATAATCTCACTCAAATCGCCATACATCACAAGAAGTATATTATTTAATCCAATAAACTCACCATCAATGAATTACCACACATCACTTACATCCCTAAACAATTAAAATACCATCCATACCAATTACACAATGAACTAAAGCTATCCTAACAGAGAACAACTTCAAAACATAGTCAAAAGTACACCAACAATTACAATATACTAAAGCAAGGCTTTCCATATCCTACTGTACGGCCTGGAAGCCCAAAACTTACATCTGTCTAAAAATAAAATACATTTAGCACACATCAATGCATAGCCACAATGATTAACAATACAGAATTAGAAGCTTTAACAACACTATCATTTCTTACCCTGTATATATATCTGTACACATACATACAGACATACATACAGTGGGAAGAAATTATATGCATTTAAAAAAATGAAAACATGAAAAAGCAACAAAAAAAACAGTTACATTAAGTACATTTCTTTATTTAACTTACCATTACTTGCCCCCACCGACTCCCGTTGATCAGCTTACTCACGAACCAATCCACGACACCATCCACGACACAATCCAGGAACAAATCCACGAACCAAACCAGGAACCAATCCAAGAACAAGTGCAGGAACCAATCCAAGAACAAGTGCAGGAACCAATCCAGGAAGCAAGCCACGAAGAAATCCACGAAACAATCCACGACACGATCCAGGAACAGGAACCCATAAAAGAAAAAAACATAACAAATTAAACATTAAAATAATAAAACATGACAATCAAGGGTTGTACTAGTTTTATTCTTAGTGAATCTGTATTAAAATACCTTGTTCCGGGGTCTTCTTGACGTCCGGTGCCACGCCCTGGTCTTCAATCTTCAGGAGGAGGTCCGTCCTCCTCGGCATCTGCCTTCAAAATGAGACGACATAGGCTTTTAAAGGCCTATGACGTCACATTTGTCGTCATATGGTTCCCACGGCCCTGATTGGGCCGTGAAAACCATGTGTTTTGGCCGATGTAAAAAATTTGATGACGTCACTTAAAGGCAATGCCAGCACAGCCAATCAGAATGGCTTTGCTGCTATTGCCTTTAAGAAAACGTCATGAAATGACACATGGCCGGACTCACATGGTAAGCCAGCCAATCAGAGCGTGGGAACTCCATCCCTACTCTGATTGGCTAGCTTACCATGTGAACCTTCTCTGAATTAGGCCCTAAGAGTTCACATTCATAAAACAAACAAAGAACTCAATTGGTTGCCAAATAAACCAACTGGCAATCAGAGGTTGAAAAACAAATTGTAAGATGTGTCCGCAGAGTCTTAATCAGTTAAAAGAAGCCAGATCTAAACACAATGGCAGTACACATCCCATTAAGGGGTTTATTAACTGTACTCCTACTTTCTCCATCTACATGTTTACATGTCCATGCGACCTCCAGTACATAGGTCGAACCACTAGACCCCTAAAAGTTAGGTTTACTGCACCGACACACTTTATTAGAGCAAATACCCGGTATGTACCTGGCAGATACTTGGAATGCGCCGCTCCTCACCTCTGACAAGCCCCGTTGCGTTTGCCTTCCCAGCCTGGGTTCATGCCTGGCTGACGGGCGGCTGATCTGTTAAATGATAATGATTAGGATTTAATAGGCTGTTAGGTTTATGGAGCATGCAAAAAAATCATAAATAGACTACTAAAGAAAAACAACATATATTCTATTAGATAGAAGACCCCGAAAGAGCCAAAATTGGATTAAAATTTACAGATGAAGAAAAGGACTTTGGATTTTACCTTTGGCCCGTTGCTGTTTGGGATCGTGGATTGGTTCGAGAGCATGCGGTAACCACGGGAATCGAGTGTGAAGACATCTAAAGGTAAGGAAAAAAATAGAATCTATGTTATTTTTCTATTACAGTTTTTTTTTTTTTTTTTTGGTGATTGCATTTTTTTTACACATTTATTCCAAATGTATTTATGTATGGCCAATTAGGGCTATACATACATACATACATACAGTACATACATACATACATACATACATACATACATACATACATACATACAGTAAGAAGAAATGGTTGTTTTGGCAAATGCTTGCTGTATGTATTTTAAATGTATATTGGTTCTTTGTTTTTAAATTTGTATGCTATTTATATTGCATATTGATAGTAGTGTCCAGGCATTTTTGCTGGTGTTTTAATTGTTTATTTCTGGCTTTTGGTTGGTGTTTGCTTTTTAATGTTGGATTATTTTTTTACTTTTGATTTGTAATAATACAGTTTATTTAGATATTTATTTTATGTATTCATGTTTTTTTTGGTATTTTAATTGTTTATTCTGGTCTTTATTTTGGATTGGATTAATTGATTGGTGGTAATTTTGTTCGGTTTACTTCTTTATTTGTTTTAAGTTTGAGATTGTTTTGAATGCATTGGACTTGGTTGTGATTTTTTGAAGTGAAACTTCTTTAGTGGCACCTATTCTGATGGGGTAAAACGGGACAGATGGGGGACAAATGGGAAACGGAAGTGACGTCACGGCTTTCCCCCCCCACATCTACTGTGACATGCGGCAGCGGCGGCGATAGCCGCCGGCGCCGCTCCTCACAGCCGCTGCTCCCCCACACACACCCGCTGTGACATGCTGCCCACACACCTGCTGTGACATGCGGCGGCGGCAGCGATAGCCGCCGGCGCCGCTCCTAACGGCCGCTGTTACCCTCCACAGGGCCACTGCCATGGGTATATTAAGATGGCTGCCGCAGAGCTTCCGGTGCTGCGGGTGTAATAAGATGGCGGAAGCCCCGCAAGTACTCCGGCTGAGAGAGGAGGAGGAGCCGCTGCTCAGCCTCTCTCCTCCCTCTTCCCTACCTCCGCTTCCCTGTGTCCCGCTGACTAAAGGGCGCCCCACATGCGCAGAAGCGGCAGGCAGCGGCGCCATTCCCCCCAAACGTGCACTGCCATGCCGCGCATGCGCTATTCCCCGCGCCCGCTGACATGCCGCGCATGCGGTAGTCATGGTGACGCTCACGGACGCCACATGCCTGCCTCCTGCTGCTAGCTCATCTCCGGGCCGGTCAACGACCCCCTGCCCGGCGGGATGTCTGTTGGACATGGAGACCCGCGCCCTGCTGGATATCTGGGGGGAGGCGGACGTGCAGGGATCCTGCCCGACCCGAGTCCCGGGATCCTGCTTCTCTCCCTGGACCCCCATGCAGGGGAGGTGAGCAGGCGGAGGAGACCTAGGAGATGAGGGGGGCCGAGCAGGAAGACGAGGAGTCGCCCCACCCTGGGGAAGAGGGGGGGCCCAAGTCATCCCAGGACAACTTCACAGGAGGACTACAGGGAGGGCTCTTCCTGCTACACCGAGCACCCGATCAAGGTGGAGGAGGGGCCCAGCGTTGACATCCGTCATTCATATATACTCGTACTCTCCTCCTGTGTCACACACACGTGCACTCAGACACACACTGTCACACGCACAAGCACTCAGACACACACTGTCACACACAGACACGCGCACACACAGTCACGCGCGCGCTCTCAGTCACGCGCGCGCTCTCAGTCATGCGCGCGCTCTCAGCCATGTGCGCGCTCTCAGCCACGCGGGCGCTCTCAGTCACGCGCGCGCTCTCAGTCACGCGCGCGCTCTCAGCCACGCGCGCGCTCTCAGTCACCCGCGCACTCTCAGCCACGCGCGCACTCTCAGCCACGCACACTCTCAGTCACGCACGCACTCTCAGTCACGCACGCACTCTCAGTCACGCACGCACTTTCAGTCACGCACGCACTCTCAGTCACACACACTCTCAGTCACGCACACTCTGTCAGTCAGTCACATGCACATATGAGGAATTCACACTTAGCTATTTGCACTAATACAGGGGATGTGTGCCGAGCACGCGCATTCTAAGTCAAATTTATTTGCGTTTTGACAATGAAATTGTATTTTGATTTTTAATTAAAACATCACCAACACAAATACAATTTCTGTGACAAAAGTCAAAGAAGTTTCACTTACTATGCGCGTGCACAGCACACACAGCTTTTTTTTTTAGGTTAACCATTGACTGGCATAGTGTTAAATAATGTCCATATTATATGGGCATGATGTACCCACTGTGCCATTCAATTGTTTGATTGGCATTAGTAATATGTTCATTTTGTAATGTAATGATGCTTTATTTGGGCCTGTTTTTTTATTTCTTCACCATTTCTTCCTAAAGTGGTAAATCAGGCCCATATTATATTGGCTTGATGTACCCACTGTACCAATAAATGGATGAAGGGTGGGTTAGTTGCCAGGGGAGGGTGGTGAGGCCTCCTGGGTGGGTAGTGGGAGAGGATTGGTTAACCCCTTAATTACCATAGAGGTTACTAACCGCTAAGGGGATTAAAGGGTTAGGGGACATTAGATTGTATTTTTGATTGTACAGTATTGTTTGTGGCAACGGAGGACATGGACGGTGATGAGGATGAGGACGCCCTGATCGTGGCAGCCTGGCAGGGGTGAGTGCAAGTTTTATTTATTTTATTTCTGCAGCTTAATGTTTTATTTTATATGGAAAATACACTATTATCCATACCTGGATAAAAGTCATATCTGGAAGTGTGTATTTATGTCTCATTTGATTTGATTTTGTTTTGTTTTTTAAAGCACAGGTTTGGTAACACAGGTCAGTGGGGACACCCCGACACCCATGGGGGCCCCCGGAAACCCATGGGGACAACCTGAGGGCCCCCGTTGGCCTATAGTAACATTCCTATGCTTTAAAAATAAAATTAATAAATGTAATGTATGTAAGGGTTGCTGGGGGCTCAGATGGGTGGGTGGGTAGCACATATTGCAAGGTTTATTGGGGGAAATTGCCACCAAATAAAGATGCTATTGGGCCTTAAACCCTTCATTGCCTTAGCGGCTAGCTGCTAAGGTAATGAAGGTGCTTTAATGTATTTTTTTATAGTGTGCAGGAGCAGGGTGTCTCCTGAGCTGAACTGCTTTGATTTCTGGCTCAGGGATCCCCTGCTTCCCGAGTTACCAGTATGGAGCATTGGATGCCAGTGTTACCGCCATTTTCAAAGCGTCCACGTTACATTTAAATAATGGAGGAGATACCGGCACCCCATATCTGGGCCTTTAACTTGGCAAGCAGGGGGTCCCCGAGGCTGAAATCAATGCGTTTCATCTCGGGAGACCCCTGCTCCCGCAAACTATTAACAAAAATTACATTAATGCAGCTTCATTAACATAGCAGATACAGTAGCCACTACAGTAATTAATTATTTTTTATTGATATGTGTGTTTTGATACTAGCGTACATGAGCAGGGGGTCTCCAGAGCTGAACCGCATTGGTTTCAGTCTTGGTGACCCCCTACTTCATGAAATACAGGCCCTGTTATGGGTTGCCAGTATCCCCCTGCAGGATTTAAATCCCACGGTCCTGTGACGCGGGAGCTTTAAAAGCACAGGGGATACTGGTACCCATAACGGGGCCTGTATCTCATGAAGTAGGGGGTCCCCGAGGCTGAAACCAATACGGTTCAGCTCAGGAGACTCACTGCATATGTACACTAGTATTAAAATATATTAGGATACTGTATGATCGCTAGTAAGAGTTGTGCATGGAGACGCAGCATCTCACGCAGTTCTTTTTCAATCAGCTACTGTATCACGCTTTAGATTTTTAAGCACGATAGCAGGGGGAAAAAATGCTTGTGCGACCAGGCATGTTTTTGCCCACACCTACTGAAATGCGCTTCACTTCTTAGTGAATCCCACGTCTGGCTTCATTTTTTACCGTGGGATTAAAAATTCCCACTAGGGCGCAAAAGCTCACTGCTTAGTGAATCGCCCCCATAGAATTTTTCTATTGAATTACACTTTTTTGTGTCTTTTTTATCTTGTTTTTGTACACCCTTGTGTTGTTTTTTTCATACAATATTTGGTATTTTATGGTCCATATCTTTTGATATGGCATGCTTTTGATGTTTGAACTATATGTTTAGTTACTAAATACGGACAATACTATGGGAGCTTGCGCTTCCTTCTTTTTTGTTGATTATCCTTGGATGTGATTGGTGTTCTTTAAAGCTGCGGCTACTCCCTAATATCCTTTTTGAAGAAACTACTCCCATTTTCATAAGAACTCTGATAAAAATAACTTTTGAGACTGTGTTCTCTCTGTGGATGATACTTTTATATTTTTGTTAATTGTGTTTTCACTTTTATATTTCACTTTTTACTGATTGTCAGTTTGTATTCATTCACTACACATTTTTTCCACTATTATAGGTAACTTTCACCGTTCAGTCTCTGTTCTCATTTACGTTTTCACTATGGGAGTTAGCACAATCTTTGTTCTTTTTTTTGTAATAGGTACATCTACAGTCTTACATGAGCCAAAACCATGTAGTGTACCTGTTAAATACAGATTAGCCATGTAAGCTTGACTACATCTGTAGGTACAGTTGGAGGGTATGCATTATTGGAAGATTTATTTGGGCCACAGATTTAAATTATTATATTATTTTTTTATATAATATATTATATTATTATACAAAAATGTAAATTAAAAATAAAAGCTATTATACAAGGTTTTGAGTTAAATGGTCGAGATATTAGATCAAGATCCGTTATGTTCGGAAAAAAATGGTTATTGCAAATACTGCATGTATTGAACTATGTAACATTATACGATAACCTATGTACATGTAAATACAATATGCTACAATGTAATATTTTGAAATGTATCTGTAAACACCCTAATTAAAAGATACTTTAAATGAAATGACCTATTTTTAATAAGAAAGAATATAGATAAAATACAGAGTAATGCACTAAATGATTTGTCATATTAGATGTCGAATTGGGACCTTTTTGTCTCTTGTATACTGTATATTAAACATTGTCATCCTGTTCAAACTTACAATATATACAGTATACAGTATATATAAAAAAAAAATGCCACGTTCTAAAAAATGGAACTTAAGTTTGAGATAAGCAGTGCAGTGGGGGGATAAAGATTTATGGAATGGGGTAAATTACAGTGATTCAGGTGCCAAACTGCAAAATAATTATGCATAGATCATGGAAAATATATAATTACTTAAGTGAAAGAGGAAGCAACTGAGAGTTGTGCAAAAATAAGATTTGATCTTCTTGATTTTCTGTTGAGTTCTTTCAAACTTCCCAGTCATGGATTTCCTTCCTGTGTATTTAATTAATTCGTTTGGAAAATATATGTAATTTATAAAAAAAAAAAAAAAAAAAAAAACAGTTCCATCTCTGGCTTTGTAAAATACAATACAGTAAAGACTGCCAAATTATATCAGATGAAACATGCATTACTTCTCTTGTTCCAGGTTACAGTACATTTCAGGGTGGTATTGTAATTACAGCATGAAGTATTTTCACTTTGAAAGGTCATATCATGAAACTATTTTGTCAAATTTCCTTGGGAAAATTTGAATTTTCTGCACATCAAGTTTAATGAAAAATGACTAAAAGTGAAGAACTTAATGGTAGTTGTTCTTTTTGTATTCCATGGGGAAAATTTTGCTTTTCTAGTATGTAAGTGAAACAATTCCCCACCCTATAATTCCATGTATGTGAAACATCTTGAAGTTTGACCTGATAGTTGAAGGTGGGGCTGCATCAGAAAGGAGGATGCCCATCATGTAGCTAGAGCCACATAATTGGCATAGCCAAGTGGCAAAATGAATCATAGGGGGGATGGTGAGGGTGTAACATCAGAGAGGATGAAGGGACCATTAAATCCAGGCATCCATTTCTCCTGCATTGGTATTCCTTGTCACAGATGTCCCCGAGCATGTAGGAAAGCAGATGGGTGCACCTGCAGGGGTTAAGAGACAGGCAGCAAAAATTACGTTATTGTTCCGGAGAGTAGCATAGGCGTTTTTATTTCTATGTCTTCCAGTCTTCTCGTGTTATAGAGATATTACACAAAGAAGCGCAAACTGAATGTTTCTATTCCATGCTGCCTTAACAAACGGTCTCTAGAACCGTACACAGAAGTGATATTGAAAATGAAAGCACAATTGAGTAAATGTGGTTAAATGCAGTGATTAACAATTATAAGCAATGCAGTGCTGTATAGTGAATTAAAGCACTCACAATAGCAAATACAGTATGATAAATATCTCAGCAGTTTCCTCAAAAGGTAAGCATAAGAGAAGACATGTCATAATAACATTTTGATGCACATGAAAACAAAGCTGGGAGAATAAAACACACTAACATTCTCCCAGTTGTAAGACGCATTGGCTACAGGGAGTAAGAGGTTTGGTTAATTTTTTGTACTATTTCTTGAGATATCTGATTGAGTTATCTCATGATACTGTATTTGTTGTCTGTGTAGGTGCTCATGTGCTTGAGTTTGTTACTCTTTCTGTACTTTGGAAGTTGTTTGTCTTTTGTCTGTATCCTCATATTTGTTGTGTGTTTGTGTGAACCGTGTGTATTGTGAGTGTGAAAGATGGAGGAGACTGGAGTGAGTGGAGTTACTAGAGTGTGGGGAGTGGGGAGGGAGTGTGAGAAGTGGTAGTGGGCAGAGGAGTGAGGAGCCGGGAAGTGGTCAGCAGAGGAGTGAGGAGCAGAAGAGTGGAGAGAGTGAGGTATGCTGGTGAGTGGAAGAGGTGGGGGGGGAAGCAGAAAGGCTGGTACCGAGATCATTGAAGGAACACCCCACGGTTGGAGGATGAGGGGGATGGAGAGAGGGACAGGGCAGAGGGGGCGTTGGAGGAGTGACAGGGGAAAGCAGAATGGCCCTGCAGAGCCAATTTTACATGCTCCAGTAATGGAACATACCAGCTATGCAGCCAAGAGCCAGAGGCTGTGCAATTTAAAATTTTCAGATGAAAAAAAACATTGTACTGAATGAGAAAATATTTGCCTGCAATTACGTGATTCTTTGAATCATGGCACCAATAACATCTATGGTTATTGAAAAACAAAAATGGGAGGAGATCCCAGCTGCTGTAAACAGCGTATCCAGAGCAGTGCAGAACAGCAAAAAAAGGTGGAGGATCACCTACTGTATGACGGTATTATACAGCGTTAATGAAATATGCTTGCAGAGTGTCAGCCATTCTCAAATATTGTTAGAATAAGAGGGGTCAGATATACTGGCCGATCAATGGCTAATGAAGAAGCAGGTAATGTAATGTTCCTGAGATGTAATAAAAAATTTCACACACCATTCTTTAGCAGGCACATACCTTTAATATAACATGCAAGTTGCATACACTACAGATGTAGTATCTTTTATCAATCAGCAGACGCAAGACATGTACTCGTGAACCGCAGGCCAAGAGCCGAGTGAATGTTCACGGCACTGTGATTGGCAGGGGGGTATGTATTAAGACAATGGGGGTCCCTGCTTCTGAATGGGACTACCGATGAGTGAATCCTACCGGGCTTCATCAGTCTGTAAGAGACGCACACTAAGAGTAGAAAGAATCAGTCACTCTCCCCCCATACTGGGGCCTGTAACTCAAGGAAGCAGGGGGTCCTCGAGGCTAAAATGAATGCAGTTCAGCTATGGAGTTTAACGGTTGCTCACCACAATCAGGACGGGACCGCGAGGCTGAGGTGGGGATGTTGGTATACACCGACCTACAACCACGTAACCACATCCGGATTGCAGAGTCGTAGTCGTGTAGCCGGGTCAGGGTACAGAGAGATTAGAATGGTCGTGATACTCACCATGGTATGGGGTTGGAGAAGTCGGATGGTCATTGTGTGTAGCTGGGGTCCAAGAGTACATAAGATGGGAGTCCAAATACAAGCCGAGGTCAAGGGTCAGAGAAGGCAGCGGTCCAGGTACAAGCAAAGGTCAGGTTCAACGAAAAGGCAGCAGGCAGTGAGATCACAAGACAAGGTAAACAGCAGGTTGCTTGAGTCAAGCACTAGTCACAAAACAAATTTTATGCTCAGCCAGCTTGGATCAGGAATGGCTGAGCATATAAGGGTGGAGCAGCCAATGGCAGGGCTGCACCAGGCTGTGAGCACTGTGATTACATCCACTTAGTGCATTGATAGGCATGGGCGGAGTGTACCGCATGTGTGGGGTAATAGGCGATACTGTTAACCCTGTGCGTGTCCCTGGTAACGCGGTGCCTGCACATAGGTTCGCAAGGGAGCTTCTCCGTAGCGCATGTGATGCGTCACAGGGGGCGGAGCCTAAGCCCAATCCTGGTAGGGGTAACGTGGCTCTTGCGCGTTGCTTGCATGTGGGGTACGTTAGCCGCTGCGTCACGGTGTAACGCTTGACTGCCCGCAGACCTTCCAGTCCCCAATACTGAGGTGGGTAAGGGTATAACACGCACCGCAGTGAGGGCGTGCCCGGAGTGTGGTATGATGTGTTGCCGGGCCTGGTGAGAAAGGGTTAGCCTGATAATTGCCGCGTCCGGGTGCCAGAGGTCCGAGGGTAAAGATCCGGCAGCTGTAGGTCAGGGGCAGGAGAGAACAGCGTAGTGAGGTCCAAAGCCGAGTCCAGGGAGTAGCAAGGTACATGACGTATAACGAGAGCCGAGATCAAATCCAAGGGTATCAAATGAGGGCAGGTACTGGAGTGAGAGCTGTAACACAAAAGAGAGCCAGGCATAGACCTCCGTACAACAAGAGCCACAGGAAAACTATGCAGAGCGAGGAAGGAGAGGGCAGACAGGAACTATAAATGCCGGAGAACCAAAGGGAGCAAGAGGCAGAGCGGGGGCTTGACTGAGAGGTCCCAGGGATAGGTTAGGATGCCTAGTGTGGTGTTCCCTAATGGGAATAGCCTCCAGCTGCTGGGAGGTGGAGCCAAGGCTGCAGGAGGAGTGTAGAAGAGGACGGGTGCATGCGCACCCTGTAACACTCCCGTGCGCACACCCCTGCAGCGTGTGGGCGGATGCGGCGTGTGCCGTGGAGGAGTGGCGTGGCATCCGACCGGAGCGGGTAAGGAGCTGACGGGGAGGGGGCCTGGGCCGAGCGGCAGTACTGGGAGCCGGGGTGACGGGGACCCGCTGTAAGGCACATGTCCCCCGATCCCTTACAGTACCCCCCCTTGAGGGTTTGGACTCCGGACGATCCTCCCAAGGCTTGTGAGGAAATTTCCGACGAAATTGTTTAAGTAGAGCTGGGGCGTGAATGTGATGACAAGGTACCCAAGAACGTTCCTCCGGACCATATCCCTTCCAATGAACAAGGAATTGAAGTTTGCCCCTGGAAAATCGTGAATCGAGAATGGACTGGACTTTTCTTGTTGCCCCTGTATCACGACGTGGTTGGGTCTATGAGGACGGTCCAGAAAATGTACAATCTGGAAGAAGGGCTTCAGGAGGGAAACGTGGAACCCTGAGGGTATCCCCATGGTGGAAGGTAGCGAAAGCCGATACGCTACCTGGTTGATCTGTTGGAGGACCTTGAAGGGATCCAAGAATCTGGGCGCCAGATTCTGAGAAGGAGTATTAAGCTTGATATTTTTAGAGGAAAGCCAGACTGTCCCCAGGTTTATACTCCGGTGCCACCCGACGTCGCCGATCTGCTTGGGCCTTTTGTTTCTGGACGGCCCCTTGCAAGGCTTTTTGGATCCTTTTCCAGGAGACTTGTAAATTAGAAACTTGGATATCTGCTGCCGGTACAACAGATGGAAAGGAAGAGAGGGGAAAACTGTAGGGTGGAACCCATAATAAATGAAGAAAGGCGACTCTTGCGTGGATTCATTCCTGAGCGAATTAATCGCGAACTCCGCCCAGGGTAATAGATCTACCCAGTTGTCTTGAGATTCCGACACGAAACATCTAAGATACTGCTCCAAGATCTGGTTCATTCTCTCCATCTGGCCTTTGGTCTGTGGGTGATAACCCGAGGAGAAGAGGAGGGATATACCAAGTCTCTGAGAGAGGGCTCACAAAAACTTAGAAATGAATTGTGTGCCCCTGTCCGAGACAATGGTGAGTGGAGCGCCGTGTAGCCTGAAAATCTCTTTAGAAAATATGTCAGCCAAGGTAGCCGAATTGGGAAGACCCTTGAGGGGTACAAAGTGCGTGTGCTTGGAAAATCTGTCCACTACTACTGTACAAGGATCGTATTCATCCCTTTAGAGGGTGGGAGTTCCACAATAAAGTCCATGGATATATGTTTCCAAGGCCGTTCATGGATAGGAAGGGGCAGGAGAAGCCCAGATGGTTTGTGTCGGGCGGACTTGCTCTGAGCGCACACAAGCTCGCGTGAAATCAAAAATGTCTTTCTCATTCTAACAGCAAAAAACGAATGGCGCACAGCCAGGGAGCCAGGTGTGGAGTGAAAAGTTTTCTTTTATTTCAGCATGGTAAAAGACAGAAACACCCCTTGGGGGACACAGGCAGAAACCTCCTACGCGTTTCAGACCAACGGGTCCTTTATCAAGGAGTATGGGGTCTGCTTTGGGAGGGCACCTTAAATACCTAATGTTTGATAGGCAAATTAGAACAATCTGTGCAAAATCGTACCACGGGCCCACTGCGCATGCGCGTGACGTCATCCGGTGCGCCGCTCCAACAACCCTAAGGATTGTGGGTAAGGACCGCCCCCTAGCGTCACTCGCGCATGCTCACAGTGAGCCGTGAAGGGAAATGCCATTCCCTTACTCTCTGTCTCTGTCCCGTCCCCCCGTGACGTCACCACGATCTCTGATTGGCTGAGGCGCGCCGCTGCACCACCAATGACTGTGTGAAGCAGACGAGGCAGCTCCAACCACTCCAGAGTCCAGTGTACATGCACGAAGGGGGAGGGAGAGAGTACAGGGAGGAATGAATTATTTATCATACTCAATAGGAGCACACCGAAAAAATAGAGTGAATTAATACATGCTCCCATTGAGAATGGTACCCATCCCCAATGTAGATCCCACATATATACTGACATACACAAAAATATACATGCAAGGGATCTAAGATCCATATCAAAAAAATGCCGTCATAGTTACACTTGGCATCCCAAGCATAAGTCTAGATCGGATCTATAATCCATATAAACAAAATACTGTCATATTTATCTACATATAGAAAATTTATTGAAAATTTATTAAAAACAATTTAAAATAATTCACAAGACTTTGTATGTTATGTCTTGTTTTTCTGTGTCTCCAGTTGTGAAGAGGAATCAACTGTACACATTATATGTTATGCATATTCTATGGCTATTTGTTTAATCAATGATGTTTTTAAAAAAAGCCATCATAACAATTGCCCTCAGCAAAAGGCTACTGACTAACAAGTGGCAAAAGCAACGTAGATAATACATCATAAAGGCTCTAATGGTATATCAGGGTTTGATGCACACACAATAGGATAGGATAATTGACAGAAAACAGTGTTTTAGCAACATCATATTATAGCAAACAGTCAAATCATATATCTTATAACTTTTTGTGCTTTAATTTTAAGGAAGCATGTTGTTATTACAGCAAAAGTAGTGGTAAAATGAATCCAAGCTGTTATTTATAACACATAATGCCATTATTCTTATTATTATTTTTTAATATTTTTCAAGGTTTTTTAAGATTTTTTAAGAAAGTGGCCCAGGTTCCACTCAACATTTAGACCGCAGGGGGTTCTGGTCTAAAGCATAAATATCCAATATGCCTCCCTGCGGTCCAAAAGGTTGAGTAAGTCACCCCCTCTTTCTTTTGGAAGGATCTGTTCAATTCCTTGAACTTTAAGCCCATTGAGGCTCCCTTTTGGACATTGGGAAAAGTGTTTTGACACCGGGTGGGATGTGTCTCCTTTTCTAATTAATCTAATGTGTTCAAGGATTCTGTTCTTAAGTGGTCTGATTGTCCTACCCACATAGTTAATCCCACACCCACAGGTTAGGAGGTAAATCACGTATTGGGTGTTACAATTAATGAATGATTTTATTGGGAATTCCTTGTTAGATATTAGACCCCTAAAACACTGTGAGGGAAACATAAATCGGCAAATCTTACAACCTCCACATCTGTATGTACCCTTAGTTACGAATTTTCTCGTGGGTGAGTTAGAGGATGCGACATAACTTGGAGATATATAACTAGCAATTGTTTTGGCCTTGCGGTAAACAAAGCGGGGGGCCCTGCTTGACACAGTCCTTAAGGCTGCCATCCATTTTTAGGATGCTCCAATGCTTCCGTATAATATTCTGTACTTTGTGACTACATCTATTATATTGGGTAATCATTAATGGAACATCCCCTTTCATGAACCCAGTATCTTTTTTGTTCTTATTACTAATTGTAGCTGTTTCCCTGTGTGGATCACACTTAGCGTTTTTAAACAAATCCTCTCTGTTGGTTAACGCAACTTCTTTGGAGGTGTTAATTAAACAATCTAAATTGTAGCCCCTCTGATGGAAGCGATGGCATAATTCCTCAGACTGACGAGAAAAAGCCTCCTCCGTGGAGCAATTCCTCCTCAGTCTGAGGAACTGGCCCTTGGGGATCCCCCTGATGACCGCCGGTGGGTGACAGCTGTCTGCTCGTAGCAGCATATTCCTTGCATTTGGTTTTCTGAATGTTTCCGTTTGGATTTGACCTTGCATGTCAATAAATAATCGGAGATCCAGATAGTCAATGTGCTGTGCATGAAAGTTATAAGTGAAAGCTAAATTAAGGTGATTCGAATTAATATATGTAAAAAAATTGTGTAAAGTATCTAAATCCCCATTTATTCTATCCCCATCTCATTCTAGGCCACCAAAAGTTCCGTTTGATTAAATCCATTGTCCTGTTGAAGCCCGGATTGGCCCGCTGATCTGGAAGAATGTGCCCACTCCAGGATCTTGTGGCGAAAACATGGAGCAGCATACAGACGTCCTTATGGCACCTTTAATCTCCTAGGGATAAGAGCCTGGGCTTTGGTGATCTCATCCAGGATATCAAAAGTATTGGCAGAAATTATGTATTTGGCAGGCAGAATGGTCTCCGAAGATTCATTAGATCCTTCCTCAGAAGAGAACTGGCAAGAAAGTGCATTGGCCTTGATATTCTTGGTACCCGGAATATACGAAATCGTGTAATTGAATCGGGGGAAAAAAAGTGCCCAACGTGCTTTCCGGGATCCCAGACGACGAGCCCCCTCAATGTACAATAATTTTTTGTGATCGGTGAGAATTGCCACTGGCTCTTTGGTACCTTCCACACTGCATAGAGCCCGTTATGTCACTTCTGTTTTTTTCACATATCCGGTTTTGTCATTTCCGATTATGAGAGCCGTGGCTGCTGGCAATTTCAAACGCAATCATACGGGCTATATTAAGGGGGGACCCAGCATATCCTTTTTACTCTCTGACGAAGCGCCGCACAGGCGTGAAACGCGTAAGTGTTACCCTCCATTCCTGTCTGCACCATGGTGTCCAAATAAAGAAGTTTTTTTACTCCACTGCTGTGATCCTGATCATTATATGGCTGCGCTCTGCTACACTGCTTCGTGCGGAATCTCCACTGATCTACTATCATCACAGATGCACGCCCCAAGACAAGAAGAACACAGGCTGTTTCTCATGTGAGTTTACCATTTACTATTGGGAGGTACTAACAAGGTGATTGCAAACGTGTGTGACATTGTCCTCATTGGGTGTGGTGTGGTGGAGCCAATCATTCTCCATTCACAGCACCCCAGGGACCTTATGTGATATGTCCAATACATTACGCTCACCTATATACCCTACACTCACCTTATTGTGACTTACCTGTATGATTTCCTTCTTCAATCAAGAAACCCTTTATAGATGTTATTGAGACTGTTTGTCTATCGCCATTTGAGCACTATTGTTGAACTTTGTTCTTCTACCCTCCAGGAGGTGTCTCCATTCTTGCAAGGCTAACTTAGGAGCCAAGAGTTCTCGGTTCCCGACATCAGAATTTCTGTCGGCCGAAGAGAATTTCCTTGAAAAGAACCCACCAGGATGGAGTTTTTCTTGAGGTGAAGACCTTTGCGAGAGTACTGCCCTGGCTCCAACATCGGAAGCGTCAACTTCAAGGGTGAAGGGAAGAGATGTGTCTGGGTGACGAAGGATGGGGGCGGAGATGAAGGCTCTTTTGAGGAACTCGAAGGCTTTGATGGCGTCAGGGGACCATGCTGATGGGTCAGCCCCCTTCTTGGTAAGAGCGGTAATGGGTAGAGCAATAGTGGAAAAATTACGGATGAATTTCCGATAGTAGTTTGAAGAGAGATGTTGATGTGAAGCACAGCCACGAATTCCAACTCAGCATGAGACCGGAAAGAATAATACAGATGAACACTCCAATCTTGCAACAGGTCAGGTTTATTGCAGGTGGTGCAGCAAAAATAGGACTACACGAACGCACCTACGCGTTTCATGCACGAGGCACTTTATCAATGCCTTGAAGGCGTAGGTGCGTTCGTGTAGTCCTATTTTTGCTGCACCACCCTGCATTAAACCTGACCTGTTGCAAGATTGGAGTGTTCATCTGTATTATTCTATCCGGTCTCATGCTGAGTTGGAATTCGTGGCTGTGCTTCACATCAACATCTCTCTTCTTGCTGTATACTTTCCTGGATGATCAGCACGCCCTGGATGTATAGGAGTCCTGCAAGCACCAAGGTAAGGGCCGCAGTGCCCCTGCATATATATGTTTACCAGTGCCTCTGCTTATTACATATTGGTTACTAGGGTGGGTGTATATAGTGACTCAGTTGTGGAGGTCAAACAGACCCCACCAGACACTTAGCCCACACCTGACAATTTGCCATATTCTTCATGGACTCTTTTTTTCATCCAGTATTATTTGCACATATTGTGGAGGATTTCTAACCAATTTTGATGCATCACATCGTTCTCTTCTACGATAGTAGTTTGAGAACCCAAGGAAACGCTGGACGGCTTTTAGGGAGTTCGGTAACGGCCAATCTAGAACAGCCTTCAATTTCTCAGGATCCATGGTGAAGCCTTTGTCGGAAATTATATAGCCTAGGAAGGCTGTGGATGATCGTGGAAGAGCATTTCTCCACCTTCGCATAGAGGCTATTTACGCGAAGCCGAGCGAGGACCACTCTGGTGTGATGAATGTGCTCCTCAAGGTTTTTGGAGAAAATGAGGATGTCGTCTAGGTATACTATGACGAAATTACCCAAAATGTTCAGGATGATGTCATTCATAAATTCTTGGAAGACAGCTGGGGCATTGCAGAGGCCGAACGGCATCACTAGATATTCATAATGGCCCGTGCGTGTTTTGAAGGCAGTCTTCCACTCGTCACCCTCGCGTATTCGGATTAGATTGTAAGCTCCTCTCAGGTCGAGTTTAGAGAATACAGAGGCTCCTTGGATCCAAAGAGTTCCAAAATTAGAGGAAGGGGGTGCCGGTTTTTAACTGTGAACTTGTTAAGCATATGAAAGTCGATACAGGGTCTTAAGGAGCCATCCTTCTTCACAAAGAAGAATCCTGCCCCGGCCGGGGAAGTGGAGTTCCGAAAAAACCTCTGTTGAAATTCTCCTGGATGTAAGTCGTCATAGCCTCGGTCTCGGGCACGGAGAGGGATATGATTTAGACTTAGGGAGTGAGGCTCCAGGAATGAATTCTATGAGGCAGTCATACGAACGATGAGGCGGTAAGACCTCAGCCTGTGTCTTGTTGAAGACATCCAAAAAATCACGGTATACTTCAGCAGAGGTCCGAGGGTAAAGATCCGTAAGCCATAGGTCAGGGGCAGGAGAGAGCAGCGTAGTGAGGTCCAAAGCCGAGTCCAATGGGAGCAAGAGGCAGAGTGGGGGCTTGACTGAGAGGTCCCAGGGATAGGTTAGGATGCCTGGTGTGGTGTTCCCTAGTGGGAATAGCCTCCAGCTGCTGGGAGGTGGAGCCAACGCTGCAGGAGGAGTGTAGAAGAGGATGGGTGCGTGCGCGCCCTGTAACACTCCCGCGCGCGCGCCCCTGCAGCGTGTGGGCGGAGGCGGCATGTGCCACGGAGGAGCGGCGTGGCGTCCGACCGGAGCGGGTAAGGAGCTGACGGGGAGGGGGCCTGGGACGAGCGGCAGTACTGGGAGCCGGGGTGACGGGGACCTGCTGTAAGGCGCGTGTCCCCCGATCCCTTACACACGGGAAGTGTCATGAGGGCGGAGCCTAAGCCTGATCCGTGCGGTGTCTTCACACCTGGCTACACGGAGCCTGTGCACAACCTCGGTGTGAGGCACGTCATCTTTCTCATAGTTACATAGTTACATAGTAGATGAGGTTGAAAAAATACGTACGTCCATCAAGTTCAATCTATGCTTACTTATTGATCCAGAGGAAGGCAAACAAAAAGCCCCAGAGTCATATCATCCAATGATATCTCATCCTACCCTCACACCTTCAATCCAGTACCAAGTCTTATAACCTTCTGGCTATATCCCTGGGGGTGGCATTCCACTGCCTTAAACGTAATATGGCTTAAACTGAGCTCCTCATATTTCCCCATTGGCCCAATATCCCCATTTTCCATCGCCGTCAATGGGTCTACCATCTATCCTGTAATCAAAGCACAATGCCAAGGAATGACATTTGTCTCCTCCCTTTCCATCTCCATTCACATTCACGGCATGGCTAAAACTTGTCACTTCTTCCTCCATAATATATCCAAGATCTGCCCTTTCCTCTGTCATGCTACTGCCAAAACTCTAATGCATGCCCTGAACTGAGGATTGGATTTGACCGGGTAAACCCGGAAAAATCACAAAATGGATTTAGACAGGTCCACAAGCTCTAATTAGAAGGGATTTTAGGAGGCTAATAACGTTTAACCTATTTATCAGTTTAATAGAAGCAATGGATAAAGTCTGTTTTTCGAAGGTGGAGGTGAGGTTGTTTAAAGCAGCATTTTCGTTGGCATTTTCTGGAGCTTTGAGAATCTGAAAGTTAGTGGCAGCAAGTGTGTCAAAAAAGGGAGGTATTAAAAAGAGGACGTTTTGATATTTTTAGACACATTCACATTTTTAATTAGACAGTCCAATATGAATACAGAGGGTAATGGAGCATGGTTGTTCTTATTTGCTTTGAAAGGTTTGGGTTGTCCAGCAAGTTGTTTTTGGGTTTTGAAAGGATTAGGCTGGAGGTTATGGATTATTTTGTAGTTCATGTGAAATAATCACCATTAATGAGATCAGTTTTATATAATTTTTAAGAGAGGTTTAGATATTTGTGGGGTTTGTTCAAAGGATTTTGCAACACATTCATTGAGAATTGGAGTGGCTAGGTATCAAATCTCAAATAAAAGGTCATTTATTAGGTCCAAAAAGCACACATATGACATATTTCGGCCTCCAGGAGGACCTTTATCAAGTCCCCTCTGTGTCTACTACAGACCGAACTAAAAGGAAATGGTGGAAAAAACAAGAGCTCAGCTTGAATCTCTTATTTGTCATACAGTAGCTGTATCTTCAAACATGGGTATCGTCCTGTCTTAACCATATGGGTCATTAATAATCTCTTGATATACAGTAAATCCTCTGTGGCCTAAATGGCTTGATATTCTTTTTTTGGGGGTAGGGGGGGATTTAATGAGGTCAAACTCTAACTTCCCTACTGAACAGATGAACATCTTTAATCAATGTAAATTTGTCTACATTAACCATTGGAAAGAAGGATAATTCCATTTCTAAGAGATGTGTCCCTCTTAAACTGTTTCTTGATTTGAATAACTAATAGTTTAGATATTCCCTCATCTGTCTGTCAAATTTCCTTTTCCTTTGGAGATTAGAAAAGACTGAAAAGTCTGATGGGATCTTTCTACATGTCTTTATCTTTCCCCTCCTTGTTTTCTTGTTCTTCCTATATTCTGTTTTAAAAAGTCGTCCCATCCATCACCTATCTTAAACTCTGTACTCTATATCTAGTATATGGAGCATGGGGGCATTGTCCTCCTTCGCCAGATTTCCGAGATTCAGTAAATTTACCTGACTGGTTATGTCTGAGTGCTAAGATTTCTGTTGTTTCATCCTATTTATTGTATGTGCTTTCTATTTACAAAGTCATGGTCCTTCAAATCTCTTTGATATTTCTTCCTCTTTCTGTAACAAAGTTCTCATACTTCTCTATACAGATGCAGCGGCCGTTATTCGAACAAATCGCCGCACCATTTTCGTGTGCGCTGCTGTACTCCACGTGGCATTAATGCGGCCAATCGCCCCAGGCACACGTGTTTATCGCGTTTGCTTTGTTTGAATTTCATGGATTGTGTGCAATTAAATGAGTGCAATGATATGCAATGATATGAGTGAATTGTAATGTGTACAGTACTGTGCTACTGTTTCAATTTCAGGTGTTTAAAAGCCAGAACACTAAAATGCCATTTTCTGCACTCGCATCTAACGGCGGTACGGTTGGAAGAAATTGCGCGCCATGACATTGGTATTCCGAGGTATACACCACGTGAAGTGTTTCAGTAATGGCCGCTGCATCTCTATGTATCGTAAATTCATCACGCCTTCAAGAAAAATCACTTTCAAATGATAAAGTTTTCAACTCTAAGGCTCTAGTCTAAATTATTTTAGACCAACATTAATTATTGTTCACTGTGTTCAATCAGGTGTCTGATAAGATGTAAAGAGCATTCAGTAATATCTCTTCCCTTTTATGGATAAATGTGTCATCCAATAAAGTAAGGCTTAGAAGTACCTGTAGACAAAAGAATCTTGGAATAATACTAATCTCTAAATTCTTTTTCAGACTGGAATTGTTACAACTACAGCCAGACAAAGTTAACAAACACACAGATACCCAGCAAGCTCTCAGAAACACCCCCAAATTACCACAACATATATATTTATATGTGTCAAAAGGAGTGCAACCTGACGTGGCGAAATGTATACAACAGGAAACAAAGAAGTCCAGAGCAACATCCACGTGACAAAAATACACAGTGAAATACCTATATATCTCTTGAAAAAGGGTCATTTAGTTTACCCCTTTTGCCAAAGCGTATAAGCCTGCGAGCCACTTCAAGGCATAACCAAATCGCAGGGCCTAATACTAACTGATTTACCTCTATAATTAGAGGAAGGATGGTTTTGGCATTGAACCTGTCACAACCATCTTGGAATAATACTACGCTCTAAATTCTTTTTCAGACTGGAATTGTTACAACTACAGCCAGACATTGGAGAACCCTTTTTCTTCTAATGTAGAAGATAAAGCCTGATATTCACTAAGTAGTGCTATAGAGACACCTTCTAGTCCTGGGAGATACCCTACAGTTCTGAACTTGAAAGGTGTTATGGAATAGCAACATTTAGTAAATAGGGCGAAAGTGATTAGCTCAAAGTCAGGAGAGCTGATTCTGGGATTTAAACTGATTCACTCACTTTAAAGGCATTGTTCTTAAGCCGTCTTTATTTATTTTATGTTGTAGCCTGTACAATAATTATCTTCCTCAATTTATTATTTTTTTTAGAATGGCAGTACGTTTTTGTAAATGTAAAAGCTAATGGTTTGGCTATCCGTAGATGCTTACTAAATGATGTCCAATGAGGATGACATATATTGGTGAAAATTCTTAAGAGTGCCTTGATTAACAGGGGTTTTCTCATATTTTTTCTTTGCATCTATCAGCCACTGTACAAATAAAGGAACCATTGTTTGGATCTAATAGTTTCTATTTTAGAAAATGAACATTCCCACACTGCTGGCAGATATATTTTATAATGGACCCTTTGAGGACTTTTGAACTGTGAACCCATTGAAAACTGTAAAGAAATGGAAAATATTACACATTTATGATGTTTGCGAAGGGAAATATCATAGGGTGGTGCAACTACCAATGAACTCAGTTCCTCTTAAAATAAAGAGGGAAAACTCATTTGAGAGAGATCATTTAAATAGGGTACTGTACTGTACATTCTACAAGTGGAAATAATCATTTTTACACAATATGATTACTTTGGCAAATAAATTGTTTAATACACTAAGCCAATCCCATTGCTTCCATATTGTAGCGTATTAATATCATTAACAGGAAAAATGTAATTTCTATCAGGAGAAACCTGACCATGTGCAAATCTACATTAAAAATGTAATTGAAAAAGCAGTTAATAGGTTACTGTGGTAGTGTGTGCATGCTTTAATATCCTTTTTGGATGCAGCATGGAAATGAATGAATTAAGTAAAGTCTGTTCATTGCTAACCTTGTACAGCATAAAACTACAAGCCACATTGTCATTCAGCATTTACTTTATAAGAAAACATGGGTATATCCCAAGTAGTATATAGAATAACTGTTAATTTTTAATTGAGTTATTAATTTTACGTTTTTCCATAATGTGTTTTGTTCTTCATACACAATGTTTTACCTGGTTCTGGCCATGTTAATCTTATTGTTGGCCTTTTCCCCTTTAACATGAATATAGTTACCAAGTCAGCCTTGTTCCCACACATCAATATAAAGCTACAATAACATTGTGGCATGGCAAAGGCACAAATGTAGCAAGACTTACTGTTCTCAATGCCATAAAACACCAAGTGTAAGTCTCCAGCAAACTACGGTTTCCCCACGCAGTGGCAGATTAAGACCCTCTGGAGCCCTCTGATTGGCTCAAGTAGACCATGTGACAGAGGCTTTGCTTCAGCCAATCAGAATTGGGATGGAGTTCCCACGCTCTGATTGGCTACCGTACCATGTGTCGCCGGCCATCTTTGTTTTGATGACGTCATCTTAAAGGCAATTGAAACTCAGCCATTCTGATTGGCTGGTATCATTGCCTTTAAATGACGTCATCATTTTTTGTTTTTTTTGGCCAAATCACATGTTTTTTGCACAGCCCAATCAGGACTGTGGGAAACATTTGACCAAAATGTGACGTCATAGGCCTATAAAAGCCTATGTCACCTCCTTTTTAAGCCAGACGCCGAGGAGGGAACACCTCCCCTCCTAAGAAGAGAAGAAGGGCGTGGCAGAAGAAGATGGAAGAATACGGAGAAGACCCCAAAATTGATGGGAAGGATTACAAATAGAAGAAAGAAGACACCGTTATGGATTGTAAGGGTTTTTTATTTTATGGTTACCTGTGGATTGGTTCCAGTGCTTCCGGGTCGCCTGGATTTCGGTGAGTGGGCATCTAATGGTGAGTGAACAAAAGATAAGTTTATTATTTTTACTTTTACAGGTTTTTTTGATTTTTGATTCATGTCTTTTATTTTTTCAGTCCCATTTAATGCCCGTGAATGTATCTATGTATATACATACATTCACGGACACTGAATGGGTGTATTCTATGTTATTTTTGTATGTAAATGCATTGTTTTTTATGCTCTATTATTGCCCTGTATGTTATGTATATCTATCTATATGGATAGACATACAGGGATAATAATTGATTGTTTTGCTAATGTTTATGTTCTTTTCATGTATGGCTAATGTATTTATCAGCCTTATTTTGTCATTGGTGTGAATAATGTAATTTGTATTTAGTTACAGGTTATTTTTAATGGCTTCTTTCTGGTAGTTAGAGTTGAATGATGGTGGTTACTTTCAATTAGAATTCTTTTGGCAATGGTTTGGCTTTAGGAATTGAATAGGGAATTGTATAATTGATTTGTATTGTAATTGTTTTAGGAAATGGATTAATTGATTGATGGTAAATGTATTGATGTTGCTTAGTTTCTATTTGATTTTCATGATGGCATTGGTGGTGTTAGGGGATATTGTTCATAGTGTATTTTATTGTTACATATATTTTGCATAGTGTTACATGATGCACAGATTAATTGCATCATGTACACACTCCATGCAATTGTGTGACATTTCATATACATTTGTGTAGCTGCTGGTTTGTTGGTTTATATTTACAATCGATGCTGGATTTATTGTAACATGCACAGTGGTGATTTTAAGATTAAAAATTCATGTTTTGATTTATGCATGTTTTATGTGTTTTATAATGGGCAAATAATCTATTATCCATATCTGGATAATAGTTATTTTGCACATTACTGTACTGTATGTGTTGGGGGGGGGGGGGATTGATGTATTTAATGTATACAGTAGGCCCGGTTTATTTTTTTACATACAGGGTTGGTTCCTTTTGGTTAGTGAGAGACCTCTGGAGACCACCTGAGGTCTCCTCGTGCTTCTCACGGGTAATAGGCTGGCGGGTCCACGGGGGACACCTGTGGGGAAGAACCGGTTGCCCCACATCTATGGGGCCCCCCTGGACATGTGGTGACAACCCGTGGGTCCCCAAACCCCCTTGGGAACCACCCAAGGCCCCTCAGACACCTGTGGGTCTGGCCCGGGGACCTCCAGACATCCACGGGCCTACAATGGGGACCCTAATGTGGCCCACGGTGACCCGCGGAGACCACCTGGTGGGCCATGGTGCTTGGCATGACCCACCAACAGGCCTCCAGACCTGTGTGAAACATGATGCTGGTAACCTGTAGGTCTGTGAGGTGACCCGTCAGGCCCACCGGGGACTATCGTGGGCATGGGGTATGAACCCTGTATGTAAAAGAATAAATCATGTATTTATGGGGGGGGCACAGGGGGTAGGTTATGTATTTAATAAATAGAATGATGTTTATTGTTGGGCAGTGTATTGTTTTTATTGTGGGTACAGGGGGTGGCGGGAGGGGGTATTGGCCCCAAGGGTATGTGGGTAGGCCTCCCGGCTGGGTAGTGGGTGAGGGTGGTTAGGCCTCACGGGGTGGGGGGATAGTGTGGGAGGGTATGTAGGCCTCACGAGTGGTGGGTGAGGGTGGGTTAACCCCTTAATTACTGTAGCGGTTAATAACCGCTATGGTGATTAAGGGGTTAGGGGACAATTACATTGGATGTTTTTATTCTTGTGTATGTTTTGCAGCATCGGAGGGGGCATGGGCAGGATGAAGATGAGGATGAAGACGACCTTCATCGTGGGTGCCTGTAAAAGGTAAGTGTAATATATATATTGACTGTATTTATTGTAATTTATATGTATTTAAAATGGGCAAATGCATAATTATCCATATGTGGATAATAGTTTTTTTGCCCATTACTGTATAGTATGTGTTAGGGGGCAGGGGGGGATGTGTGTTGTATATTGCTATGTTTATTGGGGGGCAATTGTCCCCAATAAACATGCTAATGTGCCTTAACCCCTTCATTGCCTTAGCGGCTATCCGCTAAGGTAATGAAGCTGCATTAATGTAAATTTTAATAATAGTGTGCGGGAGCTGAACCGCATTGATTTCTGGCTCAGAGACACCCTGCTTCCCGAGTTACAGGCCCCGGTTTGGGGCATCGGTGCCAGTGTCGCCGCCATCATTATAGAGCCCACGTCGCGTCTTGGACGCTATAAAGATGGCGGCGACACTAGTACCCGATGCCCCATACTGGGGTCTGTAACTTGGGAAGCAGGGATCTCTGAGGCAGAAATCAATGCGTTTCAGCTCAGGGGACCCCCTGCTCTCGCACACTATTATTAAAATGCACATTAATGCAGCTTCATTACCATAGCGGATAGCCACTACGGTAATGAATTATTGTTTATTTTATGTGTGTTTTAATACTAGTGTAGATGTGCAGGGGATCTCCTGAGCTGAACTGCATTGGTTTCAGGTCCGAGGACCCCCTACTTCAGGAGATACAGGCCCCTTTATGGGGTCTAGTACAGAACTGATTTACTAAAAAAAACACATGTAGGATATTGCTTGGTCTGCAGCTTTAAGTGTAGTTGTGATTGTTGTGGTAATAGTATGGCTTGTATCCATTCTGTCTGAATGATTCAGTCAGTGTTGTGAGGTATCTGTTTCTGTCTTTAGTGTCAGAGCATATGCTGTGATATCTTATAGCCTGGCTGTGCATGATGACTCGTTTTGTATGAGTGGGATGGAAGCTGGCCTTACGGAGGAACCCATATCTGTCTGTGGGTTTCTGGGATACAGATGTGTGTAGTTTGCCATTCTTCAATGTTATTGTTGTATCTACAAAGTTCACTAGGTTTGCTGAATA
This sequence comes from Ascaphus truei, assembly GCF_040206685.1. Taxonomy (NCBI): domain Eukaryota; kingdom Metazoa; phylum Chordata; class Amphibia; order Anura; family Ascaphidae; genus Ascaphus; species Ascaphus truei. Next base: position 200,459,046 of record NC_134483.1, on the reverse strand, counting down.
ATCTATTTTCAGCTTAATTGATGGGTGGAATTAATTAAAGTGCTAATAAAATTGTTTGAGATTTTCTTTGCCATCTGTCCATAGTATAAACAGATCATCAATGTATCTGTAATATTTGTAATATTGGCCATAGAAAGATTGGTATAGTGCGGTGCCATTCTGGTGCACATTGCAGTCCCCATTAGTTGTAGATAAATGTCCTTGCTGAAGCTGAAGTAGTTGTGTGTGAGGATGTTTTCTCTCAGAGATGTTGCAAGGAATTGCAAGCATGCCTCAGTGCCATCCTTGAGCAGGATGTTACTGTACAAGGATTCTACATCCATTGTAACTAGTAGTGTGTTGGATGGAAGCTGTTTGATATTACGGTATGGCCCTTCTGTAGGTCCTAACACTGCTGCACCTGCAAAAAACTCTCATAACTTCTCTAATGTAGGGAGAACTGTCTTAATAGACTGGTAATTTGCAGGTGATTAGCAAGAACTTAAATAGATCTACAGATAAGTATTAACTATATATAATATGTCATGTTAGATGTAGCACTAGGCATTTCTGTCTTGTTCTATGCATGAGGTCACAATCCTAGTAACACTCTTTTTGACAAATATATATGACGGTGTATTTAGGTTCTGAGCTTACAGGCGCTGTGTGAGTCATGATATAGTTAAATACGTAGCTGTCTTTCTTCTTATAAGTTAGGGTCATTTAGTCAAATTCTTTGGCCAAAGTATTTTTAAGCCTGTAACTATGCCAAAACAGTAGCGTAACCAGGGGGTAAGAGGGTGCAAGGGTGCATTTGCACCGCCTAAGAATTGGTAGTGCACTGATAGAGGCCACACACATGTCCCCACAGCAATGAACTGATTGCCAGATGAGCAAGCAGGGCCTCTGTAATAGAGCAGCCCTCCTCATCGGCGTCATGTGACATGGCGTCTTCATGGACATGCGTTGACATGACAACAAGCCATCACGTGATGCAGTGACGTCGCATGGTGACGCATTGCCAAGGTCTCACATTTTTACAGGTCCTAATAACTACATATACAGTATATAGTTCTCTCAGCTAGGTTTATACAGCTGTCACAACACAAATGCAAAGTACAACTACAATTTTTCACTGGCACTGCATAATAGAGAATGTATCCCAGGTATTTCTGCATTTTTTAAATGGAACTTTTACATTTGCTAAACATTTTACTGAATTAAACAATACAATTTAGTTTGTGCAAAACCACCAGTTAATTTACCAGCTTTCATGAAGATTTTTTTTTTTTTTTTACGACCTGTAAACGTTCTCTTTACCTCTCTGATGGAGGAAGAAGCCTTAATAGACTGGTCATTCACAGGTGCATCCCAAGACCTGCTATTTAAACATGGGCTGGGGCAACTTAACATCAGGGACGAGGGGTCACAACCTAAATATCATTGTGTGCCAATTTAAATTTACAAACACACACAACCTCCACAGGCTCAGAACCCAAACCCAAATATACAAATATATTTGTGCCAAAAGGAGTGCTACTGGGTAAAAAGAAAGTTTGCAAATGGTGTTAGGATCTGTAAAAAGGGCATGCCTTGACATCGTTAAAGGGTTAAAAATACTTTGGCCAAAGAATTTGACAAATGACCCTTACTTATGAAACGAAAAACAGATCAGTATTTAATTATATTATATTCTTTGTCATACTAGATGTAGCATTGGGACATTTTTGGTCTTTTGCAGCTTTTATATTCTTAGATTTCGCTGTAAATATGCACTTATATTAGTTTCATGTCGATTTAAAAGAAATATAATTTGAAGTTTTACATTCAACAAGCATATTACCCGTCGCACCAGGATGAGTAATTATATATTCATCATAGACCTAGGCTTCATACTTGTTACATTAGCAACTAACTCGCATTTTTGCCTTAGAGGCTCCTCAAGACATTTTTCCTGTATATAGTGGAAGTTTCCACAAATACGCCCATAAGGACTATTTTAGTGCTGCTTTTCATCATCCCCCTATATTTGTCCACAGCTCCACATTCTACATTTATTTTCAGTATCTCTAGTTATTATATTTTATATATGTAATAAATCTGTATTGTAATTGGTAATGAGTACATACAGTATACCTTAGGTCTTTAATCACCTACGCTTTAGGTGGTGCTTTGTTTGTTATTAGGTAGATCTTCAGTCCGTCATCTGTGATTGTTAAAAATACTTATTTGCACTTAAATTGATAATAATCATGGATGTTTATTATCATGCGTATCTAAATTGGAATCTTTTAGATATAATATATGCACAGAGATATATTGTTAGTCCTTTTAAAACATTGGAGATTTAAAAAGAAACATACTTTTTTTTGTTTTGTTTTGTTATTTAAATTATGCAACGAATTATATTTTCTTTTGAATTCTCTGCCAGATTGTAAACAATAAATCATTTTGAAATTAAATAACTTTGGTTTATGAATTCAGAAATCATTGGTAGGCAAATACCTACCCAGAATGTTGGTACAAAACTCTGGTAGCTTCAGGTAGCTGGTTAATTTATCATTATCTTTTTTTAGTGGGTGTGTCAGGTCTCAAAAAAAAAAAATTGTTGTTGCAAGTTTAATACATTTGTCTTTAGTGGTGACGTGATCGTTGTTATTGGCCACGTTCATATATGTGCATTAAACAGATATTTTACATTACATACTGTACAAATGAAATTAAGATTTTATTGTTGCACTTAATGATGGGAGAAGTACATTTTATATGTTATAAAAAACCCAGACTGGCTTAAAAACCCCATCCTAAACACCCAAACAGGGCCAATAATGTGTGTCACATTTATATATATTAAGTCTGTGCTTTTGTGCGGAAATAATTATGGGTGTACCATCACACATTTAAATCCCCATTTTAAATACTCATAAATGTTGATTCGCATATAGGCCCATGCTAGATCTTGGCAATTTTGCTGCAAATTTTTTTATTGTAGTTTTGGATGAAAACATGCAATCCCCTTTTTTTTATTTGTTGCCCCGATAAATTGTTGTTGCACATGCAGCATATCTATGTTATTTGGCTTCATTTCTTGGCCCCAAATGGTTTCCACATAAACTTCATCCATTGCCTTTCCAACCTTCTACTTGATAATTTATTTTTGGCAATCACAATATTATATTTTTCCACATTTTACATTACAATTTCTATGTGTTATTACTGCCTTTTTAAAATCATGACTACTATTGCTACATATACATTACTTTCAAATGTTAAATGTAATCTATGTTTGCAATGACCAAATAGCTTTATAGATGCAACTGAAAATGCTACAAATAACAAACAGTAGTGTTAACATAAAATACTAAATTCTCTCAGCAACAACAACACAAATGTAATGTATAGCAACAATTTATCACTGCATAATAGAGAATGTATCCAATAAATGTTTTAAGTGAAACTTCTTTAGCGGTGTGAATGTAATTGATTGGAGATGAAAGTCAGTGGTGACGGAAGTGACATCACTGCTGGCAGAAGAGCCTGTCAGTGTTGCCAGCTTCCACCAGTAGGAGTCACCGCTGGACGGACGGACAATCACACGACACACACACCCACCTCTCACCGAGATCTGTGCGCTGTGTCCCCGCAGCTCCTCCGGGGGGAGCAGAGAGGGAGGGGGGCTGCTCCGGTCCGGGAATGGGAAGGAAGGGGGGTTTGAGAGCGCCATATCCCCCGCAGCCCTGCATCCCCAGCAGCACTGCATCCCTGCAGCACCGCCAGAGGGCTGGGGGGGAAGAGCGCTGAGCGTGCCATTGCTCAAATGGAGGGAGGGGGCGACTGTGCTGAGCATGCCGTGTCCCATGTCCACATAGATGGAGCGAGGGGGGAGAGCGCTGAGTGGTCCGTGTCTCCGTAGATCTGAGAGTGCTGGGGGGTGGAGGGTGTGGGGGGAGCGCTGAGCATGGTGTCCTCGGAGGGGGAGGGAGCGCATGGAGAGTCTGCAGGATATGCATAGCACATTCTCCGCCCCAGTGCCACACTGACACACACAGTGATACACACACACATGCTGACTGAGTGACATACACTGACTGATGCGCGCACACAAACACTGACTGATGCATACGCACACAAACACACACTGACTGGCGCATACTCACACACTGACCATTGCGCGCGCACACACACACACACACTGATTGGCGTACGCACACTGACTGGCGCACACACACACACTGACTGATGCGCCCACACGCACCCACTGACTGATGCGCCCACACACACACACACTGACTGACGCGCGCACACACACACACTGACCGGTGCACACACACACTGACTGGTACGCACACACACTGACTGGCACGCAAACACACACGCTGACTGGCACGCACACACACACACTGGCGCACACACACACACACTAACAGGTGCGCCCACACCCACACATTGACTGATGCGCGCACACACACACAAACACCCTGACTGGCACACACACACACTGACTGGCGCACAAACACACACACACTGACTGGCGCACAAACACACTTGCTGGTGCGCACACACACACACTGGCTGGCGCGCACACACACACATATACACTGACTGGTGCGCACACCCATACACTGACTGATGCGCGCACACACACCCACACACACTGACTTACGTGCGCACACACACACACACACACTGACCGGTGCGCACACACACTGACTGGCGCGCACACACACACACACACACACACACACACACACACACACCCACACACACACACACATACACACACACACTGACTGGCGCACACACCCACACACTAACTGGTGCGCCCACACCCACACACTGACTGATGCACGCACACACACACAAACACCCTGACTGGCACGCACACACACACACACTGACTGACGCATGCACGCATGCACACACACACACTGACTGGCGTGCACACACACTGACTGGTGCACAAACACACACACTGACTGGCGCACAAACACACTTACTGGTGCGCACACACACACACTGGCTGGCGCACACACTGACTGGTGCGCACACACACTGACTGGCACACAAACACATACTAACTGGTGTGCACACACACACACACTGGCTGGCGCGCACACACACTGACTGGTGCGCATACACACTGACTGGCACGCAAACACACACTAACTGGTGCGCACACACTGACTGGCGTGCACACACACACTGACTGGTGCGCACACACTCACGCTGACTGATGTGCCCACACAAACACCCCATGCACCCCACACACACACACACTGACTGGCGCATGCACACACACACACACTGACTGGTGCGCACACACACACACACTGACTGGTGCGCACACACTCACACTGACTGATGTGCCCACACAAACACTGACTGATGCGCCCACACACACACACACACACACTGACTGGTGCGCACACACACACAAACTGACTGACGCGCACACACACATACACGCTGACTGGCAAACACACACTGACTTATGCGTGCACACACAAACACACACACTGACTGACGCGCACACACCCTGACTGACGCGCGGGCTCACACACTGACTGACGCGCGCACACAGTAACGCACACACACAATAGAAATTCACACTTTCTTTAAATATAGAAGTGCAAATAGATAAAACAAGTGTTCTAAGTCAAAATTCTTTGCGTTTTGGCACAGAAATTGTGTTTTGATTTTTAATTAAAAACATCACCATCACAAATACAATTTCTATGACAAAACAGTGACAAAGGATAAAGAAGTTTCACTTAAAATGCGTGTGCTCGGCACACACACACTTTTTTTTAAATGGAAATTTTACATTTGCTAAACATTTTACTTAATTTATCAATACAATTTAGTTTGTGGAAAACCACCAGTTAATTTACTAGCTTTCATGAAGATTTTTTTTTTATGGAGTTGGATGATAGATAATACAGTACTCAATAAGATAGTAATCATGAGAGAGGTAGTAATAGTAAATGGGACAATTATGTTTGCAGCAGCAGCTGCACCTGAACAGTCAGGATTAGAAATGTGGGCATTTTTCCCCCAAGTTCACAAATCATGCTAAATTTGCCCTTTTTTACCAAAAGTAAAATATGCACAGTTTTAAAAGTTCGCTCTCATTATCGCTCGGTATTGCATTACTGCTGACACAATGTTTAACGTGAGATTTACCACTGCCCCACTCAAACAACATAGTGCGATTTTGCAAATAAATCTCACAGTAACAGGAGCGGCAACATCTGCTACATCTGTATAAGAAAACTGTATTTTAGTGTTAGAGGTTAACGCCACCTTAAGTCTGTTTTCAATAACACATGACATAGTCATACTTTGATACATTCCATGAGGATAATGTATCAAAGCAAAGAAAAATGTGTTTTAATGCAACTGCCTCATATATACGAAGCTTGTTTGGGAAGCTTAGTACCACCTGGCGCAGATTGTTGTGCAGAGAGGTTAACGTCACCTCAGACCTGGCAGACCTTTTTGTGCGTATACAAGTGAAAAAAAATGTAAAAAATAGGAGAAAAACACGAGACCTCTCATTACAATACAATAGGTGCACCAATGAACTCCTCTTACAGCATATCCACAATCCCCAAACCGCAAACTGGAGCATAAAGGCCACATTTGGAAAATGTCCCTCTTTGCCTCCTTTTTGTTCAAAACTTGTCTTTATATATAGTGTAACAGGCAAGTGAGGTCTGTGTGATGATTATGATGAAATCAGAGTTTTTTTCATTCCATGGCAATGTTTAAAGTGTGACGTACAGGCTACATTTGAGAGTGTGCAATACTTTTTATTAACTTTGGAGGATTCCTAAGCATCTCAGCAATAGCAATAAGGGAGTTAGTATATTGCACGAATGCTGCAATGGCTGATGACTACGCGTCCATCGTACGAGGCGTGAGAATATGACATTTCAAATAAGTGACACTTTGCAGAATATTATACATGATGTTACAAATTCATCTGCTGCCATTTTGTCGATATCACCTTCCAGGGAGCAATCCGATTCAGCAAAGTAAAGGTTTCAGATTTTCCAAATGCAGAAGCTAAGGTGTGCATTTGGGTGAAACACCACTTGCCAACAGAATCAGTTTAGTACTCACTCTAAAAATTGTTTTCTTTTTAAAAATCATTCTTTCCTATTTAGAGCCAATGGTGTGTATGTAGCATGTGTAGCCCTGCTTCCTATCAAACGCAGACCACTACCATGTGCTATATAACCTGTAGGTTCACAGGGCCTAAGCCTCTGCCACAGAGAGCCTGGGGTGCTCACAATACCTATGCCTTGGTATAGCGCCTCCACCTGCGATAGCTTCCGCCCTCGGGGAACTGGGTCTTCGCAGGAACTTATGTACATGAACACACACACGCACAGCAATACCGTAACCAAGATGTTTTACTTATGCAACCAATAACGTAATCACAAGTACCCCTCTCTAGAGGAGACACTACTACCAGCGTCCTTGGAACGCTCACTTTCCCTCTCCCTCCACCGGGTGATCCCACCCCGTGTTCAGCTCTCCCTTGGAGTACGTTCTCCACCCCCCCCTTCAAGTGAGTCAGTGAGTGTATAAGTGTGTGACTGCGCAGCCACCGTGTCCCGGAGTGAGAATGGTACCGTTGGTGCACTTGACTTTTACCTGCCGGGTACTCCTGTACCCGGTTCTGCAACTATCTTCACAAAGGATCGGCGAGGGCGTAGATGACGTCACCCATAGATGTCCGGGGTGATCCCACCCAGACACGCTGCGACATAGTGGCGGGGCCTGTCCCAGGCCTCCCGCGGATATAGGACTGTCCTAGTATGACTTGTAGCACAGTAAGGGGATCCGGAACCTGACTATGGCCAGTCCCTAGCTCAGCTGCACGCTACGGGGGCTCAGGGTCTAACTGGGCCTGGGGCATGCGACCTAGGTAGGGGCGGCAGGCTCCCTACACCGGAGCTCCTTCTCCTTCCTCCGTCAGCTAGCTCTGAACCCTCGTGTGCCCCTTCACTTCCTTTTCCTCCTTCCTCCCGTACCTGATTGGTTCTGACGCGTCATGGGGGAAACGTGGGGGCTGCTGGGACCCTAGTCCCCTAACTCCCCTCCTCCCCTAGCTCTCCTCCTTCGCGGGCTTTTTGTCCATGCCTTGCGCATGTACAACCTCCAGCCGGACCAGTTCTACGCTGGCGCCAACCTAACATGGCGGCTCCCTCTTGCGCGGAACCTCCGTTATCGGAGCGTTCCCTAGGTGCACCTCCCCTTAATCCAATTGGGGAAAAACGGGGTCCTGGCTACACATGTAAAATCTGCAAGCACAGAGATTCATGTTAGCTTTGTGACAGAGCTGGAAAAAGTTCTAGGCGCCTGGTTGCTGCGGACACCCGAGTTGTATCAGCGCTGTTCCCCTCTCTTGCCTTATTCCCAGGGGGGACAGTGCGGCAGGGGTGGGCTGCCAGGGGGGGCAAAAGGGAAAATTGTCCCATAGGCTGTTCGGAATTGAAAATATCGGGCCGGTGGAGAGGATGAGAGAAGGATCTCTGTGCAGCAGCTCACCGACTCCGGCCATGAGGTGGCGCTGTAGAGCTCAGTTCGTAGTTCCTCCGCCGGCTGGCTCCTCTCCTGTACAATACACGTGTGTATAAATATGGACTGAAGAAAGAAATTGTATTCAAGAGAATTGGAGGTAGTACAACACTACTGTAATCTGCCTTTATCACAATTTTGACTTAATAAAAGCAAAGTACAGTTAATACGAGGTATGGGAAGTTATATTTAGGGAGAATTTTATTACTGAATACTATTTTTTTGCCTCTTAAGACCTACATCAGTAAAAAATATTAAGAATAGTTTCATAACCATTTATGCATTACAGGTAGCAGTTTATAACTTTAGGAGAAAAGTTTTAGCACTTATATCGTATTACTATTTCTACATTTTGTGCAATTTCATATAACCTTTTATAGCCATGTGTTAAAATTAAGCATTTCCCTATAGAATGTATAATTTTCAAGCACATTACCTACAGTTATTCTTAAAGAAAATCAATGACACATGTATTTGCCATGTGTGTAGTGCTCGTCTGTAAATCAAAGAACAACACAGTACTGCATGTCTTTTTCATCAGTTGGGGAACATTTGTCTTTGGCTAGCCACAAACCTAGCACAGCTCGTTCATATTTATATTGCACATAGTGGTTTTAAGCGTCTGATAAAGTGACTGAAAATATGGTAAAATAGCAGAGATATACATTAGGCAGAAATCTGCACACATTCTTAAAACAATATGCATCAAAAGTAGAGATGTGCAAACTTTTTGTCCAAACGTTTTCCACGAAAATCAAAACTTTTAAAGTTAATCAAGGGATATTCTGCATACCCTGAACAAGAGGGGAGACCAATATTTCCTTCAACATGATCAATTTAACCCAAAAGTTTTTAGTTTCAAATGATTTTAGCAAGTTTTATATGAGCGAAATAGATGCAGCAAATTTGTCAATTTTACTAATTGCTAATTAAAAGTATTTTGAGATCAGAACAGCTCGTTTTGTACTTTAACTCTGTGTTATATGACCTGAGCAATGCCATTTTAAGTTACACTACTGTACCATACAGTATGTGTGCAATTTATTTTGCTAGGATAACCTCCCATCAGCTGTTGCTAGGTGGCAAACCTCCTGGAGAACAAAACATAGTTTGCAGGAGTCTATGATCTGCAAACTTCCTTGGTTCTAGGGAATAGGATTGCCATCCCGCACACTCTTGCTAGCCTGAAGGTTGCAATTATTTCTTAAACAAACCAGATATGTTTTGTGTCTTTATTCAAGCTTTGAACCGAGGCCTCAAAAAGGATCGTCCAGCGGCTCCTAGAGAAGACACAAATAGATGGTCGAACAGACAATATTGGACATATTATAAGGCATCCTAAAATTCTATAAAGACACACCTCAGAGACCAGAAAAAGCCTCCAGAGTCCAGGACACAACATTTTCTTTTAAAACCCAGTTCCTCATTACACCCATTAACGAGCTAGAAGCATTTAAAAATGGAACGTATCGTATTATAGGTTAAGTAGATAATAAGATTGGTGTTTACTTTATATCACTAGGGTGACACAAAGTATTGTCACAATTTCATCAAGCTTTCGTAAAAATCTGCCTCCGGGGGCATGTGCATGACTTGTGAGCTGTGCACACGCACGTCTGGTCAGATGACAGGCGGCTGTGATTAGTACATCTCCTTACCTGCAGCTGCCTTTTTTTGGAGGTTTGTAAGCCACCTGCTTTTGTTAAATGGCAAGTTTACTGGGACGAGAGAGAGAGTGAGAGAGAGGGAGAGACAGAGAGACAGAGAGGCAGACAGACAGACAGATAGACAAGCTAGACATTTCCTCTCACTTTCTCTCTCTTGCTCATGTGCCTCCATTTCTCCTGGGCTTGGTCAGGCAACTTTTTTTTTTCAGCCCAGCTTTTCAGTTGTGCAATTGGCATGACTTAGAAGAGCATTGATGCTGCTCACGATATCTTGCCATATTTTACCTTTGTCCACAGTGGGGGTGCGATAGCATTGTTCTCCAAACAGTTTGGATTAGTTCTCCAAAATGGCATTGATTAGAATCTCAATCTCCTTCTTCGTGAACCTAATCATGCTGCTTGTCCAGTCATGTTGGGTGCTAATGTTATATCTTGTATTTGAAAGGAGCACTCACATGTATCCAGGTAGTCAACTGCCACGGGTGCTCAGACTGCCACAGCAAGCAGCATACAATCAGCAAAAATATTAATAGCTGGCCCTCTAGAGGACATTGACAAATGTCCTAATAGGGGCCGAAACATTGATCTGATTACCTAATAAATTCTTTCATTTTTCACCAAGTCCCCTGGAGTTCCGGCTATTAATGTTTTCTTGGTTAATGATATGATACATTTCTAGTTATACCTGTTTTGAAAATGCTATATTGTATTGAATTGTCACGCTGTGCAGCCCATAGACCAGGCCAGTCCCCTGTACTGAGGTGGGATGTTGAATATACACACCGACAGCAGAGGGAGCGGGTCCGGGATGTGGTTGTAGCGTGGCCAGGCCTTGGTTAAGATTTAGAATAGTCGTTGTACTTGCCGAGTTCAGGAGTATAGAGAGTTCCGTAGTTAAATCCGTTTCCGTGTCCAAGGGTCTGAGAGGTAAGAATCGTGATGGGTAAGCTGAAGTCGGGAGCCAGAGGGGTAAGTCCGACAAGCCGGTTCAAATCTGTAGGAGAAAAGACAAACAGGAGCACGACACAGTTTCCAGGCTACACAGGAAGCAAGGAGCTATGCAGAGCAAGGAAGTGAAGTCACAGCCAGATATTTAAAGCGACAGTGACCAATCCGGACGAGGGGCATGGCGGAGACGTGTCGAGGAGTTGCTCGTGAGTGGCTGAGAGACCAGGAAATAGTAGAGCCCAGCTGAGGGTCTGTAACACCAGTGCCAGAATCCAAGATGGCGACGGCAGAGTTCAAGGTATGCACTGGGCGGCGGCATGGGTAACGACGGGGGGCAGGGGCAGCAGCCGCTGCAGTATTGGTAGTGGGTAAGGAGGGGTCACGCCGCAAGGGACGTGGCCCCTGATTCCTTACATGAATAAACTAAACTACAGGCACAATATGTATACTTTTCTATAGTTGGGTACTTTTAGTTAATGCGTATGTGCAATCAGTTTTCTTAACGGACATGCGTGATACATTTCTCAGTGTGCATGTTTGTCTGGTTCGATAATGCATTTGTTTAGCATAGATACGTGCTAACGCTTTGTAACATGATGTTAAGTTTATTCTAATGAGATGTGGAATGGCAGTTTTTTGTTATTGCATATAATTAGCTTTGTGGATATGCGTTAACCTCAGAGAAAATAATGTCTGTTTCTGATTTAGGTAACATGTTATCAGCCTTAATTTAACAGAGGTTTGTGTATCTAGCCATAAGATAAGTTCAGGTGGGTTCGAGGAAGTTTCTTTGGGGAATTTGGTGGGCAGAAAGATTTGTCCCATAAGGCATGTGGAGGATTATCTTCAGCACAGATGCAAGTGTGGGGGCTGTTCCTGGGCCACAAGGATGGCAGGCCATTGTTTTGCTTTCAGTTCTCAGGGGTTTTGCTGAGTTGCTTAGCTATCAACCATGTGGACCAAAGGGGTTACCATAGTGGGTTGTTTCAGGTACATAGGGTTCATCTTTAGGATATTGTGAATTCCATCTTTCATTTAGCTTTGCAGGTTAGTCTTGTTGGAGGCAGTTTGGTTGGTGGTGTCTTTCAAGGTCAATTTAAGGTCTATTGAATGATAGCAGATAGAGTGCAACATGATGTTAGGACTTGCCCTGTCTTGGCTCCTTTATTTGGAGGTGAGTTGGACCTCCTACTTTATGTTATTTTGGAAGGTTGTGGACAACCAGTATGAAACTGACCTTGGTGGCAGTGGTGGTGTGGACATTTGGGGCCTAAGAAACATGTAAGGCCTGTCTGAACTTTCAAACAGTTAGCCAGATAGCCTATATCCTCATGCATAACAATCAGCTTATTCACTAGTTATCAATGAAACAATGCTTGTGAACCAAGAGATCTCTGTGATTGACCTTGAATGTTGGAATGCTGTTGTGTAAGTGCTTTAGTCTGCTTCAATGTTGTGTATGGGGCTCTTGGTTCCACAGGCACTCCCTCCTTCTGCATATTGGAGCAATACAATGTCCCGAAGCTTTTGGACAGGGGGTGGTTTCTCCAGTCCTTGCAGTTGTTCCAGCATTGGAGGAACAGTTGCTATACAGAGTGGAGTATGTCACCAGGAAGGACCTGCAAAACAGAACAGTTATAACAGACTTCTTATCTATTTTATAAAAACAATTATTGTGTTTCAGTTCGGTTTATTTTCTATCATTATCCTTACTTCAGAGTTACCGGTTTTCGGTTGAATCTTAACCAAAAAAAAAGATTTTTTTTACACTACTACTTTTAATGTATTATTATAATAGAAATGATTATATATTATTGTTGAACTTTTTATGTTATGATAACATTGACATTCACTCCATTAGTTATGAGAGCCTTCTTCAAACAGCAGTATTAACCCAGGTGAACTATTGACTTAATATACTGTATATACAGATGTACAAAACCCAAAATAGCTACTTGCTTCACCTATCAACACAAATGTAATTGTTTAAAGGAGTCAGGTGCACCTAAGGCATAACGTATAGTAAAAACAAAGAGAGTTTCAAGAAAGAGTCTAAACAAAAAAAGCCTGTATTGCAGTGCACTCGCCGGCCCCATGCAAAAGGGGAAAAATGATAGTATATCGGAGATGTTCGTACCTTGTACTAGGTGTATTTCTAAATAATAACAAAGAGAGCCTAGAGGAAATTGTCTCTTGCTCTCCCAAAGTGAGAAAGAGGAAAGAAAAACCGAGTTCAAGAGAATTCCTTAAAAGTGCAAATGTCCAAGGGGTAAGAAAATATATATATTATATAGTGATAGTGCTATATAGTACGACAGTGATTAATTGCCCAGGGATATGGAGAACTAAATGAAAGTGATAAAGTGTAAGATGTGTGATCACATAACTGCTTCTAAAAGTCAAAACAGGCAAAAATTTCAGTAAATAAGGTCTAAAAAGAATAAGATGTTCCATACACAGCGTGTGCTATTGAAACAATACAATGGGTCCGATTCACTAAGCTACGTTAATTAGTGCTGAAATGAGTTACATCGCTCAGGCAAAAAAGGGTGAAACCATAAGCGCTATTCACTAAGGCTGTTTGGCACGTTTTCGGCCTGCCTTGCCCAAAAGGGTCATATCGCGCGATCACCTTCTTCCCCCCCTGATATCGTGCTTAAAGTTAGATAGCACGATAACTATTATAAACAAAGCAGCCTGTAAGAACTGCATGGAGATGCTGCGTCTCAATTCACGGTTCTTACAGGCGATCATGCTGTACAAATATGATTTTTAATACTAGTGTACATGAGCAGGGGGTCTCCTGAGCTGAACCGCATTGGTTTCAGGTCCGGGGACCCACTACTTCAGGAGATATAGGCCCCGTTATGGGGTGCCGGTATCCCCTGCAGAATGTAAATGTCCCGGTCACGTGACGGGGGAGCTTTACAAGTGCAGGGGATACCGGCACCCCATAACGGGGCATATATCTCCTGAAGTAGGGGGTCCCCAGACCTGAAACCAATGCGGTTCAGCTCAGGAGACCCCCTGCACATCTACATTAGTATTAAAACACCAATACCAATAAATAATAATTCATTACCGTAGCGGATATCCACTATGGTAATGAAGCTGCATTAGAGTACATTTTAATAATAGTGTGCGGGAGCAGGGCGTCCCCTGAGCTGAACCGCATTGATTAATGGCTCAGGGACCCCCTGCTTCCTGAGTTACAGGCCCCAGTATGGGGCATCGGTGCCAGTGTCGGCGCCATCTTTATAGTGTCCAAGACGCGACGTGGGCTCTATAAAGATGGCGACGACACTGGCATCCGATGCCCCTTACCGGGGCCTGTAACTCGGGAAGCAGGGGGTCCCTGAGCCACAAATCAATGCGGTTCAGCTCAGGGGATGCCCTGCTCCCGCACACTATTATTAAAATGTACTCTAATGCAGCTTCATTACCATAGCGGCTATCCGCTAAGGCAATGAAGGGGTTAAGGCATAATAGCATGTTTATTGGGGACAATTGCCCCCAATAAACATTGCTATATACAACACACCCCCCCCCCCCGCCCCCTAACACATACACACTACAGTAATGGGCAAAATTACTATTATCCACATATGGATAATAATGCATTTGCCCATTAAATATAGGTGAAAGAATAGGAAAATAATCTCCTATGCAATGCTAACAAGGAACGTCCATGTAGAGATTTATGACACAATTGTTTTTCTAAAAACACACAGCATATTTGAATTCAGACCTTCCATGTCACTTGTAACCCTTGAAAGCCATTCTATGTGGACTCCCACTAACCTGTGAAGACAGGTATATTTTGTATGGGTGTCGCTGGCTGGAGGTACAATAGTGCAATAAAGGATCATATATATATGGATCATTATTATAAAGAAGTATTACATATGATTGATACATTATATGAGAAGACATAGGGCCTCATGCAGAGAGCAGAGCTATTTCAAAACTCGCCATTTTTTGGGGAAAGTCGCGCAGAAAACTGGCGAAAATGGCGAGTAACGGAAAACGCGCCATTTTTTTTTTTCGTTTTCAAAATCTCACCGCGCAGCTGGCGAGAACCTACATCTCGCCAGTTTTAAAAATATCCTAATGCAGACAGCCGCGAACGGCATCTAGCGGCTGTTCGCGCCAAGAAAATGGCGCGATTTGCTACTATTTGCCTCGCCAAGAAAAGTTACAATTCTTCCTGCCTTCAGTGTAATCTGTTTAAAGCCCCCTCCCCCCTAATGTGTGTTTCTGTAAAATCTCTCTCCCTTCAGTGTAATCTGTTTAACAGAAACATTAGGGGGGAGGGGGCTTTAGGCCTTTACATCTCTCTCCCTTCAGTGTAATCTGTTTAACAGAAACATTAGGGGGGAGGGGGCTTTAGGCCTTTACATCTCTCTGCCTTCAGTGTAATCTGTTTAACAGAAACATTAGGGGGGAGGGGGCTTTAAACAGATTACACTGAAGGCAGGGAGATACAGGGAATGTACTGTATTGTTCATCATGTACATTGCAATGCTGTGTATAATGTATAAGGTTTTTTTTACAATTAGATAGATGTAATCCTTGGTATTGTAAGGGTTAGCTTTGGTTTTAAATTGTGTTTTCTGGTTGGTACTTACAGTATATATTGATTTTTGTTTACTTGATTGGTTAAAATAGTTGACTTGTTTGGAAGTGTTTGTATTTACTGGTAGAGTAGCTTGCAATTATATTGTTAACATTCATTTGCAAAATGTATATGGTGCATAGATTTTATGCATCATTTATACAATGTAAATGCAATGTACTGTGTGGATTGGAATGTTATGTTTTATATTGTAAAATCAGTAAGGATTATTAAATGGATTATTATTATTGTCTGTATAGAGAAGCGTTATCTGTAGGACAGTATGATTTTGATAACCATTCTACATGTATTTGTATATTGGTTTATCATGTGTGTATATATACTGTATACTGTATATATATATATATATATATATATATATATATATATATATATATATATATACATATATATATATATATATATATATATATGTGTATACAGTGTATATATATACACAGTATATACTGTATATGTATAGGGATTGTTATTATATATATACTGTATATATATCCAGTATATATATACAGTATATATTTATTTCTCTTCATGTATTTATTTATTTATTTAGATTTATTTATTAATTGTGGGGCTGCTGTGCGTGAATTTGTTTTATTGGGGGTGAGGGGGGTGTTTGGCCCTTGGTGTGAGTTTAGGACTTGCAGCAGCAGCACAATGAATAAATAAATCTAAATAAATAAATGAATATAAATAAATACATTTAAAATACATTTTTATTGATAGTGTAGATGTGCAGAGGGTCTCCAGAGCAGAACTGCACTGGTTTCAGGTCTGGGGACCCCCTGCTCCCCGAGATACAGGCCCCTTTAGGGGGTGCCGGTATCCCTCTGCTCTGTTTGGTTTACAGGCCACGATCACGTGGTCGGGCCCTTTAAACCAAGCAGAGGGATACCGGCACCCCTTAAAGGGAGCTGTATCTCGGGGAGCAGGGTGTCCCCAGACCTGAAACCAATGCGGTTCAGCTCCGGAGACCCCCTGCACATGTACACTATCAATAAAAATGTATTTCAAATGTATTTATTGTCATTTATTTATTTATTTATTTAGATTTATTTATTTCTTTTTTGGCGGCTGCTGTGTGTGTGTATTTTTTTATTGTGGGTAGCGGGGGTGGGTGAATGGGGTATTAGCCCCAACGGTGCTTGTTTAGGGCTTGCGGGGGGGTAACGGGAGGGCTTAACCCCTTCATGACCGTAGCGGTATTAACTGCTACGGTCGTGAAGGGGTTAAGTGCACCCGCAACCCCCCCGCAAGTCCTAAACTCACACCAAGGGCCAAATACCCCCCTCACCCATCCCCACTACACACAATAAAGCGGGCACGGTGGGTTAACCCCTTCATTGCCTTAGCGGCTATCCGCTATGGTAATGAAGCAGCATTTCTGTATTTTTAATAATATTGAGCAGGAGCAGCTGGAGTCCCTGAGCATTAATTTCTGGCTCAGGGAACCCCCTGCTCACTGTACAATATTATTAAAATACAGAAATGCTGCTTTTTTACCATAGCGCATAGCCGCTAAGGTAAAGAACGAGTGTTTATTTATACTGTATACTGTATGTGATTTATTGATACTGTACATGTGCAGAGGGTCTCCAGAGCAGAACCGCACTGGTTTCAGGTCTGGGGACCCCCTGCTCCCCGAGATACAGGCCCCTTTAGGGGGTGCCGGTATCCCTCTGCTCTGCTTGGTTTACAGGCCGCGATCACGTGATCGGGACCTTTAAACCAAGCAGAGGGATACCGACACCTCATAAAGGGGGCTGTATCTCGGGGAGCAGGGGGTCCCCAG
This sequence comes from Ascaphus truei, assembly GCF_040206685.1. Taxonomy (NCBI): domain Eukaryota; kingdom Metazoa; phylum Chordata; class Amphibia; order Anura; family Ascaphidae; genus Ascaphus; species Ascaphus truei. The sequence continues at coordinate 200,441,438 of NC_134483.1, read as the reverse complement.
ACCTGAAACCAACGTGGTTCAGCTCCGGAGACCCCCTGCACATGTACACTATCAATAAAAATGTATTTAAAATAATTTTTAATGTGCCGATGTTTGCGCAGAGAGAGAGCAGCGGATCTCTCTCTGCTGCAAACACATCTCGCCCCCGCCGCCCATTCAGTAGTATCATTTATGTATGTGCATATACAGTTCTGTATGTGTACAGTACTGTATGTTAGGGCTTATAGGGGTTGTTGTTATACAGTATATATATATACAGTATATATACTGCATTACAATTCATTATAGGGGACGGCTTCAAAGATAACAGCTCGCAAGCGCCCCCATGTGTATTTACATGGCATTGCAGTATTGCAACCAGCCGGAATAAAATGCTTAAATCCCTGCCTGGAAAATAACGCAATACAATCCGGCAGAAAATGATCAGAAACCTGAATACACCCGGGTATACCCGAATTCGCGGGACTAGCCGAGCGAGAATAAAGTGTGTCGGTACTGTACATATCTTTTTTTTTTCTTTTTCCTCTCTCTACACTGTTTTAGCCATTGAATCCTTTATATATCAGTATTGCTTGACTTGAAGAAGAGAGGATAACTGTCGAATGCTTGTCCTATGACATAAATTATTAGTCCAATAAAAAGGTATCACCTAATACTGAAGAACTAATTTATTCTGCACTATATACACATACATACATATATATATATATATATATATATATATATATATATATATATATATATATATATATATATATATATATATACTGTATATGCATGATTAATCGATATACAAATAAATGGTAAAGGATATACTGTACATGCCGAAATACAAATCTCTCCCAATATCAAACAGCACCAAGCAAAATCAATATCTAAGAAATGCAAATAAAAACACTCAATTTGACAAAATGTACATGATACAATTAATCTGTGCATCATGTATACTATGCCAACCAAATCAAATACAGTATCCAAACAAGATACAAATACAATCATTAAAGAAAAACAAAGCATCTCAAAACAATTAAATTACAATCAATTAATCCAATCTCCAATCAATTACAATCCATATCAATTACACACTTCAAATCCTAAAAACAAAACATTGTAAAAAATAATCTATGTCAAAGTAACCACACACTAAATCTAGCTTCCAAAAATAAGCCAATGAAATAATCTATAGCAAACAGCCTTTAAATAAACATTTGAAAAAATGAAATGTAGATTAGAAGCACATTTTTACACAAAGAAGCAAATTACAATTCCAAAAAACATCAAAACAAGACAAGCAAACAAATTTTTATTATACCTGTATGTATGTCCATCTATAGTTTACAGACATAAATACAGGTGCAATAAAAGAGCATTAAAAACAATTGAATAACATTAAAAATCAACATACAATACAACCACTGACTTGTCCTGTACGTATGTATATCATAGTGACATACTTAAATTCAATGCAAATAAATGGACATAAAAAAAAGGACGTCATGAAAAAAATACATTTATTTTTGTTTACTTACTATTAGATGAACCACTCACCGAAATAAGGGGAACCGGAAGCTCTCGAACAAGTAATCCAACAACAGGAACCAGGTAACCATAAATAAATAAACCCTTACAATCCACAAGTGTCTGTATCTTCTTTCTTCTATTTGTAATCCATAGTGTGGGTCTTCTCTGTCTTCTTCTGTCTTCTTCCGGGTCTTCTTATCTTCATCCGCCACGCCCTGATCTTCTTTCTTCCATAGGAGGTCTTTCCTCCTCGCCGTCAAGCTTCAAAATGAGACGACATAGTCTTTTATAGGCCTATGACGTCACATTTTCGTCATATGGTTCTCAAGGTCCTGATTGGGCCGTGAAAACCATGTGATTTGGCCGGAAAAAAAAAATTGATGACGCCATTTAAAGGCAATGATGCCAGCCAATCAGAATGTATGTGCTTCAATTGTCTTTAAGATGATGTCACCCAAACAAACATGGCCGGCCTCACATGGTATGGTAGCCAATCAGAGTTGGGATTGAGTACTCCTGAGGAAGGTCCCATTCTGTAGGACCGAAACATTGGGTTTCTGGATGTATTTTTGCTATCACTAATACACTTTGATTTTCAACATTGAGTGCTGTCTCTTGTTTACCAATCCTTGGAACGGCAACGTATAAATATATATATATATGTTATGGTGCGTAAAAAAAGTGACAAATACCCTCTACAGCAAAGCAAATATGCAAATGTAAATACAACTGTATGCTCATCTGCATGTCTTAGGCAGGTCTGCAACCCCGCCTTTCCCCATTATCACCCAGCACACAGCACTTCCACTGCAGCAAGGAGGAGATATGTGCCGGTTGGTTTGTGGTCCAACCATGTGCATGGTGATTTGGTATGGAAGTCCCTGGACCAGGGGACTAGGACCTGGCCAAGATATTACAGGACAAACCACAAATGGTCAGTCGCCGAGCGGTTAACTTACGGGACCGTTTGGTTCATAGCCACTTCCATACCAAATCACCACGCACATGGTTGGACCACAAACCAAACGGCACATATACATGTGGACGTTGCAAGGCCTGCCCCTCAGTGAAAGTGACGAAAACTTTCACAGATTCAACTGGCATACACACCTTTACCATCAAAGACTTTATTAATTGTCTAACTACAGGTGTTATATACCTTATCCAGTGTGCATGTGGCAAACAATATGTTGGGGAAACTCACAGGGCTTTTAAAATTCGGATATTGGAGCATCTTGGGTCTGTACGTAATAAATTAGATACGCCTGTGGCGAGACACATCAATAATGCACATCAGGGGGATTCATCCAACTTGAAATTCATTGGAATTTCACACATACCCTGGGGCCCACGCAAGGGCAATTGGGACATTAGGTTACGGCAGCATGAATGTCGGTGGATTTACCATCTTAACACACTGGCACCTAATGGCCTCAATGAGGGTTTTATTTTTTCATCATTTCTACCCTAGGGGTTAGGGGGAACCAGGTATACAGATAGATATTTTACTCTAGTCAGTAGGAGCTGTATTGACTCTTTAGGCGGCTCCGCATAGTGTAGTTCATTCCTACACTCTCCATCCGATACCATCCCTCACCCCTTATATGCATTTATTATACATTCTATATATAATTTTTTATATATAATATATCCCACTATCCATTTTCCATCTTGGTTTTATACGCTGCGTACTATCCCACATCACACTCCACAGGGGTGTCGTTGTTATCACGTGCACACATACCTGTCTAGGGACATCCCACATCTTTTTGTCTCCTCCTTTTTCACAACATGCCCTATGATGTGCACTTTATCAATTGTTATTGTGAGCTCCATACATACGTCCACCTTGTATTTATTTATATATGTATATATATTTTGGCCCCTCTCCTGTTCCATTACCAGTCCCGAGTCTGCCCCACCCCCTCCCCCCCCCTCCCCCCCTCCCTCCCTCCCTTTCCCCATCCCTCCTCCACCTTCCCCACCTGATTCCTTTTTGTTTTGTCATTATGACAAATGTAGTGGCTATGTCCCTTCAACATTAGTAGGCATACGTCACTGGCCCCTCCTCCCGAGGCCGGCTTAAAAGGTCCCACTCTGCGACGCTACTTTACACCGACTCCTCCCCCTTGAGAAAGCGCGCGGTGACGCGTGAAACGTACGTCGGGGTACGCCGTGACGTCATCACGTTGGCGCATGTGCGGCTTGTGGTTTGAGGGACGGTAACTCCTACCTACTCGCGGAGTTCCTAGGCTGCTTTTCGGACACCAGGTTGTATGCTACATACTGGGTTTGCTATTTGCTGTTTGCTGTTGCCTATACTGTGCGGGGTTTTGCCACCGCGCACCTCGTGGTTTGGGCAATCATACTGTATTACCCCACACCAATCCACCCAAGGGATTACACTGTCTTTACCTACTCCACTTGTATACAGAGGGATAGCCTATTACAGTGTATGGAGTGGTATCTATACTTTGTTTATCCACTTCCTTTTGGCAAACATACACCCGTTGATTGCACTTCTGTGTATGCAACTTAGCAGCTGTTGATTTAGCTTTTGACTGACTACTAGCTTTATCTCTTGGTACAATATTTGACCATACCTACCGTTACCTCACACATTAGGGGATTTTATTTATGCACTGTTGTGCATTTTTATTGTGTTTCGTCGATTTTTACATAATACTATTAAAGTCTTTATTATTTTCTATTTTGAGTGAGACCTTGTAGCTTTCAATCCTATGGTATGGATTTGGCTTATATCTAGCTATCCACTATTTGACAATATACCTGATTTGTCATCTATTTTGAGTGCAACTACAGGGGGCTGTTTATAGTCTTCTGACTATATGTCTGTTTTTTGTGTGGGTCTTATTAGCAATAAGGAAAAGAAACTGCACAGACTGAGGCTAAGAATGAGATACTTTGCAGCAGCCAGCACAACAACTAATAATACAAACATTGACAGTCACCAAGAACAGGACTGCACTGTTAACCTCTCAGATTACACACCTAATCAAGCAGAGTCCTCAGTATTATCAAAGGGTCTCACATTCTGCCCTACCAAGCCTATGGACAAGATTGAGCTGTGAAGTGACCTGGAAGAATTCTTCAGAAGGCTGCGTCTTAAGGAGTTCTTCCACAACAGACACAACCAAGATTATGCCAACACGGCAGAAGGAGAGCCGCTGCACATGAGCAGGGAGAAGCAAAAATCCAACTGGATCCCACAAACTGGACGCAACCCCACATTGGACCGGTACATTGAAAGCTTCAGACACAGCGCCAAAACCACCATCCTGGACAAAGTAAGGAAACAAACATATAATCTGACACTGATGGAGAGGAGAGCCATAGAAACGCTAAAGGCCAACCACAACATAACAATAAAACCTGCAGACAAGGGAGGAGCAGTGGTCATAATGAAAACCACAGACTACCTGCGGGAAGCACACAGGCAACTCTCTGATTCAAGGTATTACACCCAACTGTAGGAGGATCCAACTAAAAAATACATGCGAGAACTCAACAGGATCATTAAAAAACTCCCGATCCGCACAAGAGAACAAATTCTGGACCTGATACCAGCTAACCCAAAACCTGGCACATACTACATGCTCCCTAAAATTCACAAAGAGGGCAACCCTGGGCGCCCTATTATCTCTGGATCTGGCACACTCACCGAGAATATTTCTGGCTGGGTGGAGGGCATTCTAAAACCACTTGTCAGGAACACACCCAGCTATATCCAGGATACCACCGACCTGCTAAACAAACTGAATGCAATTGGCCCCCTCCCAACAGGAACACTACTAGCAACCATGGATGTAGAGTCACTTTATACCAACATCCCCCACGAGGATGGGATTTCAGCCTGCAGATACTTTCTGGGACCGCAGGAGCCACTCACAGAGACAGTGACTAAATGCATCGAATTTATTCTGACCCATAACTACTTCACATTTGGAAAGGACACATACCTTCAGACAATCGGGACCGCTATGGGTACTCGGATGGCGCCACAGTATGCCAATCTGTTCTGCGCAAAACTGGAAAGTGACTTTCTGTCCACCTGTCACTTGAAACCCCTTACATACCTTCACTACATCGATGACATCCTCCTGATTTGGACCTCTGGCGAACAGGACCTCATACAGTTCTATGACAACTTCAATACTTTCCACCAGACCATCAACCTCAAACTCACCCATTCCCCGGATGAAGTACATTTCCTAGACACCACCATTACTATAAAGAACAACCAACTCTATATACTGCAGACCTACAAACAGAGCCAGCTATTTGAGGGACAACAGCTTCCACCCGACACACACCAAACATGCAACCATCTACAGTCAAGCCATACGATACAACCGGATATGCTCCGACACAGCAGACAGAGACCAGCGGATTAAAGCCTTGCGATCAGACTTTATAAACCGTGGATATAACCACAGAATTGTAGACCAGCAAATTCACAAAGCCACCAGAATACCAAGAAGTGATCTCCTTGAATACAAACAGAAGGAGACAAGCGACAGGGTACCTTTGGTGGTCACATATAACCCACACCTAGGAGCCCTACGCAAGATCGCCAGGAAACTACAACCCATCCTCCAGGAAGATACAAGACTGCAACAGGTCTTCCCTGAAGCACCCTTATTATCATACAGACAACCCCATAATCTCAAGAATATTATGGTGAGGAGTAAATTATTCAGCAGTACAACTGAATGCAGGACAAAACCATGCCAGGACCCAAGATGCAAAACCTGCGCAATGCTCTACACAGTGGACACAATACAAATACCACACAGGAATCGGGAATACAAAATCAGAGGAAGGTTCACCTGTTCTTCCAGCAATGTCGTGTACCTCATCATGTGCATGAAATGCCCAGGGGGCTGCTACTACATAGGTGAGACAGGGCAGGGGCTAAACAAGAGAATGAACCTGCATCGCCACAGCATCACACGCGGCCTTATCGTCTTAAAGGGTACTTTGCGCTCTTAAAGCCACTTAACGGAGCTTAGTGAATCGGCCCCAGAGAGTCTAATATAAACTTCAATAATGCTTTTAATAAATACCTAACAAGTGTAGTAACAACAAACAATTACAAAGTCTAAAACAGGGGGGGATGGGTGGGTGTTCTGCTAATGCTTATCTCTGCCTCTAAAAGTCAAAATGGGCAAAAATTAGGGTAGTAAGAAACAAAAAAAAAATCACAGAACTAAATAGTTCATATGCCATGAGTGTTCAATGGAAAGCAGCTAGGTATTATCGTTCAAAATATAAATATATATCACATATGTTATTGGTGATAGATAGAGATCTGCAAAATATACTGTGTATATTGCTACTACATCTCTAGTCCCACAAGTAGTGCCTAATACTATCGGTCACAGGACTATATGTAGCTGTAGTGATCACAGATAGTAGTTTCAGTGCTGTTATTACCACTGGTGGAAGGCATAAATCTATCACTAGGTTATAACAACTGACAGGTAGGTATCAGAGGACTTCCCTGATAGACTCAGGTCATCCTTGCTGCTATGTGGATGAAAATCTCCTATGGCGCTGAGGGAAGAATGGACACTGATTCTCTTGCTGCAGATCTTTTCTTTGAGCTGAAAAACCTCAGATGAAGGGAAGACAAAAGAGAAGGCAAAAAACACCGCAATAGTGTATTACCAGGGATATGCTAGTGTATACAAATTAAGAGCAATTTATTAAAACATAACAATTAAGACATAAACATATATCAAATTGGACAATTAATAGATTAATCGGATATAAAACTTCCAAGCGCTTGTGCTATGGAAGATGTGCTGCTCCGCCTTGGTAAAATTGAAATCCTACTCACCAAACATGAGTAGGACATGTGCAAGGGTTTAGGGTCTTTTCCTCCAGAAGACACCGCTCGCTGTGGGGTACGTCCGTCTATTAGTGCGGGGGGACCGGCTTCAATACTCGTGGGCTGGTTGTTCTCTTGCCGCCAGAGATCGCCCGATCGTCTCCTCCGATGACGTCACCACCTAGAATCCAAAGCTACGGTGTCCCTGAGTTGCCAAAAACCACTCCTACGCGTTTCGAAACTCCTATTGATGGGTCTCTTCGTCAGGGATGGCTGCTACATGGGATTATGCTTCTATTTATACCTCAGAATATTCAGATAGGGTAGTTGTTGTAATTGTATTTTGGGTGCACCCTAATTAGAAGTCCTTCATTATACTGTAGGAATACAATTACATCAAGTTCATTTGTATTCCAACATTTTGATGTACATAAAACAGTTTATACACAGTTAACATGAACCGTAAACTTTGATACAAATCGCATTAATATTAGACTCATTGGTGTTTAATGGATGTAGCGCAATAAAGTTTTAAAATGACTTGCTATTGATTTTATTCATGCTGTGGATCAGGGACTGATATTTATGATATAATTACGTTTTATAGACTCATTTTGAATTGATATAGTTAAAATTGGAACTATAGTATATATATATATCTGACACTATATATTCACATAGTATAAAATCCTTTGTTCTGTAGTCTCTCAGAATATGTCTCTCTAATTCAACTAAATGTACACAAGTGCTTGCTGACCATCAAGTTTCTGGTGTTAACTATATATGCATATTTGTGTGTTCATCTGCATATATTTTGTCTGTATTGTATTAATATTGATGTTCTTCATGCAAAAATCAGGGAATTATCATTTGACTCCTGTTTTGAACATCAATTCAAAATGAGTCTATAAAACGTAATTATATCATAAATATCAGTCCCTGATCCACAGCATGAATAAAATCAATAGCAAGTCATTTTAAAACTTTATTGCGCTACATCCATTAAACACCAATGAGTCTAATATTAATGCGATTTGTATCAAAGTTTACGGTTCATGTTAACTGTGTATAAACTGTTTTATGTACATCAAAATGTTGGAATACAAATGAACTTGATGTAATTGTATTCCTATAATGAAGGACTTCTAATTAGGGTGCACCCAAAAGACAATTACAACAACTACCCTATCTGAATATTCTGAGGTATAAATAGAAGCATAATCCCATGTAGCAACCATCCCTGACGAAGAGACCCATCAATAGGAGTTTCGAAACGCGTAGGAGTGGTTTTTGGCAACTCAGGGACACCGTAGCTTTGGATTCTAGGCGGTGACGTCATCAGAGGAGACGATCGGGCGATCTCTGGCGGCAAGAGAACAACCAGCCCACGAGTATTGAAGCCGGTCCCCCCGCACTAATAGACGGACGTACCCCACAGCAAGCGGTGTCTTCTGGAGGAAAAGACCCTAAACCCTTGCACATGTCCTACTCATGTTTGGTGAGTAGGATTTCAATTTTACCAAGGCGGAGCAGCACATCTTCCATAGCACAAGCGCTTGGAAGTTTTATATCCGATTAATCTATTAATTGTCCAATGTGATATATGTTTATGTCTTAATTGTTATGTTTTAATAAATTGCTCTTAATTTGTATACACTAGCATATCCCTGGTAATACACTATTGCGGTGTTTTTTGCCTTCTCTTTTGTCTTCCCTTCATCTGAGGTTTTTCAGCATAAAGAAAAGATCTGCAGCAAGAGAATCAGTGTCCATTCTTCCCTCAGCGCCATAGGAGATTTTCATCCACACAGACTCTATATCTGGTTAGGAGATACCAGATCAACCTCTCAGGCTGCTCAAGGACTACCTTAACATCTCAGTATCACAGGTTTTAATAATACTGTTTGTTGTATATTGTTTGTGTCACATACGGTTTACACTAGCGCTATTTACACTTTTTTTCCATCACCAACCTTGCTGCTAGCCTGAAGTTCCCCGCTCATCCACTGGGACTGCCGTTCCTCCTGCTGGGTGCTGTTATGAAACCTTTTCTGTACATCCCTGCACCCTTTCCTCTGTCAGCTGTCTGTCCTATTTAAATCCTCTTTTCCTGTCTATCTTTGCCTTTGTTTATTGACCCTTACTGGCCCCTTTTCCCTGTCTTGCTCTTGCTTGTTTCTTGCTTGTATTGGTTGCGTATTATTAAAGGTCCTCGCCTGTATCTGATTTGCCCCTTTTATTTTCCCAATCCCTGTCCCTGAATGCTATTCCTGATGTTGCTGCATATTCCCCTGTTCCTGTTTGCTGTTCCTGTCTTCACTGCCTGCCCTTGACCTTTTCTTGTGGCGACGTCCCTTCGCTGCTTGCCCTGGACCTCTGCTTCTGCCCTGAAGATGCCCCTTCGCTGTCTGCCCTGAACCCCTTTTTACGCCTTTACTCCTCACCTTGCTGGTCTGGCCAGAGGGATTAACCCCTTGACAGTAGGGTCCCTATTAGGCCCCAAGATCTGCTTCCCATCAAATATTACACTCATAGATAGAGGCAACAAACAGTACACAGTTAAAGAGGAACTATAATTGTTAGTCAGAGTATATACTGTATGCTACCATAGGAACATACAGATGTGGAAGATTGAAATGCATTTAAAAATTATGTCAAACTCAATAGTCAGCATAGCCACGCTGCAAATGAAACCCATGTGTAAATTTCTATTTATTAAAGGAACACTTCAAATAGGGGTCCACTTGTTCATACCACTTTGTATGACTTTAAATGTTAATCAGATCGTAATTAATAGTCAGCATATCCATGCTGCAAATAAAAGTTGTATATATGGATACAGGGCTTTACAATACTTTTAATTCCAGGCTTGAATTATTTATCAAAAGAACACTTCAAGTAAAAGTCCGCTTGTTAATACCACTTAGTATCACTTTAGAATGCATTCTAAATCAGATCTTATTCGATAGTCAGCATATCCATGCTGCAAAAATAGGAACTCGCCCTTTGATAAATAGCACAAACCTGAAATTACACAAACAGGTTTCATTTGTAGCGTTGATAGGCTGACTTCTGAGTTTTCACCTGATTTTGAAATGCATTTCAAGCTATAACATTTGTAGTTTCCTTTGGTAGCATATATACGCTAACTACCAATAATAGGTCCTCTTTAACTGTGTACTGTATGTGGCCTCTATCTATGGGGGTTATGCACTAATCAGTGATAAGTGCTTTTAAGTGAGATAAAAAGCCATTATAGCGTGATACTGCCTGCTGTGAGATTCACAAAGCAGTGATACGTCTTTTAAGTGAAATAAATGCCTTTATAGCACAATACTGTCTTCAGTGAGATTCACAAAGCAGTGATAAGTGCTTTTAAGTAGCCATCATAGCACAATACTACACTGTTATCACTGCTTTGTGAATCTCACTGCAGGCAGTAGCATGCTATACAGGCATACCCCGCTTTAAGGACACTCACTTTAAGTACACTCGCGAGTAAGTACATATCGCCCAATAGGCAAACTGCAGCTCACGCATGCGCCTGTCATCACGTCCTGAACAGCAATACCGGCTCCCTACCTGTACCGAAGCTGTGCGCAAGCTGGGAGACTATAGAGCCTGTTACAAAGGCGTTATTTACATCAGTTATGCACATATATGATGATTGCAGTACAGTACAAGCATCGATAAGTGGGGAAAAGGTAGTGCTTCACTTTAAGTACTTTTTCGCTTTACATACATGCTCCGGTCCCATTGCGTACGTTAATGCGGGGTATGCCTGTAAAGGCAGTTATCTCACTTAAAAGCACTTATCACTGCTTTGTGCATAGCACCCAGAAAACCCACTTATCACTGCTTAGTGCATAACCCCCTATGAGTGTAATATTTGATGAGAAGCAGGTCTTGGGACCTAATAGGAACTCTATGGGCATCATGCAGTAAGCAGCGGAAAAATGCATTAGGCAGTTTAGCAATTAGGCATGTTTTTGGCGTGTTAAACTGGCTGTATGCTGTAAGGGGCGAATCCCTGGCGAATGAATGCGCCACCACTATTTGATGAAATGGCGTGTAACAGGTTGCGGGACGGCTGCCTGGCGAGAAACTGCCGAGAAGCCGTCCCCTGCCGAGTTGTGTTTGCAGCAGAGAGAGATCCGCTGCTCTCTCGGCGCAAACATCAGCACAATAAAAATTATTTTTTAAACCATTTTTATTCATAGAGTACATGTGCAGGGGGTCTCCGGAGCTGAACCGCATTGGTTTCAGGTCCGGGGACCCCCTGCTTCCCGAGATACAGACCCCTTTATGAGGTGCCGGTATCCCTCTGCATTTAAAGGTCCCGATCACGTGACCGCGGAATGTAAACAAAGCAGAGGGATACCGGCACCTCATAAAGGGGCCTGTATCTCGGGATGCAGGGGGTCCCGGACCTAAAACCAAAGCGGTTCAGCTCTGGAGACCCTCTGCACATCTACACTATGAATAAAACACACATATCAATAAAGACTCGTTCCTTACCTTAGAGGGTATCTGCTATGGTAGCGAAGCAGCATGAATATTTATTTAATAATACTGTACAGTGAGCAGGGGGTCCCCCGAGCTGACCCGCATCACTTTGTAGACCAGGGACCCCCTGCTTCCCGAGTTACAGGCCCCGGTATGTGTGATCGGATGGGCAGTGTCACCGCCATGTTTATAGCGTCCCATGACGTCATGAAAAGAAACATGGCCGCCCTCACATAGTACGGTAGCCAATCGAGCGTGGGAAGTCTATCCCTACTCTGATTGGTTCAAGTTCCATGTGACAGGCTTTCAATCACCTCATATCCGTTCTTCCCCAAGCCTCTGTCACATGGTCTAGTAGAGCCAATCAGAGTAGGGATAGGCTTCCCACGCTCTGATTGGCTACCGTACCATGTGAGGGCGGCCATGTTTCTTTTCATGACGTCATCTTAAAGGCAATTGAAGCAAAGCCATTCTGATTGGCTGTGCTTTCTTTGCCTTTAAGTGACGTCATCATTTTTTTTTACATCGGCCAAATCACATGGTTTTCACGGCCCAATCAGGGCCGTGGGAAGCATATGACGAAAATGTGACGTCATAGGCCTTTAAAAGCCTATGTCGTCTCATTTTGAAGCCAGACGCTGAGGAGGAAGGACCTCCTACTGAAGAAAGAAGACCAGGGCGTGGCCAAAGACGGGAAGAAGACCCCGGAAGAAGGTAGAAGAAAGAAGAATACAGATGAAGATGGATTACAACTAGAAGACCCCTGGATTGCCGTGTTTTATTATTTTAATGTTTATTATTTTATGGTTTATTATTTTATGGGTTCCTGTTCGTGGATTGTTTCGTGAGTAAGCTGATCAACGGGAGTCGGTGGGGTCAAGTAATGGTAAGTGAACTAAAGAAATGTATTTAATGTAACTGTGTTTTTTTTTGCTTTTTCATGTGTTTATTTTTTTTTTATGCATATAATTTCTTGCCACTGTATGTATGTATGTATGTATGTATGTCTAGAGAGATATATACATACAGGGTAAGAAATGATAGTGTTGTAAAAGCTTGATTTACTGTATTGTAAATGATTGTGGCTATGCTGCTATGCATAGATGTGTGCTAAATGTATTTTATAATTAGAGAGATGTAAAGTTTGGGCTTCTATGCTGTACTGTAGGTAATGGAGAGGCTTGCTTTAGTATATTGTAATTGTTGGTGTCCTATTTTGTATGATGTGAACTTGTTCTCTGTAACGATAGCTATAGTTAATTGTGTAATTGGTATGGATGGTATTTTAATTTTTTAGGTATGTAATTCATGTCTGTTAATTCATTTATGGTGACTATTGGATGACATAGTATACTTCTTGTGATGTCATGCTATATTAGTTGGATTATTGTATTGTTAACATTGATTTGCAGCGTGTACATGTAGCTTACATTTTATGCTACATGTATACACTGTAAATGCAATGTTTTGAGTGGCATTTGAGGCTTTAGATTGAATGATTACATGAGATTTGTTTAGGAAATTGCTTTTTAATTAATTGAGGATGTTATGCATAAGTGGTGTTGCCATTGCAGGATGGCTTCACCCCTTAATTACCTTTCAGGTTTTAAGGTGATTAAGGGGTTCATTGGTATGTGAATGGCATTGCAATGTATTGGCTATTTATTCTTTTGGCAACGGACCACAAGGATGATGCTGGCGACGGGGCCTTCTTATTGATGAGGTTAGTAGAATTTTCTTTATTTTACTACGGTATTTAATGTGTTTAATAATGGCCAAATAATGTATTATCCCTATGTGGATAATAGTTATTTGGCACATTATTGTACTGTATGTGCTGGAGGGACGGGGTTTTTGGCCCCAAGGGTATGTGGTAGGACTCCCCTGTGGGTAGTGGGTGAGGGTGGTTAGACCTCAGGGGGTGGGGGGGTTAGTGGGGGAGGGTATATGGGTGATGGTGGGTTAACCCCTTAATGACTGTAGCGGTTAATAACCGCTATGGTGATTAAGGGGTTAGGGGACATTACATTGGATGTTTTTATTCTTGTGTCTGTTTTGCAGAAGCGGATGGGGCATGGGCAGGATGAAGATGAGGATGGCCTTCATCGTGGCAGCCGCACATGGGTGAGTGCTATATGTATGTATTTAATGTCTTTATTGTTCTGTATGTATTTTAAATGGACAACTGCACTATTATCCATTTGTGGATAATATCCATTGTGCCCATTACTGTTTTGTATGTTAGGGGGGTATAGGTGTTGTTGGGGTCATATTTATATATATATATATATATATATATATATATATATATATATATATATATATATATGTATTTAGTTAGTGTGGGGCTGTTGTGTGTATTTTTTTTTATTGTTCGTAGCGGGGGTGGGTGAAGGGGGTATTAGCCCCAACGGTAGTTGTTTAGGGCTTGCGGGTGGGTAGCGGGAGGCCTTAACCCCTTCATGACTGTAGCGGTATTAACCGCTATGATCGTGAAGGGGTTAAGTGCACCCGCAACCTCCCCGCAAGCCCTAAACAAACAACAAGGGCCAAATACCCCCTTCACCCACCCCCGCTACCCACAATAAACCTGGCATTAACCCCTTCATTACCTTAGCGGTTAACCGCTAAGGTAATGAAGTGGACTTTAAATGCATTTTTCCTGCCTCGGATGCATGCTGGGGGGGTCCGGTGCTGATATTAATGGTATCAGCTCCGGAGACCCCCGGCATCAATTCCAGCCAGGAAAAAGGCCTGAATTTTTTCTAAGTGCCGATCCGCCACTCATCCCCTGCCTCTCAGCAGCAACTTGCCATCTTTTTCTTGCGTGGCTGATCCGCCAGCAAAACGCCATTCTAGAGTGGCGAATAGCTCCGCTTAGCTACTCGCCTCTACTAGAATACAGCGTGGCGGAAAAAGTTGGATTTTTAGGCGGAAAGTGCCTTCTCGCCTCGCCACTGGCAGAAAAAAAAAAAACGCCAGCCAAACTGGCGTTTTTTTTAATCTCGCCACTTTCTCGCCCCTTACTGAATACGGATAGGCTTTTTAGGCGGGAAAGTGGCAAGAAATGCCTTTCCGCTGCTTACTGCATGATACCCTATGTCATTATAACCTTGTGAAAGATTTAAGTCTTACACCTGCGGTAAGCACAGTACCGATGCTACTGTCCATGATTATTACACATAGTCCTGTGACCACCAGTATTAGGCACTACATGTGGGACTATAGCTATAGTAGCAATATACGCAGTATATTTTGTGTTTTATTGCAGATCGTGATCTATCATTAATGACATACATGATTGATGACCTCCACCAGTGTCTCTGCTGTGGATTATCTCTTTCAATATTTTCTCTTTCACTTTCTTTTGGATGACGGCATATCTTTTCTTACTGTACAATTCTACACTACATGTATAGTATATTGAATATATACTGGAGATACTCCAATCCTCTTGACAGCCTCTGTCATTTCTGGCCAGTGCCTATTTTTAATACCCATGCAGGTTTATGTTCATAATTTACTAAGGATGATACCATGTACCTCCACAATGTTTTCTCGTCTCATTTTCCTACTCTGCTCATTTTACTTTTCTCAGAATCTGTCTGATTCTGCAGCACTGGCTTCCTCAGTAGCTAGAGTCTGTACTTGTGCTTCAAATTGTCTTTGTGCTGTCTCCTATCTGGCTGTTCACTCCTAAAAAACTCTTCTGTCCTATTCTCCTCTACAGAACCCTCCTCCCCTCACCTAACCCTTTCTAACTTCCTCCCCACAACACCTCATCTCCCATACTCCAAAAGTATTCCACTTCTCCTCTCCTCAACTTCTCCAGTATTTGTCTACTCCTCCACTCTTCCACAACTCCTCTTCTCCTCCACCCCAACTCGTCCTCTCTTCTACATCCCCACTACAACTAATCTACTCTTCCATTTCTCAAAGCAATCAAACAAGAGTACTCAAACCAACACATGGACTACTTGCAGCCACCCAAATAATCAAACATCTAGGCTCATACAGTATGTATCGAGGAAAAAGTTGTGCAATTCTAGGGCAAATTATTTGCGCCAGATGTATCCAAAAAACAAATTCCATTTAAATCAATAGAATGTTTTCCCCAGATATCTGGAGCAGTGTTTATGTACTAGAATTGCTGCACTTTTGACTTGATTTATGTAATCATTGGGATAAAATAAAAACTAGGCAAAAATGACA
This sequence comes from Ascaphus truei, assembly GCF_040206685.1. Taxonomy (NCBI): domain Eukaryota; kingdom Metazoa; phylum Chordata; class Amphibia; order Anura; family Ascaphidae; genus Ascaphus; species Ascaphus truei. The sequence continues at coordinate 200,425,345 of NC_134483.1, read as the reverse complement.
TCAAGCCAAACAAGCTAGATCCCACAAGCACACCCAGACAAGAATAAGACAATCCAATCATAAATCCCAAATGTCACTCACCAAATACAAACTGTCCCCCAACTTCTTAGGCTCAGTATGTCTCTCCCTCCTAACAGCACTGCCAGTACACAGATGTAACAGGCGAATAATAAATGTGGAAAATATTAAAGCCTGCACTGCTGTTTTCAGTGGAGCTTCTGTATTTCTTATAATAAATATTGCAGTAAGGTTAAGGCATTGCATTGCGTTAATGGGTGTAATAATCTCTGCTATATGTACAGTGGTGAGATAAAGTTTGTGAACCCCTTAGGATTTTCACATATTTCAAACCTAAAATGTTATTATATCATAATCAAAGTCCTAATAATAGATAAAGATAACCTGATCAAACAAATTACACAAAAAAATTATACTTTTCATCATTCATTTATCCACAAATGATTCAACATTAAATATCCGTGTGTGCAAAAGTATGTGAACCTATAGATTCAGTACCTGGTGGTACCCCTTTAGCATCCATGACTTCAACTGAGCATTTCCTGTAACTGCTGGTCAATCTCTCACATCAGTTTTGAGGCATTTTTGGCCATTTCTCCTTACAGAACTGCTTCAACTCAGTGACACTTGAGGGCATCCTTGCATGGACAGCTCACTTCAGGATCTGTCACAACATTTCGATGGCGTATAGGTCCGGACTTAAACTAGGCCATTCAAAACTCCGAATTTCTTCTACTGCAGTCATTCTTTTGTAGATGTGCTTGTATGTTTAGGATTAATGTCTTGCTGCATGACCCACTTTCTATTCAGCTTCAGCTCATGGATGGATGGCCTAACATTCTCCTCTAGAATCTTCTGATACTGTTCAATGTCGAATTGTTGTTGTGTCAATGATGTCAAGCTGTCCAGGTCCTGAGGCAACAAAGCAGCCCAAAACCATCACACTCCCACCACCATGCTTGAAGGTTAGAATAAGGTTCTTCTGTCTGAATGCAGTGTTTGGTTTTCGACAAACATAACTTTTCTCATTGGGCTAAAAAGTTCTCCCTTTGACTCATCTGTCCAGAGAACATTGTTCCAGAAGTATTTTGGATCATCTATGTGCTCTTTGGCTAACATCATTTAGGCAGCAATGTTCTTTGTAGAGAGAAGTGGTTTTCTCTTGGCTATCCATCCATGAACACAATTATTGTTCATGATTTTTCTGATAGTTGAGTCATGAACACTAACATTAACCAAGGTAAGAGTGGCCTGTAGATCCTTGGATGTTACTCTGGGGTTCTTTGTGACTTCCTGTATGATTTGCCGGCTTGTTCTTAGAGAGATTTTTGTAGGACAACAACTCCTGGGTAGATTGATTGTGGTCTTGAACTTTTTCCATTTCTGGCTATCTCTTGTACTGTACATGACAAAAGTGTATCCCACTAATAGTGCTCCCCCTAAAACCATAATTAATGATCTAATAAAGTGCATACATTGACAGTAGCAATGCTATGCACTAAGCTCAATGGCTTTGCGTTCTGATGTTCCAAAAAAGCAGGTTCTTCAAAAAGTGAGACCGGGGACGCGATTCACTAAGGCTTTGAGCCCATTTTTTAACGTATGTGCTCAAAATAGCTCAGAACAGCCACAGCATACGTGTTGCTTTTTTTCCCTCTGCTAGCGTTCTTAACCTTTACGTACGCTAGCTGAAAGAAAAAAAAGCCGCATGTAACATTTGCATGGAGATTCTGTATCTCCATGCAAGACTGTTACAGGTGATCGTACACTAAATAAATAGATTTTAATAATAGTGTATATGAGCAGGGGGGTCGCAGGACCTGAACCGCATTGGTTTCAGGTCCGAGGACACCCTACTTCAGGAGATACAGGCCCCGTTATAGGGTGCCGGTATCCCCTGCACTTTAAAGCTCCCACGTCACGTGACCGGGACATTTAAATTCTGCAGAGGGATACCGGCATCCCATAAAGGGGACTGTATATCCTGAAGTAGGGTGTCCCCGAGGCTGAAACCAATGCGGTTCAGCTCAGGAGACCCCCTGCACATCTACACTAGTATTAAACACACATAACAATAAACAATAATTCATTACCGTAGCGGCTATCTGCTATGGCAATGAAGCTGCATTAATGTACATTTTAATAATAGTGTGCTGGAACAGGGGATCCCCTGAGCTGAACCGCATTGATTTCTGCCTCAGAGACCCCTGCTTCCCAAGTTACAGGCCCCGGTATAGGGCATCGGGTGCCAGTATCGCCGCCATCTTTATAGCGTCCAAAATGCTACGTGGGCCTATAAAAGCCTATGTCGCCTCATTTTGAAGCCAGACGCCGAGGAGGGAACACCTCCCCTCCTAATAAGAGAAGAAGCGCGTGGCAGAAGAAGATGGAAGAAGATGGAAGAAGATGGAGAAGACCCCAAAGAAGAAAAGAAGACCCCAGGACAGACGGGAAGGATTACAAATAGAAGAAAGAAGACACCGTTATGGATTGTAAGGGTTTATTTTTTTTATGGTTACCTGTGGATTGTTTCCAGTGCTTCCGGGTCGCCTGGATTTCGATGAGTGGGCATCTAATGGTAAAAAAACAAAAGAAAAGTGTATTATTTTTACTTTTACAGTGTTTTTCGATTTTTGATTCATGTCTTTTATTTTTTCAGTCTGATGTAATGCCCGTGAATGTACCTATGTATATACATACATTCACGGACACTGAATGGGTGTATTCTATGTGATTTTTGTATGTAAATGCATTGTTTTTTATGCTCTATTATTGCCCCTATATGTTATGTATATCTATCTATATGTATAGACATACAGGGATAATAATTGATTGTTTTGCAAATGTTTATGTTCTTTTCATGTATGGCTAATGTATTTATCAGCTTTATTTTGTCATTGGTGTGAATAATGTAATTTGTATTTAGTTACAGGTTATTTGTAATGGCTTATTTCTGGTAGTTAGATTAGAATTGTGGTGGTTACTTTCAATTAGAATTCTTTTGGCAATGGTTTGGCTTTAGGAATTGAATATGGAATTGTATAATTGATTTGTATTGTATTGTAATTGTTTTAGGAAATTGATTAATTGATTGATGGTAATTGTATTGATGTTGCTTAGTTTCTATTTGATTTTCATGATGGCATTGGTGGTTAGTGGTCATTGTTCATAGTGTATTTTATTGTTACATATATTTTGCATAGTGTTACATTATGCACAGATTAATTGCATCATGTACACACTCCATGCAATTGTGTGACATTTCATATACATTTGTATAGCTGCTGGTTTGTTGGTTTATATTTAGAATTGCTGCTGGATTTATTTTAACATGCAATGTGGTGATTTTAAGATTAAGAATTCATGTTTTGATTTATGCATGTTTTATGTTTCATAATGGGCAAATAATCTATTATCCATATCTGGATAATAGTTATTTTGCACATTATTGTACTGTATGTGTTGGGGGGGGGGGGAGGATTGATGTATTTAATGTATAGTTCAGGTTTATTTTTTTTACATACAGGGTTGGTTCCTTTTGGTTGCGAGAGACCTCTGGAGACCACCTGAGGTCTCCTTGGGCTTCTCACGGGTAACAGGCTGGCGGGTCCAGAACCAGTGGCCACACATCTGTGGGGGCACCGCGGACCTGTAGGGACCACCCGTGGATCCCCAGACCCCCGTGGGAACAACCCGATGCCCGTCAGACACCTGTGGGTCTGACCCGGGGCCCACCAGACATCCGCGGGCCTACCATGGAGACCCCATTGTGGCCCACGGTGACCCGCGGAGACCACCTTGTGGGCCATGGCACCTGGCGGGACCCACCAACAGGCGTCCAGACCCTGTGTGAAACATGATGCTGGTAACCTGTAGGTCTGTGAGGTGACCCGTCAGGCCCACCGAGGACTCCCGTGGGCCTGGGGGAAAAACCCTGTATGTAAAAGAATAAATCATGTATTTATGGGGGGCACAGGGGGTGGGTTATGTATTTAATAAATAGAATGATATTTATTGGTTGGCTGTGTATTGTTTTTATTGTGGGAACTGTGGGTGGGGGAAGGGGGTATTGGCCCCAAGGGTATGGGGGTAGGCCTCCAGGCTGGGTAGGGGGTGAGGGTGGTTAGGCCTCATGGGGTGGGGGGTTAGTGGGGGAGGGTATGTAGGCCCCCCGAGTGGTGGGTGAGGGTGGGTTAACTACTTAATGACTGTAGCGGTTAATAACCGCTATGGTGATTAAGGGGTTAGGGGACATTACATTGGATGTTTTTATTCTTGTGTATGTTTTGCAGCATCGGAAGGGGCATGGGCAGGATGAAGATGAGGATGAAGACGGCCTTCATCGTGGCAGCCTGATAAAGGTAAGTGTAATATGTTTTTACTGTATTTATTGAAAGATATATGTATTTAAAATGGGCAAATGCATTATTATCCATATGTGGATAATAGTAATTTTGCCCATTACTGTATTGTGTGTGTTAGGGGGGTGTATTTAGTTATAAATATTGTTTATTATTTTTGGAGGCGCAACATTGGGACTCCCGCGGGGACCCCGGGACAGCCGCGGGGACCCCTGTACTCCCCACGGGGACCCCCGCTTGGTGAGTCGGGGATCCCCGGACCCCGCTTGGTCAGCCAGGGACACCCTGCCGGCCTGTTGTATGGGTTTTGCGCATGCAAAAATGAAAAGCAATAATTTTTTCTAAGTCCAGCTTTTTTTGCGTCTACCTCGAGCTGACGTGTTCTGATCAACGCAACTTCCGCGTACGCTAACGTTGCGTTGCTTAGTGCATCCTGCTTAAGGGCAGAATTTAACACAAGCAGGGTAACACGAACGAGCAAAGTTGGACTTAGAAAAAATTCATGAAAAAAGTCAGTTTTAGAGCGCAAAGTGCCTGTTTGCGTTGCTTAGTGAATCGGGTTCAGCACAACATCACGTTCTAAGAGCACTTTGTGCTCTAAAAGTGACTTAACGGAGCTTAGTGCATGACCCCCAATGTTTCTAAACGTATACATTCTTTTAGGCTTCAGGATTCTGAAGCTGCATACACCAGCTGACTGGGCTGGGTCCCCTGTGGCTTCGGTAAGAGATTGCTTTCTCCACCTCTTCTTCTGTTTTGCATAGCAGGACGCCACGACTATCCCGCGTCTCGCACGTACTCCCACACCTCCCTCTCTCATGTCCGCCGGTCACACAGAGCAACAGTGGGTACTCAGGCTAGCATCCCCATCAGCTGGAGATGGTTTCTGCAAGCACCCAGAAGAAACATTCTCACCTTATGCATTTCACAACTCTACAGGTTGCTTCCTCTGGGGTCATGTTCTGGTTAGCAAGAGGAGTCTATTTCTAGTTGTTAAGAGGTTACGATGTTAACCCCCTAGTGATCCTCTGTTTCTCATCAATGTTAATGTGGACATGGCAGTAAGCAACAAGAAACATGAATATAACAATACATGAAGATATAAAAATATAAAATGCATAAATCTACATCACTTCATTGACAAAAAAAGAAGAAATTACATACTCAAACAGATAGTAAATCTACCCATGAGGCCTTGGATTAGGACATCATTAATTAACTGATGGATAGGTATGTTTTATCAGAAAAAAATCAGGTAACCAGATGAGAGTGGATTTCCCTCCGACCAATGGTTTTCGATCAGTTACAAATACACATAAAATGTCAGGTAGGTTCTCTTGAAATAACCCACTTATAAACAGCCCATATTGACTGGTTTAGACATAAAATTCATAACTGGTTTGACCCATAAAATAGTGTTAAATGCGATAAATATATTTAACATGGCTAGAATTTAATCATGTAAAAACTAACTCAGACCAAAACCTATATTTAGTCCACTCAGTGCTAATGTCCTTGGGTGGTTTATCCAATAGGTCCTGCTTCTTGATATTTGCCCCCTCTTCAATGTGCTTTTGGGCATTCTTTTCCCACGCATTTTTTTTTTCAACTTCAAATTTTATTTGGCTTTACAGTTCATACAATATGCCACAGACCAATATTTAGTACCAAAATACGAATATAGGTATATTAACTATCCCAATATACCTTGGGATAGTGCTCAGACATGTACTTCACTGAGAATGGGTTAACAAAACACAGAACCCCAGTAAGCTCTTTTTGGGAACCCCTGAGCCCCCACAAAATATATATATATATGTATATGTGTCAAAATGGAGTGCTATTGAGCGTGGCATATGTATACAACAGACGACAGAGAAGCCCAATGCTACATCCAACATGACAGAAATACACAGTAAAATACTTATATATTCTCTTGAAGTAGGGTCATTTAGTTTAACCCTTTGGCCAAAGCGTTGTAAGCTTGCGAGCCACGTCAAGGCAGACACCTGCTCGCAAGTCCTAACACTACCAGATAAAATACTAATATACCTCTATTAGGATTAAAATTCTCATTTACCTCTATTAGGAGGGAGAAAGACCACAGTGGGTCTATATCCAGCAGAATGAGGCACTTGCAAACTAGAGAAGTGGGGAGGGGCGGGTTTAAAACCTGGGAAGGAGGAGCCACTAACCTCCACCAGCTGGAACAGCTGAGAATGGGTTAACAAAACACAGAACCCCAGTAAGCTCTTTTTGGGAACCCCTGAGCCCCCACATAATATATATATATGTATATGTGTCAAAATGGAGTGCTATTGAGCGTGGCATATGTATACAACAGACGACAGAGAAGCCCAATGCTACATCCAACATGACAGAAATACACAGTAAAATACTTATATATTCTCTTGATATTTGCCCCCTCTTCAATGTGCTTTTGGGCATTCTTTTCCCACGCATTTTTTTTTTCAACTTCAAATTTTATTTGGCTTTACAGTTCATACAATATGCCACAGACCAATATTTAGTACCAAAATACGAATATAGGTATATTAACTATCCCAATATACCTTGGGATAGTGCTCAGATATGTACTTCACTGGACATACTACAATTACTCACGGGACGAGACGAACCTGACCTACATGACCGAGATAAGACAACAGAGGTTGCACACATAAGGGAAGGGGGGATCGGCTGGGGGGGGCCATATTCTGGTGACTGTTGCCTCTACTTCTGTGATGATTTAGCCAGCCACTCTCTGTTTCCTGCTCCTTCGTCACCTGGTCGCCGGGTAGGCCCTACCTGTCACCTATCTAAGTGGTCGAGGGTCCTGCTTTGTCACCAGAGAACGCATTTATAGTTATTAATGCAGGATTGTGCTTGCATCTCCCCCGGGGATATCTGTCTGGGCAAACCACGGCGCCCAGACTTTTAGAAAATTTGACCCAGCTAGTCAACTGTTCCATCTGGCCGACGTGCCAAATTCTGTTCTTGATTCTGGGAATAACAGGTAATTCATTCCGTTTCCATACTGCTGCGATCTCACATCTGGTGCCAGTTGAGAAATGCGCAACCAGTTTGTGTGCCGCTTTTGACAGTCCCTGGGTCCGCCTGCCCAATAGGAACAGCCACGGATCCAGAGGGATCGCCAAATTGAGAATCCTTTGTGTCCATTCTCTAATGTGTTCCCAAATCGGGACCACCTTCGGCAAGACCACAGCATATGTCTTAAGTCAGCTGTCTCCCCGCATTGCTTTGGGCAGAGCGGGGAGTATCCTGTGACAAATTTAGAGAGTTTTAATGGGGCATACCAGCGCATGAGGACCTTATATGCGTTCTCCTTTAACGTTGAGCAGACTGAGCTTTTGGCTGCAGCTTGCAGGATTTGATCCCAGTCCACGTCCTCTAGAGTCTCCCCTAAATCAGTCTCCCATTTCGTCATGTAGTTGAGTCGTGGTTCGTCAGTCCTCTCCGGACAAATCACTTCCCGTTACATCCTAGAGGTAAGTCCCCTAGTGTCCTTTCCTCTAGAACACAGCTGCTCAAAATTGGTTCTTGCTGGCCGAATTGGAAATTTATTGTAAAAAGCTCTGATCTGGAGGTATCTAAATAGTTCAGTATTTGGTAGCTCTTTTTCTGACTTAATTTGTGCAAATGTTTTAATATATTTTCTCCCCTCCAGATCCTTTAGTCGTTTGTATCCCGACTTCGTCCAAATTAGAACGTTATTACTGAGCATCCCCGGAGCGAAATCTGGGTTTTTTAATAATGGGATCATCAGCGATTGTTTAGTTGTTAGCTTATGTCTAAATTTAGTATTCCCCCATACCGCCAGAGAGTTCGCCACGGCCTGCAGCAGAGTCCCTATTGTGTTTCCACATCTTTTGGGTAGCCAGATTAAATTGTGCAGCTCTACTGGTGCACAGCAGTCTCGCTCCAGAGACACCCATCTCCGCAAAGACGGGTTTGAGTGCCACTGGACAATTTGGCTTAATTGGGCTGCTTTATAGTATTCCCACGCATTTTAACCCTCTGGGATACTGGTTATGTACCAATCTAAAGTGGTTGGAGACACTGTGGGGCCTATTCTAGTAGCTTTGATAAAATTGCTGATACTGTATCTCGAACGATGGGGCATGACCCCACAGAACGGTTTGTCATTTGTGTTATAACGGTATTCTGAAAGAATCTGAAACCATTTCCCCAAGTCACAAATTGTGAGGTAGAAATATGGCAATACTGTACGGGACAGCAACAATGTGATCTCAGCCTCTCTCACAGTTCTCCCCCATATGAACTGGCCGCAGTCTGTAAGAGCTGTGCAGAGAGAGCTGCACAGAGAGAACCGCATCTTCCTGCATAGCTCTCACAGGTGATCGTGGTTGAAGTACCATGTGATGGCAGACATTTCTTTGAAACGGATAAGATGACGTCATATCCTTTAAAATAAAAAAGAACTCTGTCACGGTACATCAGCCAATTGGATTGGGGGTGTACCATTTGACACTCAAATGTGATGTCACGGGCCTTATATAAGGCCTGTCCTATCTTATTTTAGCTTAAGAAGCCGATGGGACAACATCCGCCCCAAAGAGAGCCTAGATAGCCACAATAGCACTAAATGGGTAGCTGAAAGACATATTTTTTTTTACCCCATCATACAATACTTGATGGCCTCCCGCTTCAGGGAATCTTTTAGAATCTTCATCTGTAGTTTTCTTTCTTCAGCCACTGGATGTGGCCTCTGTAGCAACTTTTGGTCTTTTGTGAGAGCCCTGGTTTTTCCTTGGTGGGTGTGGGGGGGGGGGGGGCAGGGCTGTCACAAAAGAATTGTCATAGCATCACATGGTACAGGGTACAGCAACCAATCAGATTACCGCCTTTACTATTTTTTGGGGGGTAGGGGTAGGGAGTTTGGTTATAGCGGCAGGTGACCCAAGGAGGAGGTTAGGCCACCCAAAGGGATATGATATGAGAACTGCGGGGAGGGGGGGTTAACCCTGTGTGTGCCATAGCAGTTGTACTGCTATGATGTACAATGGGGAGTGGGATAGGTAGGCTATTTCTATTAACCTCTTGGCTAACACTGACCATGAAGGCATGCATAATGCAAGCTTCCAAGAGATTAATAGAGAGGCCTTGACTACATTTGTTGGATTAGGCCAAAAAAAATTCTGCTATCCGATGTTAGGTGCTAGAAGAATTGGAACAGAATACTATCTGAGGTTTTGTCCCACCCCAAGTGTCCTCTCAATGGTACAGTATGGGCTAATTTTAATACAGCTTTTATTAATATTTTTGGGACCAGAATTTGTCAAGTGACCTCCCCTGTTTAGGTAACTTGTTCACCTGGAACAAGATATAATTTTTTATAAAAAATGAGGAAAAACCTTTAACCCAACCTCGTCAATTATTTAGTCATTAAATATTATCACCTTTTCGTGCTGTTTAGCCAGAACTGTGTCTTTCTTCCCCAACAATGCAGGTTAATTGACATCATGTTTACCCTGAGTTCCAGCCAGTCCCTCCTTTTATTTCCTTTACAGACTTCGGGATTAATTATTTCTGGAGGTAGAGGTCAGGGGAAAATGGGAAGAGGAATCCAGTGGTTCCCCTTTTCTGAGAACCTGACTTGAGAAAAATGGAAAATAACAGAGGATGTAATAGGGTCAGTCCCGGCCCAGTATTATAGGTGTGGGATACCATGGAGCTACACCCATGAACAGGGAATCCTCCTGGTCCTGTACCTTTAAGGATACCTGAGCCTTGGTGTAACATCGGGTATCACCATGGATGCACTCAATACAATACGTGACTTCATAGGAGACCTCCTATGGGGTCCAACAGATCTTTGAGCACAGTGTTTTGGTGGAACTAGAATCTAGCAGGGCTTGTACAGTTCTTCAAGCAATCAGGACCTGGAGGAGAAACTGAATGGATCACTCTCTCAGGTGAAATGTGGCCATTGTCTGGGCAAAGGAACAATCTATCCCGAGACAGTCGGCTGGGTGGGGTCCTTGCTCTCCGCTGGCTGTACAGCTTACTGTCTCCATTTTCTAGACATCTGATGACACCTTCAGGAGGTATGTAGGCCTCTGAAATCAGGGACTGGGGGATCATCTCCACTTTGTTTCCCCCGCATTTGAGCCTTCCAGCGCAGATCCAGGCGTTTTCATACTGACTTGGCTGTGGGTTTCGCACATCCCTCATCATGGGTAATTGTTACTGGGGGACTGAAACAGGTGAGCCTGTCTCGGAATTAGCATCTAGGAAGTTCTCGACTAGTCACACTGTCACAAGAATGGTCCCTGCAGCGTGGCACTTTACCCAGTTATGAGCAGGATTAGTCAGAACTTGGATGAACTGTTCCAAGATAATCTGTTCCATAACCTAATTTTTACTATGCTTCTCTGGTTGGAGCAAGCAGGTACACAACTATAACAGTTGCTGTGCGATGGTGATGTGGGGTCAGTCCTTTGGTATACTGATGATAGGTTTGGCCTAGCCAGTTCAGAATCGTGGCCTTGAATCTAAGCCCACTGCTTTCTCTGTGGAGAGAGCTTGGTAGGCTGCTTGCACTTCTCCGGTAAGTAGCGGAGCCAAAGTAGTTGCCCAGCAATCCATGGCACATCCATGTGTTGTAACAACCCTCTCAAAGGTGAGATGGAATGCCTCTGGGTCATCTGTTACTTTCATTTTAGGCAGCAGCACTGGAGGTTGCCTCGAAAACTCTGGTAAATGCCAGGACCTGGGTCAGCAGTTGAAGGAGCCTCTATGTTTGCTGAGTCTGCTATAGCAGGAATTGTTGTAGGAAATATTTCCTTGGTGGTCTTTGGGGCCCCTTCTAAATCCAAGGGCCACTTCTGGCATCCCTCTCTGCTACTATCTGTAGGCAATGCATACAGAGGTAATGACAGGAGACTTGCGTTTGAAAAAGTAAACATAGGCTTTTATTCAGCCAAAGTTCAGCAACACAAAATAGATGGTGTCCTTCTGCAGTCTGGAACACCTATGCCTCTCTTTTTCTCAGTAAGTCTGTCTGTGAGTAACAGTGGGCTGTACGCCACCTACCTTTTTACATCAAACACTCACTCAGCTGAGCATGTTAATCCTTTCTTGCTGAGACCCAACAGCTCTAGAGATAGGGTCATGCCCCCAGCCCCTTCATCCTGTTGGGAGGGTGAGAAGGATGTTCTCAAATGTCAAAGTGCTGGTTGCAGGAGACCACTAGTCCCAGGTGTTTTCCACTCTTGCTCCTACGCATCACATAGCATGCCGTGGACAACCTCAGGAAGGTCACAAGCAGTGCCTAGGTAACTGGAAGTTTGCCCACACAATGCTGTTGGCTCCTCTGGACAGGCAACCACACCCCTGTGATGCCTGCAAGCTAGGGGAGGAATCTGGAATGCAAGGAAGGAAAGTCTGGGGACTCACATTGTGATGTCGGCAAGAGTCACATCAGCATTCCTCTGCCTAACTTTCAAAGTTCATCCAAAGAAGAATGAATTTGGACTGGTTTGTCCATTTCTAATCTAGGACATACTTGAAAACAAGAGAGTTAACTCTCAATGTATTACTGCCTGGTAAAACATTTTATAAACAAATAAAAATAACCTAAAATAATATATATTTCTCTAGGACCAATAAGTCTACTAGATCATTAAAATACACTTACAGTACATGGTACAGTACTTCTTGCAGAAGGGTTCCATATAAAAGTGTTACAAGTAGATTAGACATGAAATACCTCTAAACAATGTGTTTTCTGTAGTTTTACATACAGTAACTAGCACAGAAATCACTAACCATATCACATGTTAGTCAATAACACTTTTTGATCTTGCACCTTGCATGGAAGTACTGTGAGAATAGGCACCTACTGTATATGGCATATTTTTTCTGAAAATGACACTAAGGGTTTTTTGAGAATTTTATTTAGCCTTGAGTTGGAACTGAAGACTTGACTTATGTTTAGCTTGAAATTGTTCTTAGTTAAGGGATTTAAGGAATACAAAATTGTACTATTCAGAAGACACCTAAAATAGAAAGTTAGAATTTGGACAAAATCAAACATACAGTGGAATATTTCATCTACAGTATAAAATAGTAAAAAAAAAAAAAGTTCCCTCTAATCCACACTGGTTCTAAACATCCCAATAGTTAATCATCCAGGTTAAGGCATTGTGGTTTTCATAGTGTGTCAAATGAAAATTAGTGTGTTCATTTGACACACTAGGGGGCCTATAAACTATACCATGGTAAAATCAGTGCATTGCCAAGCAACTTTGCATTGTTTTACCGCACACTAAAACATGTGTGTCACAATGGTATTCCCTAAGAAAAAACAAACTGATCAAACTGCTTGGTTTTTGTTTGTTTAAACTGCAGCCTGGAAGAGCTGCACGGAGACACTGTGGGGGCTATGCACTAAGCTATGAGCTTTTGCGCTGGCCTGAAAAAAAATGGCACGTTCGATAAAAATTGAAGCCAGGGGCGTGATTCACTAAGGCCCTGAGCCCATTTTCTATCGGATGTGCCAAAAACTGGCTTATCGTGCGTGCAATGTTTTTTCCCTCTGCTAGCGCACTGAAACTTCATGTACGATAGCTGATAGAAAAAATAAGCCGCTTGTAACATTTGCATGGAGATTCTGCATCTCCATGCAAGTCTGTTACAGGCGATCGTACACAAAATAAATACATTTAAATAATAGTGTACATGAGCCGGGGGTCTCTGGAACTGAATCGCAATGGTTTCAAGTCCGGGGACCCCCTACTTTAGGAGATACAGGCTCCTTAATGGGGTGCCGGTATCCCCTGCACTTTTAAAGCTTCCGCGTCACGTGACCGGGACATTTAAATTCTGCAGGGGATACCGGCACCCCATAATGGGGCCTGTATCTCCTGAAGTAGGGGGTCCCGAGGCTGAAACCAATGCGGTTCAGCTCTGGAGACCCCCTGAGTCTAAGTCGGCTAGATCCGCGGCTTTCAGATTATCCCGGTTAGGTGCGTTTTTTTGTCGTTTTCGCCCGGAGTGAACTGCGTTATTTTTGCGCTCGTGATATTAGCATTTTATTCTCGCTGTCTGCAATACTGCAATGCCATCTAAAAACTCAGGGGGGCGTTTGCGAGCTGTTGTCTTGGAAGTCTAATACCTTCGCGGTTCAACCTACGTCAATACACAGTCTGGGTGTGCGCGCGCAGTAATTGTAAATTTGCATATTTAAAGTATACATGCATTTGCTGTGCTGTGCTGCTGTACAGTATGTCTCATTTGAAAATTGTTGAAACGCATAGGCGTATACAGTACTGTAACAGTGTCACATTTCTGCATATACAGCGCTCTCTTCTGTGCAATGCAGTACATCTCTCCCACCATTCCTTTGAATGTGTGTCTGATTTCAATCACATTCCTGCTTGACAGCAGGAATTTACTGCGCATGCGCCTGTAACTTCGCCCACCACTGGTTGCTTGCCTGAGTAAGTGACCAAAAAAAATTTAAAAAAAATTTATTGTAATTTTTTTGTTTTTATTTTCTTCACAAGCCTGCAAAAACCATCTTACTGTATTACGATATTCAATCTGTGCTGTAGCTTTTGACTGTGACCCTGTGCATTTGACTGCACATGGTTGATTTGTGTGCTTTTTACGTACTGTATTTGGGGGTGTATTATTATGATGAACTGCCTTTTGAAATTAAAGTATGTCTTTAGCTTTGAACTTCATGCAGCTGTACCTGTAGCCCCCTCCCCCACGAACGCTAGCTCAAGGATTTGAAATTCCACGGAGTCGTTAATTTTCTGAATCTTGCCATTGTGTTCTTAATCTGTCCATAGCCGAGCTACAAAGCCTCAGTGCGCCTGCGTGTAATCCTTTTTGAGATGGGAGCTGTTTACTGCGCATGAGTCACCCAAACCCCCCTCTCCACAGAATCGTTAATTTTCTGAATCTTGCCATTGTGTTCTTAATCTGTCCATAGCCGAGCTACAAAGCCTCACTGTGCCTGCGTGTAATTCTCTTTGAGATGGGAATTTTGAGGCTTTGTTAACGGCAACGCTTTGGAAAATCCCTTCTCGAATTTGATTTGCACAGAGCATAACCTCTCTATGCGCCTGTGTGTAATCCTCTTTCGGATGGGAGCTAGTTTATTCCTGCTCATGCGCCTGTAACTTTTAACTGTTATTTTATCCACAAGCCTGCACAAACAATTTTGATATTACGATATCAAATCTGTGCGTTTGCCTGCACATTGTTGATTTGTGTGCTTTTTATGTACTTTATTTGGGGGGTGTAGGGATCAAATTACAGTATTATGATGAACTGCCTTTTGAAATTACTGTACTCTACAGTACAGTATGTTATTTCTTTGAACTGCTGCAAGACTAATCCTTCATCCCTCACCCACGCACACACAAACTCTTATCGACAGACACCTCCACAGAGTCATTCATTTTCTGAAGATAGTTAGTCATTGTGTTTTTAATCCGTCCTTAGCCGAGTGTCAATCACCTCACTGCGCCTGCGTGTACTCTAATCCTTTTAGAGATGGGAGCTTGCTGCTTACTGCGCATGAGTCACCCAACCCCCTCTCTCCACAGAGTCGTTCATTTTCTGAAGTTAGTTAGTCATTGTGTTTTTAATCCGTCCCTAGCCGAGCATCAATCGCCTCACTGCGCCTGCGTGTACTCTAATCCTTTTAGAGATGGGAGCATGCTGCTTACAGTGCATGAGTCACCAAACCCCCTCTCTCCATAGAGTCGTTAATTTTCTGAATATTGCCATTGTGTAATCCTCTTTGAGATGGGAGCTAGCTGATTACTGCACATGACTCACCCCCCCCCCCCCCCCCCCAACACTTTGAGGCTTAGTTTACGGTAACGCTTTGGGAAATCCCTTCTCGATTTTGAAAATCTGATTTGCACAGCATTGTGAGAATTGAGAGTTAAAAAAACCATTAACTGATTCATGTTGTTTTGTCATTCATTTTTATTCATTGGTGTACTGAATGGGTGGGGGGGGGGTTGTGGTTGTTGTCAATGATTATGATTAGCAGGAATGTGAATAAATATTCATTTTATTTTATAAGTAACCAATATATATATATAGTAATATTATTGTTTACGTCTTTATCTTGTTCCTCATTTTGTGTACAATTGCTTTGTATTAATTTTTAGCCATGCTAGTGTGGTTGTGTTTGTCTGTCTGGTCTGTTATGTGTTGTTAGCTTGTTCTGTTTTTATGTCAACAGCATTTGGCATACTGCACCATAATTTGTTTATTTCTCTCTCTATTTTACATATTGCACGGTCTATGATGAGATTCGTCATTATATCTCTTCATCATCTGTTCATCTAAGGACTTTAATTGGACTCCACACTGTATGGTTTGGATTTGATTGACATTTATTCATTGTTTTTTGGTGCCGGTAATCCTTTTTTTCAATGATTATGATTAGCAGGAATGTGAATAAATATTCATTTTATTTCATCAGGAACCAAAAAATACAAATATAAAAATAATCATGAATAATACATAATGCTGTCTTTATTATGTTCTTCTGGCAGGTTGAAATTGGATAAACATTTAGAAAACATTTGTAAAACATGGGGAAACATGAATAATGCACATTTATAAGAATATTATTTAATAATATATACTGTAATGTATCATATATATATATATATATATATATATATATATATATATATATATATAGTAATATTATTGTTTACATCTTTATCTTGTTTCTCATTCTGTGTACAGTACAGCAGTTCATTGAGAGAGGAGAGGTTTTGTGTACATCATTACTGCTGTTTATATACTGTACATTTGACTGTACAAGCAGATTAAACTGGACACAACACCCCACCTCTCCCCAGGCCACCCTTTTTCCTGAAACGACAAGAAAACAAAAAATTAGTGCAGTTATGTGTATACTGTATTATGGCATTGTGTGATGTGTAGTACTACTGTACATGGCTGGTGCTGCTTTCTCTGGAAAAAAAATTGAGCAGATAGTAGGCAGTTACTGTAGTACTGTCAAACTAGTCTACTGTATACTGGAACTACTGTATACTCTGACTACTGTTAAATACTATTTACTGTAAACTGATGGCTGCTGCTGCTCTCTCTGTAAAGAAAAAACTGTAACTACTGTATACTCTGACTATTGGGAAAGAAAAAATCTGTGCCATACTTACCTGTATCATACTGTACTTACAATACTACAGCACAGTACTACTTTCCTGATGCTTGCCCATTACACGCGATCACAATGGGCAACACAGTGGCAATATGGTCTATATATTTATTGCAGCGTTCCACGGTGAGTACATCGTTCCAAAAACTCATTATGCCTTTCAACAACTCGTCCTTTTTGGAGGGATTCGCCACTTTCCGGATATGGTCCTTCAGTTGATGCCAGACTATTTCAATCAGATTGAAGTCTGGCGATCTGTCATTGGAAAAAAAAGGACAATTAGTTTAAGAGGTACAGTACACAGTAAAAACAGTGGGGGAAAAAATGAGACACGGTCTACTGCACTTACACCGCTGGCTTCTTCACCCAGTTGATACCGCGCTCAAGGATATGCGCTGTTGACGCGGTGTGCTTCGGATCGTTGTCCTGGTAGAAGCGGTGACCATTGGGGAACTCGCGTGTGATGTATTGCACTATCTCAGGGACAGTGTTGTCTTGGAAGAAAGCTATATTCATGATTCGTATAGCAAGAAAAGAAAAGTGCTCCAAAAACTGCGCAATAGTACAGTACAGTGCATAAGGCTACATTATATTTCATATATTTTACCTTCAAAGATGACAATGCATCCTTGTCCACGCCTAGAGATGGCACCCCACACATGCAGCTTCACAGGGTGTTTTGGCCGCGGCTTCAAAGATATGCGGCCTTTTTTGTGGAACGCAAAGCTTGCAAATCTCTCCAGGGACACAGTAGACTCGTCAGTGAAGATGCAATCCTGGAAAGTTTCCCCACTGTCGATTCATGCCTGGGCCTGTAGCACTCTTTTGATTTTGTTTGCGTCCCTTATCATGGGGTACGCTCTGTTATGACAAGTACTGTTTGCTAAACAACACTTTTACCTCCTGTACTTTCCAGTACTAACCTCACACGTCCATATTTCCATCCAATGCTGCGTCTCATCTTCTTTATGCTGGTCTCGGATACAGTGAGATTGTGATTTTGCAGCAGAGTGTATTTGACCCTTAATACACTCTTCTCATCATTCTCCTCACTTATTTTGTCCACCAGAAGAGTTGTCTCCCTACAATGTAAAGAAAAACATTCCGGTAAGTAAAAATATTAGAGACAATAGATCAACAGTATACAATATATTGTTCTCTTAATATGCAGCAATATAAAACTGTTGTAATATAAATATAAATATACAAAATATATATACTGTTGTAAATATAAATATACAATATATATATACTGTTGTAATATAAATATGAATATACAAAATATATATACTGTTGTAATATAAATATACAAAATATATATACTGTTGTAATATAAATATAAATATACAAAATATATATACTGTTGTAATATAAATATAAATATACAAAATATATATACTGTTGTAAATATAAATATAAATATACAAAATATATATACTGTTGTAATATAAATATGAATATACAAAATATATATACTGTTGTAATATAAATATACAAAATATATATACTGTTGTAATATAAATATACAAAATATATATACTGTTGTAATATAAATATAAATATACAAAATATATATACTGTTGTAATATTAATATAAATATACAAAATATATATACTGTTGTAATATAAATATGAATATACAAAATATATATACTGTTGTAATATAAATATACAAAATATATATACTGTTGTAATATAAATATACAAAATATATATACTGTTGTAATATAAATATAAATATACAAAATATATATACTGTTGTAATATTAATATAAATATACAAAATATATATACTGTTGTAATATAAATATACAAAATATATATACTGTTGTTATATAAGTTAAATATACAAAATATATATACTGTTGTAATATAAATATGAATATACAAAATATATATACTGTTGTAATATAAATATAAATATACAAAATATATACTGCTGTAATATAAATATAAATATACAAAATATATATACTGTTGTAATATAAATCTACAGAAATAACAAAAATATTAGATACAGTACTGTAGATGTACAGTACATTTTTGGATCTAATTTTTTTTTAAAGTGTTATAAATATACTTACACATTAGTTACCCATGGTGCCCTTTTGCGTTCTCTGTTTTTTCCGTGTGCATGATAGCTCACAGTGGTTGCTGGCACAACGAGGCCAGAAGTAGCTAACCAGTGTTAGATATCAGCAATACGGTGTCCGCTTGTGCACGTCTCCTTAATTCACATGCTGAGATCCTTGGAAATCTTTTTAACAACAATTGATGCGAGTAGAAAGAAATACAAACACAAGAATGTATATTCGATGTTTAGTCGATGTGTATTCAATGTGCAGTGAATCCACAAAATGGATGGTGTATTTATACGGTAATGACTCACATTAGAGTACGCCCACTTTCAACACCTGTACCTTGCCGCCATGCATAAAAGGTTCCACACTTTGCATAGCCCACCACTCGATGATCTTTATCTGAACTTGCCCTTGTCCAGATACTGCATTGTGCCACCTGCTTCCATGGAGCAACCCCGATTCTACGGACGCAGGAACCCACTCGCCTCTGCCGTGCCTGTCATGCAGAAAAAGCAAAAGGCGGTTGCCGTTTCCACGCGAAGGCAAAAGCGACAGGCTAAGGCCAATAAAGAAAACCTTCTGCTGACCCCAAAGGCTAAGGGTTTTCATAGACATCAGCCTTATTATGTGAAGAAGATATACGGTGATGTTTTCTCGACGCAAAATGATTTGGAGCCAACCCATCGAACCCGCAGACCACCACCTCCCATACGCTTCGACGACTCTGCCGCCGCTGTCCCGGAAATCTTCAGCCCGTCTTCTCCACCCTTTGTCCTCGACGCTGCCGCCGCCCACCCGGAAACCCACAGGCCATCTTCTCCGGTTTTATCCGATGACGCTGCCGCCTATGAAATCCATGGGTCACTTTCTCCTTTGCTCTTAGACGACTCTGCTTCTCGCCCGGAAATCCAAAGGTCACTTTCTCCATCCCTCTTCGACGACGCTGTCGCTTCTCCTCTACCGGATATCCACAGGTCACCTCCTCCTTCCTTCTTCGACGTCGCTGCCGCTTCTCTCCATGGAACCCCCATCTCATCCTCCGTTGCACCCATCCACCCAGATGTCCACATGCCATGTACAAGAAGCAGCTCGTTAGACCGGATGCTGAAAGGGATAAGTGTGGATCTCCCCGGGAACTCTATTGTGCTAGCAAAGATAGATTTGCTTCTGGAGACCATGTTAAATGTGGAGCAACGGATGCTACATATGGATCAATGGATGGATCGACGGATGGAGAAGATAGAGGCTGACATAGCGGGTATACATCATTTGCTCGGTGTTAATGCCCCTGTTTCCCCGACGCCAGGTGCAGGGGGGTGACATGGATGTGAGGAATTGGAGCCTCGACCCCCTTCCATCACCAAGCGCGCCACTTCCACCAGAAGATGTAGTGTACATGTATGCCGTTGAGGAGGACATGAAAACCCGTCAAGACCACGCCAGGAGACAACACGGCGACCAAGACTGGAGGAAAGCTTCCTCCCAGACAACCTACCATCGCCCGTCGCCTCAAGCACACCCGCTCGCAGAAGACCTACATTCGCTCGCATCGATACGGTGCCCGACATCACCCTGTGCGATCTGCCACCGGCGCTCAGGGAGAAGTATAGGGTGAAGAGTGCTGGTGCACCCCACAAGTATGCCTTGTTACTTTTTAAGCACCATGTTCCCTACTCGTTGTACTGCGACTGGGCCTTCAAAGTGAACCTCGACGGAAATCGCGTAAAAAGGCGCTTCCTGACAATTTAAGAAAGAACATTCGGAATGAAATGCGGCGCTTTTATCCAATTACAGATCCTGTAATGAAAGGCGTTCGAGACTGCATTAATGGCGTTTTGCGCCATGCAAGGAATCGGCCATGGAATAACAATGTGGTGGACTTTATGGTTTAATCACAGGAACTGTAAGACCATACTGTTGTGCTGAACTGTGCTGTACATGTTTTGACCTGCTGAACTTAAATAAAGGAGATGTTTTGACCTCCTGTACTGTATTTAACTTACTGTTTTAACTTGCTGTACACACACACACAGGACCTGCACAATTCCAGTCCCTGAGGGCCGCAAACAGGCACGGTTTTCAAGGTTATCCTGAAAGCCCTCGAGGACTGTACTGGTGCAGGCCTGACTGACTGTTTTGCACACCATCCCACTGTACTGTATACTGTATGTTTCTTTAATAAAGGAGATGTTGCGTTTTGTATACTGTATTTTATGAATAAAGATTTTTTTTAATCACAGGTGAGACCATACTGTTGTGCTGTACATGTTTTGACATGCTCTACTTAAATAAAGGAGATGTTGTTGTGTGTTTTTTAACTTGTATTTATACAGAAATGTTTTAACTAGCTGTACACACACACAGGACATGCACAATTCCAGTCCCTGAGGGCCGCAAACAGGCACGGTTTTCAAGGTTGTCCTGAAAACCGGGCCTGTCTGCTGCCCTCGATGACTGTACAGACTGTTTTGCAAACCATCCCACTGTATATGTTTTGACTTTAATAAAGGAGATGTTGCGTTTTGTATATTTTATGAATAAAGAATTTGTTTTTAAAACATGTGACTGTAAACCATACTGACTGACTGTAAATGTTTTTACTTTTTATACATAAATGTTTTCACTACTGTAGCAGTAAACCATACACCTGTTGATGTTTTGAATTGCTGTGCACTTAAAATGTTTCTATATTGTACAGTATTTGTAAATAAATGTTTTTGTGTTTACTCCACCAATAAAAGAACATGTTGATTTGTTTTACATTGTTCCATTGGCTCCTTTGCTACTGTAACAAAATACAGTGTTTCTAGAATGTACACTACTGTCTAGGCATACTGTACTGTATACTGTAGGCATGCTCAGTACAAGAGTATTAAAAAAAATAGAAGACACATACAGTACTACACTGTATGTACTGGCACTGTATAGAAGACACATACTATACAGTATGTACAGTACTGTAATACATGTAGAATAAATGCATAGTTTTTATTTTTTCGGGTTTATTACACAGTATACTGTTTATAAAAAAAGTATTGTATACTGTACGGCCGGAAAACATCAGCATACTGTTTCAGGTACAGAATTCTATCCTAATCAATAACAACGGCCACTAAACTGTAGACTCCGGTACGTGGCTTTTTAAATCCGATTCAGCAATGTGCAGGCATTGTTACACAAAGCGATATTGTCAGGATCGCCTAGACCTCCTGCTTAGCCATAGTTCTTCTTTGTCCACTGGGTGTGCTGCTGTCTTCTGTTTCCTCTGGGTTCCTCTGTCTGCCTGTCTGTCTTCTTGTTGCTCCTGTCTCTGTCCTTTATAGCTTCTGCTTCCTGGTTTGTTCAGTTGCCTTTTGCTTCAAGTCAGACTCCTATGCACATGCCTCTGTCTTTGATTCCTGATCTGTTCTTGTACCTGTACCTGTATTTGAGTCTGTTCACAGTAAAGGCCCTTGCTAGTAATCTGGCTTGTCCCTGTTTGTTCCTTGCTCCCCGATCTCAGTCCCTGCTCCCCGGTCTCAGTCCCTGCTCCCTGTTCTCAGTCCCTGCTCCTGGACCTGTCCTGCCCCGCCTGTCCTGTTCCAGTCTCCTCGTTGCCGACCTCTGCTTGTTACCTGACTTCGCTACCAGCCGCCTGCCTCGGACCCCTGCTTGTTACCTCACTTCGCTACCTGCCGCCTGCCTCGGACCCCTGCTTGTTACCTGATTCACTACCTGCCGCCTTCCTGGGACCCCTGCTTGTAACCCCTACTTCACTTACTGCTGTTCCGGCCACCGAGATCCTACCCGCCACAGGAGTCTCCCGTGACAGAAAGCAAAGACCACTTCTGGACCTCGCTGGAACACCCTTTCCTGCCTGCTGCAGCAGACCACATCCGCATGGTTGAAGATAAGTACTTTCGTTTCTTTTTTAGAAATCCCAGTTGGGAAGGTTTTTTTTTGCTGCTTAGTGTTCTGCATGAATTATTGCGTTCAGAACGAAAAAACATTTTTTGCTGAGACTAGAACTGTTGCTGCAGAGACTAGTGCACCTTTCTTTGAGATTTTTCTTTTGTACAGTGCCTGGGTTAACCCTTGCAGTACCTGTTGCCACCTTTTAGACTCTGACTTTTCATTCCCTGGATAAGGCTTGTCTCTGCATCACTGGTTGGACCACTGCTGTTCACAGGGTTCCCATTTCAAAAGACAAGAGTGCTTCCATTATTTTGTTACTGCATACTGTGATTTTTCCTGCAATCTGTAGTTCTTCATATGATTGGTTCTAAGGTTTCAGGTTTACCTGCAAGTTCCCCTAAAGTTTGTTTCTCTGCAACATATGATATCCCTACGCCTGATATCAAAGGTTTCAGATTTAACTGCAGGGTTCTCTGTCTGATATTCCTATGTCTGATGTCAAAAGTTTCAGATCTAACTGCAAGTTTGCTCTGTAGTAGTTTCCTGCTGTCTATGATATTTCTATGCCTGATTTCTAAAGTTTCAGATTTAAACTGCAGGGTTTCTCTGTCTATGTTTTTTCCTTGCATTTATAAATCTCCGTGACTGATGCTAAAGTCTCAAAAGGTCAGCTCTCCCATCTTGTGTCTCTCTGTGTCTAATATTCCTGTTGTTCATTCTAATGCTTCTGTTTTAAAAACACATTTCCTCTTTACTGGTTTCTTGGGAAGTGTGGTTTCCCCATGTCTGAAATTATGGCTCCTACTCAAACAGTCTTGAGCAGTAAATGTGAACACAGTACCATTGATTCTTCAGAACTTCTCAAAGCAAGGAAGAAGAAGAAAAAGAAGGGAGGCATTACTGTGGAAGTTGCAGGAGAAATTAAGAATGAAAATTTAACCCCAGAGTCTGCATTTGATGAAAGAGATATACTGCAGCTTAAAGCAACTCACAGACGTATCCCAAGAATAGTGGAAGAAAAGAAAGATGCCCTAACTCAGACGCTTCAAGCTGCACAGAAAAAATTGATGGTCTTTATGGACGTTTAGATAAGGAGCAAGAAGCCAAGGCTGCACTACAAAGCTGTATATCTTCAGCAGTTGCTAAGTGTGTTCTCCAGGAGAAAGAAAAAGAGCAGTTGGAGAGGGACAGGGTGATCCTGTCAAGTAAGCTGGAGAAGGCCAATGCTGATAATGCCCAGTACCAGAGTTTCATGGCTCAAGTTGGCGCAAAACTGGAAGCCTCTGAGGAGAGGAATTGCCACTTCAACACAGAACTATGTTCATTGAGAGAGATCTTCGAAGGGTTAAATAGCAGTTTTGAAATGGTAACCCAGGAGTGCAAGAATCTCTATGGCCAAGTCAGTGAAGGAGATAAGAAACTCCATAAATTAGGAGAGGAGAAGAAACAGTTGGCCCAGGAAAAGTTAGAATTGCAGATAGCACTGCAGAATGCAGAGAGAGTGCTGCAAGAAGAACGTGTCTCCCTGGAGCGGCGCAAACACAAGCAGAAAATATGCTGCAGAGTCAGCTGCGAGAACTGCGTACACATCTGCAGGACACCAAGGAGAAATGGGTGAATGCTGAAGAAAAGCAGCGAGTACTGCAGGAAGAAAGTTTCCAGACTGCCTACAAAATAAAGATGCTGCAAGATTATTTGAGTACCCCGTGTGTCCCCAGAGAACAGCATGAGGAGCTAAAGGCCACACTGAGCGTAACCAGAGCCTCGCTGGAGGAAGAGCTAAAGCTAGCAGCTGAACACACATCTCAGCATCTCACGGCGCTGCAGGCGCAGATCGCTGAGCTCAAGACACAGCTTGCCAAAAAGGAGGAGAGAGAGAAGGTGTCCGTCTGTCAAGTGGCTGGCCTGACACAGCGCTATGAGGTCAAAATGGCCGATGCCTGCAAATTATTGGACCACACAGGCCGTGATAAGGTCCGGCTGCAGCTGGAGCTGGACAATGCCCGGGAGGAGTACCGGCAACTGCAGATCAGAAATGAAGAAGATGAAACATATTTAAGCTTTACTCTGAGTCAGCTGGGAGATATGGAGTCGCGACTCTACTCCAAAGAAGCCGAACTGACAACTGCATTGAGTGGGAAAAGAAGTGCAGAAGGACAGCTTCAAGAGCTGAAAAATCAAATAGCTGGTCTTAATGAGAATTTAGGTGATATCACGAAACGGCAGTCACTAAAGGAGACCATGGAGCGTGAATTCTATGTTCCCACTTACACATGTGAAAAGTCTGCACCCGTCCTTGATGCCCACATTCCTGATGTCCATGCCTCTGCAATGGAGTTGAACGTATCCATTGGGAAGTTCCAGATTCCAAAACTAAAAGAGATATATTGGTCACAAAAAGAGACCACGGAAAGTGAATATGTCCCCTCTGCCGCATGTGAAGAGCCTGATGTATCTGTTCCCGATGCCCCTGCTATGACGTTAGACGGATCCCTGGTGAAGTTCCTTGCTATGCCTAATATTCTTGATGCTGATGCCAACGCTCTTGCAATGAGGATAAATGCAGCTCTCACAGATTTCCCATCAGCACTTGACGTACACATTAAGTTGGCCTTCCATCAAGATTTCCCTGAAGAGCCTGGAGGGTTGTCCGGAGTTGTTGCTGATCCCTATGTTCCTGCAAAACATGGAGTGTTGTCCGAAGGCCATCGTGAGTCGGCCTTCCATCAGGCACACCTTGTTAAACCTGGAGGGTTGTCAGGAGGATCTACTGGCTCCTCTGCTCCTGCTGTGAAGACAAGCGCACGTTCTTCCGTTTATCTATTAATATCTGATGCGTCCTCTGCTGAGCCTGTGACCTACTCTGCAAAGTCAAGCTTACTGCTCACAGATTCTCTGGCGTTTGGGTTGATGCATCCTGACATTCAACTGTTCCGAGAGAGAATTGAATTCCTCTGTCAGCTTTCTGATGGACTTTTTCAGTCTGTACCTGTGGAGTACTCTCTGCCCGCTGACAAACCACCAGAGGTGGGTCACCTTGAGTCCACTTTTCATCAAGGCCTCCGGGAAGAGCCTGGAGGATCATCCGGAGAACGCTCTTGAGAGGGGGGAGTAATGTCAGGATCGCCTAGACCTCCTGCTTAGCCATAGTTCTTCTTTGACCACAGGGTGTGCTGCTGTCTTCTGTTTCCTCTGGGTACCTCTGTCTGCCTGTCTGTCTTCTTGTTGCTCCTGTCTCTGTCCTTTATTGCTTCTGCTTCCTGGTTTGTTCAATTGCCTTTTGCTTCAAGTCAGACTCCTATGCACATGCCTCTGTCTTTGATTCCTGATCTGTTCCTGTACCTGCACCTGTATTTGAGTCTGTTCACAGTAAAGGCCCTTGCTAGTAATCTGGCTTGTCCCTGTTTGTTCCTTGCTCCCCGATCTCAGTCCCTGCTCCCCGGTCTCAGTCCCTGCTCCCCATTCTCAGTCCCTGCTCCCGGACCTGTCCTGCCCCGCCTGTCCTGTTCCAGTCTCCTCGTTGCTGACCTCTGCTTGTTACCTGACTTCGCTACCAGCCGCCTGCCTCGGACCCCTGCTTGTTACCTCACTTCGCTACCTGCCGCCTTCCTCGGACCCCTGCTTGTGACCCCTACTTCGCTTCCTGCTGCTCCGGCCACCGAGATCCTACCCGCCACAGGAGTCTCCCATGACAGAAAGCAAAGGCCACTTCTGGACCTCGCTGGAACAGATTCTTATTCTGCCTGCACCCTTTCCTGCCTGCTGCAGCAGACCACATCCGCATGGTTGAAGATAAGTACTTTCGTTTCTTTTTTGGAAATCCCAGTTGGGAAGGTTTTTTTTTGCTGCTTAGTGTTCTGCAAGAATTAATGCGTTCATAACGAAAAAACATTTTTGCTGAAACTAGAACTGTTGCTGCAGAGACTAGTGCACCTTTCTTTGAGATTTGTCTTTTGTACAGTGCCTGGGTTAACCGTTGCAGTACCTGTTGCCACCTTTTAGACTCTGACTTTTCATTCCCTGGATAAGGCTTGTCTACCCACCACAGGAGTCTCCCGTGACAGATATTTTCCATCGAAATCCCTCCATTAGCCGCTTTCTTTTCTGAGGAAAAAGAAAAAGAAATGTTTTACTCTAATGGTCTAAAGAAGTTCCCAGCCAGTCCCACCAATAATTTTTTCGGGGGGCGTCTCCTGTTCACATGCGCATGCACCTACCGTCGATGTAATGACACGCATATGCGTTTCAAGAATGCTCCAATGCACATGCGCCCAGCGTTCCACCAATTGTTCAGAATCTGCAGTACAGTACTGTAGAAGCCGCTCAGCCAATGATATTGCTTACAGGAGAATCGCTTCACTTTTGAATCGCACCGATATTGATACTGTATTGTCAAAATAAAAAAAACATAGAAAATAATACGGCAACAATACTCACCATAGAATTTCCCATTCAGCTGGCGCAGGCGCCAGTTCACTGCCATTCCAGTGTTCTTGATCATCCATGTCGATAGTTTACAGCGGCACTAGTCCACCTGTAGTCAGCTGATGAGGCTGGAAATTGCTTAGGTACATGCAAACTTGATCGAAACTGCACGCGAAATCCAACTCAGGCTCAGGGTTGTCACTGACGGTGGGACCGTTATCGGAAGCCGGTGCCGGTGCATTGCTTGGCAGCGACTGTCGTTACTTAGTTGGTTTTAACATGACCCTTCGCCTTTTGCCGTCTGCATGATCATAGATACAGGAAAAAGCCGGTGATACACACCAATACCATCCAACAAATTGTGGCTCAATATGATAAAAACAGGGATCGCTACATAACCTTTTCCTTTTTGCACGCTTCCACGTATGGGGAGCTGGCGAAAATTTTTAAAAGTCATAGTTTTCGATAAAATACTGATAAATTTGAACAACTGTTGCCATCTTATCATCTGTTGCATTAATCGCGGCCCATATCAAATACGCGTAACTTCTGTCGGGTTTTTGGAAAACGGGCTGCACTTGAACACTCATGGCGGGCGGCGGGTCTCTGGAGAATACTGTAACCGAAACTGGTCTTTGTCTTTCTTTAATATGAAAAGCCTAAATTGAAACATTTTTGCAACCTCTTCCCTCAGTCTCAAGGCCAAGTTACAATAGCACATTGTGGTATCTTTTTTAAACTAAACACCTGCAAGTCGACACATTACTGAAGCGCATGCGCATTACAATTCATGAATATCTGCCATCTGGCGGACACGCGAAGAATTGCAACCTAATAAATCCGAACCATTCTCAATAAACGAATCAACCGCGCGTCAACCACACATGACCCGTGGCTGAGAACGCAAAATGAATGCGGCATGCTCCAGGTGAAGTGTGTCGCATTCCAGGACAAAGCCAGGGAAAAACCGGTGATGTGTTAGACTCAGATGAGCCGCAGCAGTACACTACTGTCAAAACACACACAACAATAACCAATCATTCATTACCGTAGTGGTAATGGTAATGAAGCTGCATTAATGTAAATTTTAATAATAGTGTGCGGGAGCAGGAAGTCTCCTGAGCGGAACCGCATTGATTTCTGGCTCAGGGATGCCAGTGTCCCCGCCATCTTTATAGCGTCCAAGACGCGAAAAAACGCTATAAAGATGGCAGCGACAATGGCATCGATGCCCCAAACCGGGGCCTGTAACTC